>NC_064639.1:1134017240-1134322467 GCF_023864345.2 Schistocerca serialis cubense
AGCTTCCTGCCCCAAGGGCAAGGGAGAGCCCTGAACCTTCATGGGCAGCTTCCTGCCCCAAGGGCAAGGGAGAGCCCTGAACCTTCATGGGCAGCTTCCTGCCCCAAGGGCAAGGGAGAGCCCGGAACCTTCATGGGCAGCTTCCTGCCCCAAGGGCAAGGGAGAGCCCTGAACCTTCATGGGCAGCTTCCTGCCCCAAGGTCAAGGGAGAGCCCTGAACCTTCATGGGCAGCTTCCTGCCCCAAGGGCAAGGGAGAGCCCTGAACCTTCATGGGCAGCTTCCTGCCCCAAGGTCAAGGGAGAGCCCTGAACCTTCATGGGCAGCTTCCTGCCCCAAGGGCAAGGGAGAGCCCTGAACCTTCATGGGCAGCTTCCTGCCCCAAGGGCAAGGGAGAGCCCTGAACCTTCATGGGCAGCTTCCTGCCCCAAGGGCAAGGGAGAGCCCTGAACCTTCATGGGCAGCTTCCTGCCCCAAGGGCAAGGGAGAGCCCTGAACCTTCATGGGCAGCTTCCTGCCCCAAGGTCAAGGGAGAGCCCTGAACCTTCATGGGCAGCTTCCTGCCCCAAGGGCAAGGGAGAGCCCTGAACCTTCATGGGCAGCTTCCTGCCCCAAGGGCAAGGGAGAGCCCTGAACCTTCATGGGCAGCTTCCTGCCCCAAGGGCAAGGGAGAGCCCTGAACCTTCATGGGCAGCTTCCTGCCCCAAGGTCAAGGGAGAGCCCTGAACCTTCATGGGCAGCTTCCTGCCCCAAGGGCAAGGGAGAGCCCTGAACCTTCATGGGCAGCTTCCTGCCCCAAGGGCAAGGGAGAGCCCTGAACCTTCATGGGCAGCTTCCTGCCCCAAGGGCAAGGGAGAGCCCTGAACCTTCATGGGCAGCTTCCTGCCCCAAGGTCAAGGGAGAGCCCTGAACCTTCATGGGCAGCTTCCTGCCCCAAGGGCAAGGGAGAGCCCTGAACCTTCATGGGCAGCTTCCTGCCCCAAGGGCAAGGGAGAGCCCTGAACCTTCATGGGCAGCTTCCTGCCCCAAGGGCAAGGGAGAGCCCTGAACCTTCATGGGCAGCTTCCTGCCCCAAGGGCAAGGGAGAGCCCTGAACCTTCATGGGCAGCTTCCTGCCCCAAGGGCAAGGGAGAGCCCTGAACCTTCATGGGCAGCTTCCTGCCCCAAGGGCAAGGGAGAGCCCTGAACCTTCATGGGCAGCTTCCTGCCCCAAGGTCAAGGGAGAGCCCTGAACCTTCATGGGCAGCTTCCTGCCCCAAGGTCAAGGGAGAGCCCTGAACCTTCATGGGCAGCTTCCTGCCCCAAGGGCAAGGGAGAGCCCTGAACCTTCATGGGCAGCTTCCTGCCCCAAGGTCAAGGGAGAGCCCTGAACCTTCATGGGCAGCTTCCTGCCCCAAGGGCAAGGGAGAGCCCTGAACCTTCATGGGCAGCTTCCTGCCCAAGGGCAAGGGAGAGCCCTGAACCTTCATGGGCAGCTTCCTGCCCCAAGGGCAAGGGAGAGCCCTGAACCTTCATGGGCAGCTTCCTGCCCCAAGGGCAAGGGAGAGCCCTGAACCTTCATGGGCAGCTTCCTGCCCCAAGGGCAAGGGAGAGCCCTGAACCTTCATGGGCAGCTTCCTGCCCCAAGGGCAAGGGAGAGCCCTGAACCTTCATGGGCAGCTTCCTGCCCCAAGGGCAAGGGAGAGCCCTGAACCTTCATGGGCAGCTTCCTGCCCCAAGGGCAAGGGAGAGCCCTGAACCTTCATGGGCAGCTTCCTGCCCCAAGGGCAAGGGAGAGCCCTGAACCTTCATGGGCAGCTTCCTGCCCCAAGGTCAAGGGAGAGCCCTGAACCTTCATGGGCAGCTTCCTGCCCCAAGGGCAAGGGAGAGCCCTGAACCTTCATGGGCAGCTTCCTGCCCCAAGGGCAAGGGAGAGCCCTGAACCTTCATGGGCAGCTTCCTGCCCCAAGGTCAAGGGAGAGCCCTGAACCTTCATGGGCAGCTTCCTGCCCCAAGGGCAAGGGAGAGCCCTGAACCTTCATGGGCAGCTTCCTGCCCCAAGGTCAAGGGAGAGCCCTGAACCTTCATGGGCAGCTTCCTGCCCCAAGGGCAAGGGAGAGCCCTGAACCTTCATGGGCAGCTTCCTGCCCCAAGGGCAAGGGAGAGCCCTGAACCTTCATGGGCAGCTTCCTGCCCCAAGGGCAAGGGAGAGCCCTGAACCTTCATGGGCAGCTTCCTGCCCCAAGGGCAAGGGAGAGCCCTGAACCTTCATGGGCAGCTTCCTGCCCCAAGGTCAAGGGAGAGCCCTGAACCTTCATGGGCAGCTTCCTGCCCCAAGGGCAAGGGAGAGCCCTGAACCTTCATGGGCAGCTTCCTGCCCCAAGGTCAAGGGAGAGCCCTGAACCTTCATGGGCAGCTTCCTGCCCCAAGGGCAAGGGAGAGCCCTGAACCTTCATGGGCAGCTTCCTGCCCCAAGGGCAAGGGAGAGCCCTGAACCTTCATGGGCAGCTTCCTGCCCCAAGGTCAAGGGAGAGCCCTGAACCTTCATGGGCAGCTTCCTGCCCCAAGGGCAAGGGAGAGCCCTGAACCTTCATGGGCAGCTTCCTGCCCCAAGGGCAAGGGAGAGCCCTGAACCTTCATGGGCAGCTTCCTGCCCCAAGGTCAAGGGAGAGCCCTGAACCTTCATGGGCAGCTTCCTGCCCCAAGGGCAAGGGAGAGCCCTGAACCTTCATGGGCAGCTTCCTGCCCCAAGGTCAAGGGAGAGCCCTGAACCTTCATGGGCAGCTTCCTGCCCCAAGGGCAAGGGAGAGCCCTGAACCTTCATGGGCAGCTTCCTGCCCCAAGGGCAAGGGAGAGCCCTGAACCTTCATGGGCAGCTTCCTGCCCCAAGGTCAAGGGAGAGCCCTGAACCTTCATGGGCAGCTTCCTGCCCCAAGGGCAAGGGAGAGCCCTGAACCTTCATGGGCAGCTTCCTGCCCCAAGGGCAAGGGAGAGCCCTGAACCTTCATGGGCAGCTTCCTGCCCCAAGGGCAAGGGAGAGCCCTGAACCTTCATGGGCAGCTTCCTGCCCCAAGGGCAAGGGAGAGCCCTGAACCTTCATGCAGCTTCCTGCCCCAAGGGCAAGGGAGAGCCCTGAACCTTCATGGGCAGCTTCCTGCCCCAAGGTCAAGGGAGAGCCCTGAACCTTCATGGGCAGCTTCCTGCCCCAAGGGCAAGGGAGAGCCCTGAACCTTCATGGGCAGCTTCCTGCCCCAAGGGCAAGGGAGAGCCCTGAACCTTCATGGGCAGCTTCCTGCCCCAAGGTCAAGGGAGAGCCCTGAACCTTCATGGGCAGCTTCCTGTTCCTGCCCCCAAGGGCAAGGGAGAGCCTGAACCTTCATGGGCAGCTTCCTGCCCCAAGGGCAAGGGAGAGCCCTGAACCTTCATGGGCAGCTTCCTGCCCCAAGGTCAAGGGAGAGCCCTGAACCTTCATGGGCAGCTTCCTGCCCCAAGGGCAAGGGAGAGCCTGAACCTTCATGGGCAGCTTCCTGCCCCAAGGGCAAGGGAGAGCCCTGAACCTTCATGGGCAGCTTCCTGCCCCAAGGGCAAGGGAGAGCCCTGAACCTTCATGGGCAGCTTCCTGCCCCAAGGTCAAGGGAGAGCCCTGAACCTTCATGGGCAGCTTCCTGCCCCAAGGGCAAGGGAGAGCCCTGAACCTTCATGGGCAGCTTCCTGCCCCAAGGTCAAGGGAGAGCCCTGAACCTTCATGGGCAGCTTCCTGCCCCAAGGGCAAGGGAGAGCCCTGAACCTTCATGGGCAGCTTCCTGCCCCAAGGGCAAGGGAGAGCCCTGAACCTTCATGGGCAGCTTCCTGCCCCAAGGCAAGGAGAGCCCTGAACCTTCATGGGCAGCTTCCTGCCCCAAGGGCAAGGGAGAGCCCTGAACCTTCATGGGCAGCTTCCTGCCCCAAGGGCAAGGGAGAGCCTGAACCTTCATGGGCAGCTTCCTGCCCCAAGGTCAAGGGAGAGCCCTGAACCTTCATGGGCAGCTTCCTGCCCCAAGGGCAAGGGAGAGCCCTGAACCTTCATGGGCAGCTTCCTGCCCCAAGGTCAAGGGAGAGCCCTGAACCTTCATGGGCAGCTTCCTGCCCCAAGGGCAAGGGAGAGCCCTGAACCTTCATGGGCAGCTTCCTGCCCCAAGGGCAAGGGAGAGCCCTGAACCTTCATGGGCAGCTTCCTGCCCCAAGGGCAAGGGAGAGCCCTGAACCTTCATGGGCAGCTTCCTGCCCCAAGGGCAAGGGAGAGCCCTGAACCTTCATGGGCAGCTTCCTGCCCCAAGGGCAAGGGAGAGCCCTGAACCTTCATGGGCAGCTTCCTGCCCCAAGGTCAAGGGAGAGCCCTGAACCTTCATGGGCAGCTTCCTGCCCCAAGGGCAAGGGAGAGCCCTGAACCTTCATGGGCAGCTTCCTGCCCCAAGGTCAAGGGAGAGCCCTGAACCTTCATGGGCAGCTTCCTGCCCCAAGGGCAAGGGAGAGCCCTGAACCTTCATGGGCAGCTTCCTGCCCCAAGGGCAAGGGAGAGCCCTGAACCTTCATGGGCAGCTTCCTGCCCCAAGGTCAAGGGAGAGCCCTGAACCTTCATGGGCAGCTTCCTGCCCCAAGGGCAAGGGAGAGCCCTGAACCTTCATGGGCAGCTTCCTGCCCCAAGGGCAAGGGAGAGCCCTGAACCTTCATGGGCAGCTTCCTGCCCCAAGGTCAAGGGAGAGCCCTGAACCTTCATGGGCAGCTTCCTGCCCCAAGGGCAAGGGAGAGCCCTGAACCTTCATGGGCAGCTTCCTGCCCCAAGGGCAAGGGAGAGCCCTGAACCTTCATGGGCAGCTTCCTGCCCCAAGGTCAAGGGAGAGCCCTGAACCTTCATGGGCAGCTTCCTGCCCCAAGGGCAAGGGAGAGCCCTGAACCTTCATGGGCAGCTTCCTGCCCCAAGGTCAAGGGAGAGCCCTGAACCTTCATGGGCAGCTTCCTGCCCCAAGGTCAAGGGAGAGCCCTGAACCTTCATGGGCAGCTTCCTGCCCCAAGGGCAAGGGAGAGCCCTGAACCTTCATGGGCAGCTTCCTGCCCCAAGGGCAAGGGAGAGCCCTGAACCTTCATGGGCAGCTTCCTGCCCCAAGGTCAAGGGAGAGCCCTGAACTTCATGGGCAGCTTCCTGCCCCAAGGGCAAGGGAGAGCCCTGAACCTTCATGGGCAGCTTCCTGCCCCAAGGTCAAGGGAGAGCCCTGAACCTTCATGGGCAGCTTCCTGCCCCAAGGTCAAGGGAGAGCCCTGAACCTTCATGGGCAGCTTCCTGCCCCAAGGTCAAGGGAGAGCCCTGAACCTTCATGGGCAGCTTCCTGCCCCAAGGTCAAGGGAGAGCCCTGAACCTTCATGGGCAGCTTCCTGCCCCAAGGTCAAGGGAGAGCCCTGAACCTTCATGGGCAGCTTCCTGCCCCAAGGTCAAGGGAGAGCCCCGAACCTTCATGGGCAGCTTCCTGCCCCAAGGTCAAGGGAGAGCCCTGAACCTTCATGGGCAGCTTCCTGCCCCAAGGGCAAGGGAGAGCCCTGAACCTTCATGGGCAGCTTCCTGCCCCAAGGTCAAGGGAGAGCCCTGAACCTTCATGGGCAGCTTCCTGCCCCAAGGTCAAGGGAGAGCCCTGAACCTTCATGGGCAGCTTCCTGCCCCAAGGGCAAGGGAGAGCCCTGAACCTTCATGGGCAGCTTCCTGCCCCAAGGGCAAGGGAGAGCCCTGAACCTTCATGGGCAGCTTCCTGCCCCAAGGTCAAGGGAGAGCCCTGAACCTTCATGGGCAGCTTCCTGCCCCAAGGGCAAGGGAGAGCCCTGAACCTTCATGGGCAGCTTCCTGCCCCAAGGTCAAGGGAGAGCCCTGAACCTTCATGGGCAGCTTCCTGCCCCAAGGGCAAGGGAGAGCCCTGAACCTTCATGGGCAGCTTCCTGCCCCAAGGTCAAGGGAGAGCCCTGAACCTTCATGGGCAGCTTCCTGCCCCAAGGGCAAGGGAGAGCCCTGAACCTTCATGGGCAGCTTCCTGCCCCAAGGTCAAGGGAGAGCCCTGAACCTTCATGGGCAGCTTCCTGCCCCAAGGGCAAGGGAGAGCCCTGAACCTTCATGGGCAGCTTCCTGCCCCAAGGTCAAGGGAGAGCCCTGAACCTTCATGGGCAGCTTCCTGCCCCAAGGGCAAGGGAGAGCCCTGAACCTTCATGGGCAGCTTCCTGCCCCAAGGTCAAGGGAGAGCCCTGAACCTTCATGGGCAGCTTCCTGCCCCAAGGGCAAGGGAGAGCCCTGAACCTTCATGGGCAGCTTCCTGCCCCAAGGTCAAGGGAGAGCCCTGAACCTTCATGGGCAGCTTCCTGCCCCAAGGGCAAGGGAGAGCCCTGAACCTTCATGGGCAGCTTCCTGCCCCAAGGGCAAGGGAGAGCCCTGAACCTTCATGGGCAGCTTCCTGCCCCAAGGTCAAGGGAGAGCCCTGAACCTTCATGGGCAGCTTCCTGCCCCAAGGGCAAGGGAGAGCCCTGAACCTTCATGGGCAGCTTCCTGCCCCAAGGTCAAGGGAGAGCCCTGAACCTTCATGGGCAGCTTCCTGCCCCAAGGGCAAGGGAGAGCCCTGAACCTTCATGGGCAGCTTCCTGCCCCAAGGGCAAGGGAGAGCCCTGAACCTTCATGGGCAGCTTCCTGCCCCAAGGTCAAGGGAGAGCCCTGAACCTTCATGGGCAGCTTCCTGCCCCAAGGGCAAGGGAGAGCCCTGAACCTTCATGGGCAGCTTCCTGCCCCAAGGTCAAGGGAGAGCCCTGAACCTTCATGGGCAGCTTCCTGCCCCAAGGTCAAGGGAGAGCCCTGAACCTTCATGGGCAGCTTCCTGCCCCAAGGTCAAGGGAGAGCCCTGAACCTTCATGGGCAGCTTCCTGCCCCAAGGTCAAGGGAGAGCCCTGAACCTTCATGGGCAGCTTCCTGCCCCAAGGGCAAGGGAGAGCCCTGAACCTTCATGGGCAGCTTCCTGCCCCAAGGGCAAGGGAGAGCCCTGAACCTTCATGGGCAGCTTCCTGCCCCAAGGTCAAGGGAGAGCCCTGAACCTTCATGGGCAGCTTCCTGCCCCAAGGTCAAGGGAGAGCCCTGAACCTTCATGGGCAGCTTCCTGCCCCAAGGGCAAGGGAGAGCCCTGAACCTTCATGGGCAGCTTCCTGCCTCAAGGGCAAGGGAGAGCCCTGAACCTTCATGGGCAGCTTCCTGCCCCAAGGTCAAGGGAGAGCCCTGAACCTTCATGGGCAGCTTCCTGCCCCAAGGGCAAGGGAGAGCCCTGAACCTTCATGGGCAGCTTCCTGCCCCAAGGTCAAGGGAGAGCCCTGAACCTTCATGGGCAGCTTCCTGCCCCAAGGTCAAGGGAGAGCCCTGAACCTTCATGGGCAGCTTCCTGCCCCAAGGGCAAGGGAGAGCCCTGAACCTTCATGGGCAGCTTCCTGCCCCAAGGGCAAGGGAGAGCCCTGAACCTTCATGGGCAGCTTCCTGCCCCAAGGTCAAGGGAGAGCCCTGAACCTTCATGGGCAGCTTCCTGCCCCAAGGGCAAGGGAGAGCCCTGAACCTTCATGGGCAGCTTCCTGCCCCAAGGTCAAGGGAGAGCCCTGAACCTTCATGGGCAGCTTCCTGCCCCAAGGTCAAGGGAGAGCCCTGAACCTTCATGGGCAGCTTCCTGCCCCAAGGTCAAGGGAGAGCCCTGAACCTTCATGGGCAGCTTCCTGCCCCAAGGTCAAGGGAGAGCCCTGAACCTTCATGGGCAGCTTCCTGCCCCAAGGGCAAGGGAGAGCCCTGAACCTTCATGGGCAGCTTCCTGCCCCAAGGTCAAGGGAGAGCCCTGAACCTTCATGGGCAGCTTCCTGCCCCAAGGTCAAGGGAGAGCCCTGAACCTTCATGGGCAGCTTCCTGCCCCAAGGTCAAGGGAGAGCCCTGAACCTTCATGGGCAGCTTCCTGCCCCAAGGGCAAGGGAGAGCCCTGAACCTTCATGGGCAGCTTCCTGCCCCAAGGTCAAGGGAGAGCCCTGAACCTTCATGGGCAGCTTCCTGCCCCAAGGTCAAGGGAGAGCCCTGAACCTTCATGGGCAGCTTCCTGCCCCAAGGGCAAGGGAGAGCCCTGAACCTTCATGGGCAGCTTCCTGCCCCAAGGTCAAGGGAGAGCCCTGAACCTTCATGGGCAGCTTCCTGCCCCAAGGTCAAGGGAGAGCCCTGAACCTTCATGGGCAGCTTCCTGCCCCAAGGGCAAGGGAGAGCCCTGAACCTTCATGGGCAGCTTCCTGCCCCAAGGGCAAGGGAGAGCCCTGAACCTTCATGGGCAGCTTCCTGCCCCAAGGGCAAGGGAGAGCCCTGAACCTTCATGGGCAGCTTCCTGCCCCAAGGGCAAGGGAGAGCCCTGAACCTTCATGGGCAGCTTCCTGCCCCAAGGGCAAGGGAGAGCCCTGAACCTTCATGGGCAGCTTCCTGCCCCAAGGTCAAGGGAGAGCCCTGAACCTTCATGGGCAGCTTCCTGCCCCAAGGTCAAGGGAGAGCCCTGAACCTTCATGGGCAGCTTCCTGCCCCAAGGTCAAGGGAGAGCCCTGAACCTTCATGGGCAGCTTCCTGCCCCAAGGTCAAGGGAGAGCCCTGAACCTTCATGGGCAGCTTCCTGCCCCAAGGTCAAGGGAGAGCCCTGAACCTTCATGGGCAGCTTCCTGCCCCAAGGGCAAGGGAGAGCCCTGAACCTTCATGGGCAGCTTCCTGCCCCAAGGGCAAGGGAGAGCCCTGAACCTTCATGGGCAGCTTCCTGCCCCAAGGGCAAGGGAGAGCCCTGAACCTTCATGGGCAGCTTCCTGCCCCAAGGGCAAGGGAGAGCCCTGAACCTTCATGGGCAGCTTCCTGCCCCAAGGGCAAGGGAGAGCCCTGAACCTTCATGGGCAGCTTCCTGCCCCAAGGGCAAGGGAGAGCCCTGAACCTTCATGGGCAGCTTCCTGCCCCAAGGTCAAGGGAGAGCCCTGAACCTTCATGGGCAGCTTCCTGCCCCAAGGTCAAGGGAGAGCCCTGAACCTTCATGGGCAGCTTCCTGCCCCAAGGGCAAGGGAGAGCCCTGAACCTTCATGGGCAGCTTCCTGCCCCAAGGTCAAGGGAGAGCCCTGAACCTTCATGGGCAGCTTCCTGCCCCAAGGTCAAGGGAGAGCCCTGAACCTTCATGGGCAGCTTCCTGCCCCAAGGTCAAGGGAGAGCCCTGAACCTTCATGGGCAGCTTCCTGCCCCAAGGTCAAGGGAGAGCCCTGAACCTTCATGGGCAGCTTCCTGCCCCAAGGTCAAGGGAGAGCCCTGAACCTTCATGGGCAGCTTCCTGCCCCAAGGGCAAGGGAGAGCCCTGAACCTTCATGGGCAGCTTCCTGCCCCAAGGTCAAGGGAGAGCCCTGAACCTTCATGGGCAGCTTCCTGCCCCAAGGTCAAGGGAGAGCCCTGAACCTTCATGGGCAGCTTCCTGCCCCAAGGGCAAGGGAGAGCCCTGAACCTTCATGGGCAGCTTCCTGCTCCAAGGGCAAGGGAGAGCCCTGAACCTTCATGGGCAGCTTCCTGCCCCAAGGGCAAGGGAGAGCCCTGAACCTTCATGGGCAGCTTCCTGCCCCAAGGGCAAGGGAGAGCCCTGAACCTTCATGGGCAGCTTCCTGCCCCAAGGGCAAGGGAGAGCCCTGAACCTTCATGGGCAGCTTCCTGCCCCAAGGTCAAGGGAGAGCCCTGAACCTTCATGGGCAGCTTCCTGCCCCAAGGGCAAGGGAGAGCCCTGAACCTTCATGGGCAGCTTCCTGCCCCAAGGTCAAGGGAGAGCCCTGAACCTTCATGGGCAGCTTCCTGCCCCAAGGTCAAGGGAGAGCCCTGAACCTTCATGGGCAGCTTCCTGCCCCAAGGGCAAGGGAGAGCCCTGAACCTTCATGGGCAGCTTCCTGCCCCAAGGTCAAGGGAGAGCCCTGAACCTTCATGGGCAGCTTCCTGCCCCAAGGGCAAGGGAGAGCCCTGAACCTTCATGGGCAGCTTCCTGCCCCAAGGTCAAGGGAGAGCCCTGAACCTTCATGGGCAGCTTCCTGCCCCAAGGTCAAGGGAGAGCCCTGAACCTTCATGGGCAGCTTCCTGCCCCAAGGGCAAGGGAGAGCCCTGAACCTTCATGGGCAGCTTCCTGCCCCAAGGTCAAGGGAGAGCCCTGAACCTTCATGGGCAGCTTCCTGCCCCAAGGGCAAGGGAGAGCCCTGAACCTTCATGGGCAGCTTCCTGCCCCAAGGTCAAGGGAGAGCCCTGAACCTTCATGGGCAGCTTCCTGCCCCAAGGTCAAGGGAGAGCCCTGAACCTTCATGGGCAGCTTCCTGCCCCAAGGGCAAGGGAGAGCCCTGAACCTTCATGGGCAGCTTCCTGCCCCAAGGGCAAGGGAGAGCCCTGAACCTTCATGGGCAGCTTCCTGCCCCAAGGGCAAGGGAGAGCCCTGAACCTTCATGGGCAGCTTCCTGCCCCAAGGGCAAGGGAGAGCCCTGAACCTTCATGGGCAGCTTCCTGCCCCAAGGGCAAGGGAGAGCCCTGAACCTTCATGGGCAGCTTCCTGCCCCAAGGGCAAGGGAGAGCCCTGAACCTGTGTCCGCTCGTCTGCCCTCTTTGACAAGGCCGTTGGCAGAATGAAGGTGACTCTTTAAAAACAACTGACACGGTCTGCTGGCTGGAGACGAGATGGTCAGGTGTGAAGTCCCGTGGCGCGCTCTCTCGTCTGTCGCTGTGCTTGTCCGGCACATGGTACTGGATTAATATTTTTCCCTTTATTTGTTTTTTGTTGAAATTTACAACTTGCTACTTGGTTTACCCAACTGAAAAAGTAAAAATAAATCATTTCCAGTAGTGGACCGCTACAATTTTTATTTTTTCAATAATCAAACAAACAGTATAAGACAAACGGGACTACAAAAAAAAAAAAAATGAAATAAACTCGCTAACAATACACCTGAAAGGAGACCATGACAAAAATGCGAAGAGGACCAGTTAACTCAAACCCTTACTTTTTTTTGTCAAGTTTACCGAAAGCAAGGTAACAAGACTGAAACATTCGAGTAGAAAAGGAGCTCCACATTTCATCTAATTTCTTGATGATTAAATACCACGGGTAGCATATTCGCAAAAAGTTCATTATAGCGTGGCATTCTTTCCAATATCCAATGAGCCATAACCATACGTTGGTAAAATGCACAATGGTCAGGGTCATGCCCGCTCTCCATCATGTAATAAACACAATGCCCGACAAACCAAACTAGCGTACTGTACTTCTTTCTGGAAAAGAAGACTGAATCGGGACGCAGGAAATCTCACTGGAGATCGCCACTTCCGCCGTCCTGGCGGCTGTCGGCTGAGTCAACTCCACTGTGTGTGCCCCCGCAGACTTCCAGCCAATCACGTAATGTATCCATTTCATGGCAACAACAGAAGCCGTCTGTCCCCCTGAGGCCCATGCGCAAAAATCGAACGTTGGTGACAAGAAGATTATGAACGACTTGTTAATACAGAAAAATAGGTAGGCTGAGACTGGACCAAACAACCTTCCAAGCTGTTTCCGGCGATCCGGCGACAAGGACTCCACAGAGAAAGCGCGATTTGAAAACGTCCAGTGACTTAACAACATTTTGACAAAGAGATGCGACTGGGACAGAAAATCAAACCCCAAATAACTGACATCAAGGAAAAAATTCAAGAACACGATTTAATTTATTATTTATCCGGTGTTGTGTTGTTGTGGTCTTCAGTCCTGAGACTGGTTTGATGCAGCTCTCCATGCTACTCTACCCTGTGCAAGCTTCTTCATCTCCCAGTACCTACTGCAACCTACATCCTTCTGAATCTGCTTAGTGTATTGATCTCTTGGTCTCCCTCTACGATTTTTACCCTCCACGCTGCCCTCCAATGCTAAATTTGTGATCCCTAATCAACATCAATTGGTGGGGCTAAGCTCGCAGGTCGGAGACAGACAAAAAGACGAGCTGTAAGTAACCGAGGGACTCGAAGCCACTGTGAAACAGACCGTTGAAAAAATAAAGATGAAGTCTTGACTTGAACGTCAGGGAGACTCAAACCTACCGTCAGCTGGAGTCTCACAAAAACATCACAGCACATCCGAGATTCGCCAGACAAACTTGCCCGATAATCGGTGTGGCTTTCGGGACATCATCGCAGGAAGGGGAAAAATGTGGACAGAGAAAAAGGTCCAAACCTTATGAAGTAACTAGGGGGAACGACGCTTGTGTTCAAGAATCGCTCCTTGAACCCTATCAGTATTAAGCTGCCAGTTTAACGCTGGCATCTTCATCGCGTAACGATGAGTTATAACGCCCAACGATGGATGGCGGGTGACCACCACAACCCCTACAGTCTCAATCGTATCAAATCCCCGAAAACTGAGTAACTGGTCGTTAATCTGGTCTCCCGTAAGACGACAGAATGCATCCAAAACGTCCTTGAACACAATCATGAGTATGAAGAAGTAAGATAACGTTACCGGCATATGCGCGAACGATTAAGCTTTCTCCCAATAACGACTAGCCGCCAAATCGAGCAGCTATGGACCGCAGTAGGGGTTCCAGTAATAGCACGAATAACGACGTAGACAGGGAACTCCTCTGCAGGATACCTCGACACCATTCTATGGGCAGAGTAAGGGGACCAGTCACGTCAGTAAACCTTTGACAACCAGTATTTAGAGAAGTGAAGATCCATCGTGCTTCATCAATCAAAACCAACAACCGTCAATACTCGGAACTGAAAATTATCAGTAACTCGATCAAACGCATCATTAAAATCAATAAAAAGTAAAGCTTCCAACACAGGAACAGTGGAAAGCAATCGCGATGAGATCACGGCATTCAGCAAAGGGAGTCAGGAGAGTACGACCCGAGAGGCAACTTTGATAATCCGTGACAAAGCCAACAAGCAAAACCAACAAACGGCTATTGATACCCCTCGCTACTATTTTATAATCAAAATTAAGTAGCGTTATCGGTCGGACCTGATCCACGTACTGACGTCCCGTATTTTTGAGAATTAAAAACAAATTTCCGACGTTAAAGGAGGGCGGGATGAGTACCCCATACAAAACTTCATTCACCATAGATGTTATCGTGTCTCCTCTTAGTGGTCAAAACCGAACATACAATTCTTTGGGAAGCCCATCCAAACCCGGCGACTTGCGGGAAGGAGAGCGAACTACATTGCCAGATACATCGTCACGGTGAAATCTGCCAAAAACTCCTCATTGGAGTGTTGGCGTAATTACACTATCAGCGAGGGATGTAAAATAGCCGGCCGTTGTGACTGAGTGGTTCTAGGCAGAACAGAAGACTATGTCTCCGTTAAATCACCGGGACCCACTGGAACAGACGTTCCTACGAGTGGAGGAGAGAACGCATACGCAAAATTCATTTCAACATCAACAGAACCAGCGTCTTCATCCATGGCGAAAGAAGAACAGTAATTCCAGAATGAGATTGGCACTCTGCAGCGGAGTGTGCCCTGACATGAAACTTCCTCGCAGAATAAAAGTGTGTGCCGGACCGAGACTCGAACTCGGGACATTTGCCTTTTGCGGGCAAATAGGAAAACGAGGTATCGGCGGAAGAAAACCTGTGAGGACGGGGCTTGAATCATCATTGGGTAGCTCACCGTCAGCCGGCAAGGTAGCTCAGCGTGTTCAGTCAGAGGGTCAGCTGCCCTCTGTAATAAAGAAAACTGAGTTAATGGACGAACTGAAACGAGTGTCTTGCGACGTCCACCCCGAGCAGATACCACGAACGAAAACGAACGAAATGAGACTAAAAATAAAAGCGGCAGAGCACTTGCCCGCGAAAGGCGAAGGTCGCGAGGTCGAGTCTCGGTCCAGCACACAGTTTTAATCTGCCATAAAATTTCAAGAGCCGTAATTATTGTCAGTATTCAAAGCACCAGCAGTAGAAGAAGCACCGTCCACCACCATCGTCTCGAAGAGACGAGGTTCGGTAGGAGAGACTTCAAAATCTTCGCTATCCTAAGACCTAAATTTTTTCTGGAAGAAGGAAATTTTTTCTTAATGTGGTGATGCTCCTAAGTGATTTTTTAAAATGAATTCAGATGCAAGATTTATACAAAAATGTGCACCCGATTTCAAAACATACTTTGTACACATGGCTTCATTTTATGGACTAAAATAAATAATTACGAAATATACTGTAATGTAATAAACAGCAAAATGATCATTCAACAATTACCATGCTAGATGACAGACAATAACAGTATTCAGTCATACGGTGGAACACAGAAACCCAGCCCTATTCGTATATTTTGGTGGTCACGAGCTGCTGTGCACTGCTACATTGGTTTACTGAGGTTTTCATAGTGATTCCCAACAGATGGCAGCACTTGGGCACGATGAAAAATTTGAACACTCACAAATGTGTAGCTCAGGTTTCCATTGCTTCCATACTTCTCTTGCAGCTAAGACACAGTAGAAGTTAATGTATACAGTTGTGAGCAGGGGATCTGATAGGTTTAAATTGTACTACCAGTGCCGGCGCCTTAACAGCAACAGGAGCCGCACTGAATGTGACGGAACTAGAACTACTTAAATCTAACTAATCTAAGGACATCACACACATCCATGCCCGAGGCAGGATTCTAACCTGCGACTGTAGCGGTCGCGCGGTTCCAGACTGTAGCGCCTAGAACCGCTCGGCCACTCTGGCCGGCTTTTAATTGAATGACTTTAAAACCGTCACACGGCATGGACAGTTAGATCTGAGATGGCGACTTTAATTTCAGGTTCCTTCTCGCCCTGCATACCTATGAAACATCCCATTAGAATGTCTGTGGTGATAAACCTCTTAAGTTATTTCATTTTCAAACAGCTGAGCAAAACTGAACGTACTCAGACATTCTTCTCTTTACTTATTCTGATCAACACTAAACTGACACAAAATATTTTGTTTTAGCGCAACGCTATCTGGCGTTCAATAACCCCTACAAAAGAATGGCCCTGACTAACAATAACCTATACCTTTCACAAATCACTTACCTCACAAAAATCTTCGTTACTCGAACTACTGCAATACAGCGTGCACCAACACTGCCAGCTAAATAAAAGATCTAACCGCTGAAGGCACAAACAACGTATTTACCTTAACAGTGTTCAAAAGTGTATATATATATATATATATATATATATATATATATATATATATATATATATATATACTCCTGGAAATGGAAAAAAGAACACATTGATACCGGTGTGTCAGACCCATCATACTTGCTCCGGACACTGCGAGAGGGCTGTACAAGCAATGATCACACGCACGGCACAGCGGACACACCAGGAACCGCGGTGTTGGCCGTCGAATGGCGCTAGCTGCGCAGCATTTGTGCACCGCCGCCGTCAGTGTCAGCCAGTTTGCCGTGGCATACGGAGCTCCATCGCAGTCTTTAACACTGGTAGCATGCCGCGACAGCGTGGACGTGAACCGTATGTGCAGTTGACGGACTTTGAGCGAGGGCGTATAGTGGGCATGCGGGAGGCCGGGTGGACGTACCGCCGAATTGCTCAACACGTGGGGCGTGAAGTCTCCACAGTACATCGATGTTGTCGCCAGTGGTCGGCGGAAGGTGCACGTGCCCGTCGACCTGGGACCGGACCGCAGTGACGCACGGATGCACGCCAAGACCGTAGGATCCTACGCAGTGCCGTAGGGGACCGCACCGCCACTTCCCAGCAAATTAGGGACACTGTTGCTCCTGGGGTATCGGCGAGGACCATTCGCAACCGTCTCCATGAAGCTGGGCTACGGTCCCGCACACCGTTAGGCCGTCTTCCGCTCACGCCCCAACATCGTGCAGCCCGCCTCCAGTGGTGTCGCGACAGGCGTGAAAGAGGGACGAATGGAGACGTGTCGTCTTCAGCGATGAGAGTCGCTTCTGCCTTGGTGCCAATGATGGTCGTATGCGTGTTTGGCGCCGTGCAGGTGAGCGCCACAATCAGGACTGCATACGACCGAGGCACACAGGGCCAACACCCGGCATCATGGTGTGGGGAGCGATCTCCTACACTGGCCGTACACCACTGGTGATCGTCGAGGGGACACTGAATAGTGCACGGTACATCCAAACCGTTATCGAACCCATCGTTCTACCATTGCTAGACCGGCAAGGGAACTTGCTGTTCCAACAGGACAATGCACGTCCGCATGTATCCCGTGCCACCCAACGTGCTCTAGAAGGTGTAAGTCAACTACCCTGGCCAGCAAGATCTCCGGATCTGTCCCCCATTGAGCATGTTTGGGACTGGATGAAACGTCGTCTCACGCGGTCTGCACGTCCAGCACGAACGCTGGTCCAACTGAGGCGCCAGGTGGAAATGGCATGGCAAGCCGTTCCACAGGACTACATCCAGCATCTCTACGATCGTCTCCATGGGAGAATAGCAGCCTGCATTGCTGCGAAAGGTGGATATACACTGTACTAATGCCGACATTGTGCATGCTCTGTTGCCTGTGTCTATGTGCCTGTGGTTCTGTCAGTGTGATCATGTGATGTATCTGACCCCAGGAATGTGTCAATAAAGTTTCCCCTTCCTGGGACAATGA
The DNA here is from genome assembly GCF_023864345.2 of Schistocerca serialis cubense. Lineage (NCBI taxonomy): Eukaryota > Metazoa > Arthropoda > Insecta > Orthoptera > Acrididae > Schistocerca > Schistocerca serialis. The sequence continues at coordinate 1,134,033,868 of NC_064639.1, forward strand.
ATTCACGGTGTTCTTATTTCAATTTCCAGGAGTGTATATATATATATATATATATATATATATATATATATATATATATATATATATCATGACATCTGGTCTTACAAATTTCGTTTTTCTGACGGATACACGTCCAGATTGTCCGCTCTCATAATTCTGCCATTTCTCTCCACATCCACCACTGCTGGCGGCTCACCTCCAACTGCGCAACGCTACGCGCTGTTCACACCCAACTGCCCAACACTGCAGTAGCAAATATTCCAACAATGCAAACCAGCCACAGACTGCACACAGCAGTCAGTGATTTTCATACAGAGGGCTACGTGGCATTACCAACATAAAAACCTAAACAGCCTACTTACACCTAAAATGAATCCGGTAGCGACAAACATCTAGGTGTGAAGAGATATTCTTTTGAACACACATCGCTACGGTCGGATACAACTGTATCCCTGTAAGCAACGTTGAACAGACCAGCGTCCCGCCGAATCCATAAGGAAGCAACGTCGCCTCCATAAATGAATCGTCCGCTTCGAATGAAAGATTGTAAACTGTAACCGGAATATACTGGTCGCAGCTCTCGCAAGAATGACTGGACTAACGGAACCATCGAGATGCGTAAACGTTACCTGAGAACCAACCTGAGAGAAAAGCCGGTCTACTTGCAAGTGACCTTGAAACTCCACAAAAAATGCAGATAAAACGCAATCAGAATCTATCCGATCTAATGTAACTCGAATTGTATTAAGCAACTAATCATAAATTTCTCAAGAGCCCGATCGCACATGACGCGCACTCTTGTCAAAACTGAAATGAACGGTACCCCGGTGGGAAGTGTTCGTTGGAGACTCGACAGACATCATGGCACGAGCAGAGAACGGCGCAGCCAGAGCACAAACCAACAACGAACTCCGCTAGGCAAGAACGGTGTGATACCAGCCGATACACGCACAAGACTGAGCGAACGAAGTTCGACACATGCGGCGCTGCTACACAGGCGGAATTAGGAACAACCTGCTCGCTCGCTGCACATGGCGGAACTGCTAAACCCCTAGACCACAGGTACACATTCTTTTTTTCTTTTTTTTCTGATTTATCAGTCTTCTGACTGATTTGACGCTAACCGCCACGAATTTGTCTTCTGTGCCAACCTCTTCATTTCAGAGTAGCACTTACAACCTACGATCGCAATTATTTGCTGGCTGTATTCCAGTCTCTGCGTTCCTCTACATGGAAGTCATTCCCTCATGTCTTAACAGATGTGCCATCATCCCGTCCCTTCTCCTTATCAGTGTTTTCCACATATTCCTTTCCCCTCAGATTCTGCGCAGAGCCTCCTCATTCCTTACCTTGTCAGTCCACCTAATTTTCAACATTCGTCTGTAGCACCACATCTCAAATGCTTCGATTCTCTTCTGTTCCGGTTTGCCCACAGTACATGTTTCACTACACACAATGCTGTACTCCAGATGTACATTCTCAGAAATTTCTTCCTCAAATTAAGGCCCGTGCTTGACATTTGCAGACTTCTCTTGGCCAGGAATGTCCTTTTTCCAGTGCTGGTCTCCTTCTGACGTTTTCCTTGCTTCGTCCGTCATTGGTTATTTTGCTACCCCACCACTTTGTACACATTGCACTCAAGCTTTAACTGTCCACCACTTCCTGATGGAATGTCCATTTTGTAACCTTTCACGTTCCCGTTTGGTTTTGTCGTCTGAGTTATCGGCCATTTTAGCAAATGACGCGCGGGCTGACGATCGCGTCTTACTTTTTCTCCGCCAAAGCAATATGGCGAAGGCCATTTAATTTTTAGTTTTGGACCTCCGTTTCTGTAGCCCTTTTTCCACGTGCCTCTTTTGAGCTGTCTTCTATTACGCCAATTGTGACTGACGTATGGTCGTTTTGTAAATCCTTGAGCGCGTATGACCCCAGTTGTTTTTGCGCCCTAAAGCAAAACAAAATTAAACCAAACCTTAACTTTGTCTACTTTGTGAATATCAGTCCTCATGTTAAATTACTCGCTGCTCTCCTTTCTGTTGCTTATCATAACTTTTGTCTTTCTTCGATTTACTCTCAATCCGTATTCTGTACTCATTAGACTGTTCATTCCATCAGCATATCATCTAATTCTTCTTTCACTCAGGATAGCAATGTCATCAACAAATCCTATCATTGATATCCTTTCACCTTGAATTTCAATTCCACTCCTAAACCTATCTTTCATTTCCATCATTACATCTTCGATGTGCAGATTGAACAGTGGGGGCGAAAGACTACATCCCTTTCTGACAGTCTTTTTAATCCGATGGTTTCGTTCTTGGTCGTTCACTCTTATTATTCCCTCTTGGCCCTTGTACATATTTTATAGTACCCGTCTCTCCTTATAGCTACCCATGTTTTTCTGAGAATTTCGAAAACCTTGCACAATTTTACATTGTTGAACGCTTTTTCCAGGTCAACAAGTCCTATGAAAGTGTCTTGATATTTCTTTAGCCTTACTTCTATTATCAACCGCAACGTCAGAATTGCCTCTCTGGTGCATTTGACTTTCCTCAAGCCAAACTGATCGTCCTCTAACACATACTCAATTTCCTTTTCCATTCTTCTGTATATTATTCTGGTCAGCAAGTTGTATGTATGAACTTTTAAGCTGATTGTGTGGTAATTCTCGCACTTGTCAACTCTTGCAGTCTTCGGAACTGCGTGGGTGATATTTTTCCGAAAGTCAGGTGGTATGTCGCCAGACTCATTCATTCTACACACCAACTTGAATAGTCGTTTTGTTGCCACTTTCCCCAATGATTTTAGAAATTCTGGTGGAATGTTAGCAGTTCCTTCTGTCTTATTTGATCTCACGTCCTCCAAAGCTCTCTTAAATTCTGATTCTAATACTGGATCCCCTTTCTCTTCTAAGTAGACTCCTGTTTCTTCTTCCATCGCATTAGATAATTCTTCACATACAGAGGCCTTCAATGTACTCTTTCCACCTATCTGCTTTCTCCTCTGCATGTAACAAAGGAATTTCCATTGCACTCTTAATGTTACCACCGTTGCTTTTAATTTCACCGAAGCTTGCTTTAACTTTCTTATACGCTGAGTCAGTCTTTCCAACAATCATTTCTTTTTCGATTTCTTCATATTTTTCATGTAGCCATGTTGTCTTATCTTCTCTGCATTTCCTGTATATTTAATTCCTCAGCGACTCATATTTGTGTATTCCTGAATTTACCCAAACATTTTTGTACTTTCTTCTTTCATCGATCAGCTGAAGTCTTTCATCTGTGACCCATGGTTTCATCTTTGAACCTACGTTTCTCTTTCCAACTTCGGTGATGCTCTCAGAGATGTCTATTCCTCTTCAACCGTACTACCTACTGGACTATTCTTTATTGATGTACGTACAGAATTAGAGAACTTCAAGCGTACTCGTTATTCCTTAGTGCTTCCGTAGCCCAGTTCTTTGCGTATTGATTCTTTCTGACTAATCTCTTAAACATCAGCCTACTCTTCATCACTACTACATTGTGATCTGAGTCTATATCGGCTCCTGGGCACCCCTAACAATCCAGCATGTGATATCGGAATCTCTGAGTGTCCATGATTTAATGTAACTGAAATCATCCCGTACCACCAGGCCTTTCCAAGTATACCTCTTCCTCTTGCGATTTTTGAACAGAGTATTCGCTATTAATAGCTGAAATTTATTATAGAACTCAATTAATTTTTCTTCTATCTCATTCCTTGTCCCAATCCCATATTTTCCTGTAATCTGTTCTTCTACTCCTTCCCCTGCAACTGCATTCTAGTCTTCCATGGCTATTAGATTTTCGTCTCTTTTTACTCTTTTTACGTACCTTATTACACCTTCAGTATCCTCATATACTTCCTCTATATCTTCATCTTCCGCTTGCGACGTTGGCATATATACCTGAATTATCGCCTTTCGTTGTTTTTTTTTCCCCCCTCATGGTCATGCGAGTTAACATCCCAAAGATGCGGTTCTTCTTCGCCGAAATAATCTTGGCCCAAAGTTGTCTAGGGGGTGAACTGCACATGTCGCATTACACGCCCTAAATTAGACCCTTGTGACCCTTTGGTTAAATTGTCTGGCTGATGGCAATTTTGCTAAATACAAAGTTAATATAACATATAGTAATAATAATATCACGAACTAAATTATCGACCCATAAATGATGTAGGCTACACAGTTGCGATTTGGTTAGAATAATGTTTATTCAGAAAGCAAACTAATAGCGAAAGTGGTCGTATTTAGAGTTACTGTTACACTCGAGCGCATATCCATTTGATACAGTTCGATCATTCACAATCTCATCGCGAAACCCAAGTCCAGTACTCCACCTCCTTAACTACGCGAAAAGATAAGAGTTCACAACAGGCGCGCGGCTGCTCACCACTCAGAGGCTAAGTCGTTTCACTTCCTAGCTGCCTAAAGATCGACTCTTCGCTTTCGCTTCTCAATCTGAACTGTACACTTTGGTATCTCTGGACGAACTGTCCGATTCGCATCTGCACAGCACTATGCCATCCCCAGCCGCGTTTCCCGCGCGCCCAATACCCTCGCTCAAACTGACTAGGGCAGTTCCCTTTCCGGAAGCCGTCCTTCCGATTGGCTACAGCTTATTCTAATTATTCTACTTTTGAACATATTTAAATAATCAAAGCTTGACCACTTTCACATTCTAAATAAATTAACATTAATATCCATTACATAATAAACGTTGAATTTGTTTAGATAAAACCAATACAATTTCCTTCTTAACTTTGAATGCCACGGCCAGCAGCCTTGCACCAATGTGCTTTCTGTTAAATAAATAAAGAACAAAAGTAACTATTATGCACTAAACTTTACAATATATATTCTGTTACCTAATGATTCAATAAGGTGTCGTGCTGTCATCGTTCAATGTGTTTTGTGTGGAGGAGATGATGATCTGATGCTTAACTGAAAATACTGATAATTTAAATTTCCTATATCTTTTAAACAAATAGAGTTACAGAGTTGATATTTACAACGCTTGTCATTTTAATAATGCGCTTTTATATGAATTGTCGATCGTTAAGATCGACCAAAGCGCTCAGATTTTAACATTCAGGTCTTTGTTTCAAAACTTGTTAATCTCACTTTAACAGTAAATCCGGAACTATTATAGATATGATCAATATTCAAGTTTCATTGGGATCGCCATGGAATTTTTTGGAGGATGGCAGATTAAAATTACTATGGCTTCATTCCTTGCACTATTACAGAATTAAATGCTTTTTATAAATGTTTCCCTTAATGGCCGACCTTAGGTCTGCCATATTTAACTGCTACGTCTCCCTGGCGCTTGTACGGGGTTTTCCTTCACTAAAGCGCTTAGGCCTGTTCAGCCTGGCCCCGTTCAGCTCAACAGACACCCGCGGACTTTCCCCATCTCGTGGCGAATCTGCACTCTTTGTGGCACAGGTTTCTGGATGACAGGAAGGCTGTCTCTTTCGGCCATGTATTTAAATGAGAGCGAAAGGCTCGTTAACTCACAGTCACCTTCCCTTAGGCAGTCGCCTCCCGGAGATACGAATGGGGCACTATCCCGGAATCTTGTTCCAATGGAGAGACCATCATGACGTCATGTCCTGCGGATACACGTTATGTGTCCTTAATGCAGTGGTTTTCATTGCCTTCTGCATCGTTATGCCGTTGATCATTGCCGATTCTTCCGCCTTTAGGGGCAATTTCCCACCCCAAGTGCGGCGGTGAGGTTCTTTCCGTCCCTTTACGACGAAGCTGCACCTACCTGTGAACATTGTCTCAGCAGATCATCAGTAGGAAAGCCGAGTGAAACCTACTGCACTTCGACGTGAACCAGGCTGCAATTAAAGTCACTAATCTACGTTTCGGGAGAAACACGAAATGAAAGGTTGGAAATTTTGTCCTCAATTAATATATTCTGAAACTTAGGTGAACAAGTATCACTGCCAAGCCCGTGTTAGTCTTAACACAGTCACTCATAATCCCTTTCACTCACGTTAGCAAGTTTATGGTGTTGCATATCCCGAAAACGTAATAGCTACAAACATACTGATTGTTTTTGAGTGATAATGCTCGCCAAATATTAAGTCTGTCGGTACCAAATGCAGTCGCAGTTTTTAGCCACCGACCTGCTCAATACGCCACGCGGAATATTTCTCTTTTCTCGTCACAAAATTCACTTAAAAATTCTGAAATTTCTACGCACACATCGGAATAATTATGCCGTCACTTTCCAACAGTTGCCATTTAAATCAAGGCACTTATCGTAGCGATGGACGAGCTTGGAAATTCCTTCGTCGTAAAATTCGGCCGCCTGCGCCTTCAACCACGTGGTTACCTCTTCTTGAAGCTGTGCGTCGTCATCAAAACGCTGCACAGCCAACCACTTCTTCATTGCTGGGAATAAGTGGAAGTCGTTCGGTGCCAGGTCGGAACAGTACGGCGGATGAGGAAACAACTCCCACTTAAAAGATTCGAGAACTTCACGAGAGGCATTTGCCGTGTGGGCCCGGGCGTTGTCGTGAATCAGCAAGATCTTTGAGCCCAACTTTCGCCTGCGCTTGTTTTGTATTGCTCTTCTGAGGTTGTGCAGAGTTTGGCAATACCTTTGAGAGTTTATTGTAGTGCCTCTTTCCAGGAAAGCCACAAAAATCACACCTTTTCTGTCCCTAAAGACAGTCGCCACATGGTTGAAGGCGCAGGCGGCCGAATTTTACCACGAAGGAATTTCCAAGCTCGTCCATCGCTACGATAAGCGGATTAATTTAAATGGGAACTATGTAGAAAAGTAGTATTTAAGTGTGGCTTTCATCTGTCTATAATAAAAAAAATTTCCAATACTTTATTTATTTTTAATTCCAAAACGTAATGTACTTTGTGGATAGCCCTCGTACTTTACAAATCTATTCTACAGAAATCCTCTTTGTCGACATCCATACTTCTTCGAAATGCTCCCACACTAAATCCTGCTACATAACTCGTTAAACAATTATCTTCATATTAACATTAATCCACACTCACGCATCATTCATACTGCTAAAACACATTTGTAACATTTTACATACACAAAAAGACATAATAACACTTTATGAAAATACCAGAACAATTTATGAAAAACATTCTATTACTTTAGTGCACTCTAGTGAGCACAATCGAAACTAAAATCACAGCCCCCCTATCCAATACTGTCCTCTATCGGCTGATACATAAACTACGTGCGCGTCCAGTCTCGCGTCACCATCTGACACTACCCAGCTCTGAGACACATCTCCCACTTAACCGCCTCCAAGGCAGGATCGTTATACGGCGCTACGCCTCACAAGGACAAGAGTGTCCTGACCCTCAGCCCGCACCTCCGCTCTCTTAAGGCCGTTGGCAATATGAGGGTGACGTCTCATGCCGGAAGTCTTTTGCCACCAATGCCAATTATTAATCAAAGTTAAAGTGGTGCTTGCTTTCGAACCCGGGACCAAGGTCGGTTTGATTACTAATCAAAGACTACGCCTAGCCCACTGGTGTCCCATATTTTTGTATATATCAGTTATATGTTACATTTATTTATGTTCAGGTTCAACTGCCTGTCTCTGCACCTTGTATAAATCCTGTACTGCTCATTCTGCAAATCGACACCGTCTTCTGGCGTTGCTATTTTCTTGTAGACAACCGCATCATCTGAGAACAGTGTCAAAGAGCTTCCCATGCTTTCTTATAGATCACTTAAAGACACTGTTAACAGTAACGGTCCTGTCACACTACTTGAGATACTCCAAAAATTACATCTATCTGTTTTATAACGTTAAGAACGGCGCGTTGAGTTCTATCTGCAAATAAATCTTGAATGCAGTTGCAAATCTGGTCATTTATTCTGTAGGTTCATATTTATGGTGTCCTGAAGTCAAGGATCACGGCATCAACCTAAGCGCCCTTGTCAACAGCGGATTAAATCTCGTGGAGAAACAGAGTGAGATGAGTTTCACATTTCTGTTTGCGGAATCAGTGTCGAGTTTTATAGAGGATATTTTCGTTCTGATTATGCTAAAACGTCACAATTCTTGAGCTTAAATATATTCCATAATTTTAGAGCAGACGGACGTCAATTAAGTGGGACTATAATTATGTGCATCTGTTCATTGGCTGTGCGTTAAGCTGTTGCTACATAGTAACAGTTGCTGCAGTGGTCACCGGAGATAGATCTGTCACATTTTGCAATATGCTTCTTGCGCACCATACTGAACCCAGGTCCTTCTTTCCTCTGCCTTGAGAGTTTATTTTGTGTTTCTGTCTTCCTCAGATGTCATGGTGTGCCATTTCTTTGGATTCTTTTGGCGTGGAATTTTCTCTTAATTTACCACTACTGAAGTGCCAGCAGATTTTGCCACTAGTACTCTCAAACCCACAGGTTCTTGACGTGGTTGACCCATTCGCTGTTGTGGATACGTACTGACGCCCTGCTTGCCCGTTCCCCAAGTGCTGAGGACGCGCATATGCGCGCCATTTGGGTATTCCTAAAGTGCTATTAACGTCTGCATGCGCCCTGAGATGCCGACCTCCCACTAATGCAGACGATTACTTCTGTATACCTACGGATAAAAAAGTTTCAAGTGTTTATCGTACAACATACGTGGCTTTTTGCATTCTATCATTTGCAAAAACCTCGTTTCAGTATTCTGAACCGTGTATTAAACGTGACGATTGTTATGACCACATAATTCCCGATTCGCAGGGACGGAAATGGGCGCGTCGCGTGCAGCCATTCGTCGGATATAAATATCAATAATTCGAGAACGAAATGAGATATCTTTCTGTTCTTAATGTTAAATAAGATTTCGGTATCTTTCCTACATTATTTATGCGGCAATGTAGGAGCTAAAATCAACCATACGGAAAGAGCACACAATGGACTTTGACGTTTGCAAATTCTTTAAAATTTCGTGCAATGTTTTACTTAATTTGATGCAGCAAATTAACTCTTACGAATAACGAAAAGAAATTCAGTCCTTTATCCAGCAAATATATGACTGTAAGATGTGCAAGAATCAATTTTTTTTCAGCGAATAGTTCTCTTAAAATATTCATAGCAGACAGAAAGCCTTCTGTAATAAGAGGTAGCAGCGTTTGACGAGCGGTTCAGCCATAACAAAGTTGCACTGAGCACGGAATGCAGAGAACACGTCTGTAGATGTATGGCTGATGCAACTGCTTCCGAAATACAGTTTTCTCCCGGTGAATTCTCTGCGAGATATAACGCTGTAGTCACGAAAGTATCGTGTCTCTGTACTCGCCGGTATCTGTAAGACCTCACTGCGGAATTGCTATCCCATTACGTTAAGTTTCGATGGTTCAAGGTCCCTTATGACACAGTTGTTCACGTCAAGATCTGCACTCGACAACTTATTTAGGAGAGGGCAACTATTTAAAATGTTTCAAATTGGCAAAATAATTACAAACGATTCGAGGCGCTGTTCTTGTTTATATTACCAAGGGACCTAAATTCTTCAGTCAATTAGAATGTCCATATAATTGTATTTTTACTGCCAAAAATAGCAGTATTGTCTACAAATGTAATTTGTTCCGTCACTAAAAATACATTCAGGGTTTCTAATTTGGCGAACCCTTAATCCGAAGTCGTTTTGGAAGACTGTAGACATTGTTAGACTAAATTTACTTCCTCCAGTATTCCGCGTAGGTTGAAAAGGTAAAAATCATGTGGTTTTTTCTTCTTAAAATTTGTTACAAATGGTGACTTCTAGCTGTTTTACCTACAGAAGGTGTGTATGAGAGAAAAAGTGAACAACTGCCATGAGTAGTCAAACATAGCTACGAAAAGTTAAGCTATGCTGTAATATATTATACTTCATGTCCCATAAAACAAAATGGAAGCGTTATTTGATCATAAATATTTAACAGAAAAGTTACAGACACATACGTCTACATAATCTAAGCTCAAATGAAATGAATTAAACGTAGCTACTAGCTACTGCTTAAACTTTTAAAAATAATTAATAATTCATAAGGAAGTTGTCCAAAATTGAATAGTACTTTAACTTTCGGCTTATAGTTCCAAGTAGTGCAGATGAGGATGTTTCCTCAGATATTTAAGCATTGACTCTGAATTTCGATGAATGATCAAACCGATACTTTCTTGATCTATTAAGACCGGAACAGAAGTTCATAATGTAAATAGAAAGCCCCTTGCTATCATGTAGTCTACACTATACGTCAGTAAAATGCTATGTCATCCTACACTACATTTTGAAAACGGCAACCTGCGACCTACAGTTCTCCATTTGAAACTAATTTCATGTAAAGAAATAATAGTTATTGCTAATGGTTTACAGTTACAGAATGTAATAACTCTGTTACCGATTTTTACCATCTTAGAACATTTATAAGCCGCATTCGCCATTCGACTTCAAAGTGTGTGCTCAGTACGGTACGGCCTTGTTGCTTTAAGTAAAAGAAGCAAGGTAAGTGGGATACACGTGGTCTAGGGGTAGCGTCTCTGATTCATAATCAAAACGTTTTCGGTCCGGGTTCGATCCCCGCCACTGCCTAAATTTTGATAAATACTCAGCATTGGCGGCCGAAGACTTCCGGCATAAGAAGTCAGCCTCATTCTGCCAACAGCCTTGTCAAAGAGGGCGGAGGAGCGGATAGAGGTTCAGGGCACTCTCTTGTCCTAGGGGTGGGAAATTGCCCCTAAAGGCGGAAGAATCAGCAATGATCAACGACATGAGGATGCAGAAGGCAATGGAAACCACTGCATTAAAGACACGTAACGTGTATCCACAGGACATGTGGCCTGGAGTTGAAGAAGTGTCATGATGATCTCTCCATTGGCAAAAGATTCCGGAATAGTCCCCCATTCGGATCTCCGGAAGGGGACTGCCAGTGGGGAGGTTGCCATGAGAAAAAGATTGAATAATCAACGAAAGGATAACGTCGGGGCGTGGAATGTCAGAAGCTTGAACGTGGTAGGGAAACTAGAAAATCTGAAAAGGGAAATGCAAAGGCTCAATCTAGATATAGTAGGGGTCAGTGAAGTGAAGTGGAAGGAAGACAAGGATTTATGGTCAGATGAGTATCGGGTAATACCAACAGCAGCAGAAAATGTTATAACAGGTGTAGGATTCGTTATGAACAGGAACGTAGGGCAGAGGGTGTGTTACTGTGAACAGTTCAGTGACCGGGTTGTTCTAATCAGAATCGACAGCAGACCAACACCGATAACGATGGTTCAGGTATACATGCCGACGTCGCAAGCTGAAGATGAACAGATAGAGAAAGTGTATGAGGATATTGAAAGGGTAATGCAGTATGTAAAGGGGGACGAAAATCTAATAGTCATGGGCGACTGGAATGCAGTTGTAGGGGAAGGAGTAGAAGAAAAGGCTACCGGAGAATATGGGCTTGGGACAAGGAATGAAAGAGGAGAAAGACTATTTGAGTTTCAGCTAGTAATAGCGAATACCCTGTTCAAGAATCACAAGAGGAGGAGGTATACTTGGAAAAGGCCGGCAGATACGGAAAGATTTCAATTAGATTACATCATGGTCAGACAGCGATTCCGAAATCAGATACTGGATTGTAAGGCGTACCCAGGAGCAGATATAGACTCAGATCGCAATATAGTAGTGATGAAGAGTAGGCTGAAGTTCAAGACAATAGTCAGGAAGAATCAATACGCAAAGAAGTGGGATACGGAAGTATTAGGGAATGACGAGATACGTTTGAAGTTCTCTAACGCTATAGATACAGCAATAAGGAATAGCGCAGTTGGCAGTACAGTTTAAGAGGAATGGACATCTCTAAAAAGGGCCATCACAGAAGTTGGGAAGGAAAACATAGGTACAAAGAAGGTAGCTGCGAAGAAACCATGGGTAACAAGAAATACTTCAGTTGATTGATGAAAGGAGGAAGTACAAACATGTTCCGGGAAAATCAGGAATACAGAAATACAAGTCGCTGAGGAATGAAATAAATAGGAAGTGCAGGGAAGCTAAGACGAAATGGCTGCAGGAAAAATGTGAAGACATTGAAAAAGATATGATTGTCGGAAGGACAGACTCAGCATACAGGAAAGTCAAAATGACCTTTGGTGACATTAAAAGCAACGGTGGTAACATTAAGAGTGCAACGGGAATTCCACTGTTAAATGCAGAGGAGAGAGCAGATAGGTGGAAAGAATACATTGAAAGCCTCTATGAAGGTGAAGATTTGTCTGATGTGATAGAAGAAGAAACAGGAGTCGATTTAGAAGAGATAGGGGCTCCAGTATTAGAATCGGAATTTAAAAGAGCTTTGGAGGACTTACGGTCAAATAAGGCAGAAGGGATAGATAACATTTCATCACAATTTCTAAAATCATTGGGGGAAGTGGCAACAAAACGACTATTCACGTTGGTGTGTAGAATATATGAGTCTGGCGATATACCATCTGACTTTCGGAAAAGCATCATCCACACAATTCCGAAGACGGCAAGAGCTGACAAGTGCGAGAATTATCGCACAATCAGCTTAACAGCTCATGCATCGAAGCTGCTTACAAGAATAATATACAGAAGAATGGAAAAGAAAATTGAGAATGCGCTAGGTGACGATCAGTTTGGCTTTAGGAAAAGTAAAGGGACGAGAGAGGCAATTCTGACGTTACGGCTAATAATGGAAGCAAGGCTAAAGAAAAATCAAGAGACTTTCATAGGATTTGTCGACCTGGAAAAAGCGTTCGACAATATAAAATGGTGCAAGCTGTTCGAGATTCTGAAAAAAGTAGGGGTGAGCTATAGGGAGAGATGGGTCATATACAATATGTACAACAACCAAGAGGGAATAATAAGAGTGGACGATCAAGAACGAAGTGCTCGTATTAAGAAGGGTGTAGGACAAGGCTGTAGCCTTTCGCCCCTACTCTTCAATCTGTACATCGAGGAAGCAATGATGGAAATAAAAGAAAGGAATTAAAATACAAGGTGAAAGGATATCAATGATACGATTCACTGATGACATTGCTATCTTGAGTGAAAGTGAAGAAGAATTAAATGATCTGGTGAACGGAATGAACAGTCTAATGAGTACACAGTATGGTTTGAGAGTAAATCGGAGAAAGACGAAGGTAATGAGAAGTAGTAGAAATGAGAACAGCGAGAAACTTAACATCAGGATTGACGGTCACGAAGTCAATGAAGTTAAGGAATTCTGCTACCTAGGCAGTAAAATAACCAATGACGGACAGAGCAAGGAGGACATCAAAAGCAGACTCGCTATGGCAAAAAAGGCATTTCTGGCCAAGAGAAGTCTACTAATATCAAATACCGGCCTTAATTTGAGGAAGAAATTTCTGAGGATGTACGTCTGGAGCACAGCATTGTATGGTAGTGAAACATGGACTGTGGGAAAACCGGAACAGAAGAGAATCGAAGCATTTGAGAGGTGGTGCTATAGACGAATGTTGAAAAGTAGGTGGATTGATAAGGTAAGGAATGAGGAGGTTCTACGCAGAATCGGAGAGGAAAGGAATATGTGGAAAACACTGATAAGGGGAAGGGACAGGATGATAGGACGTCTGCTAAGACATGAGGGAATGACTTCCATGGTACTAGAGGGAGCTGTAGAGGGCAAAAACTGTTGAGGAAGACAGAGATTGGAATACGTCAAGCAAATAATTGAGGACGTAGGTTGCAAGTGCTACTCTGAGATGAAGAGGTTAGCACAGGAAAGGAATTCGTGGCGGGCCGCATCAAACCAGTCAGTAGACTGATGACCAAAAAAAAAAAAAAAAACAAAGTAAATGACTTGGATGGAGTCAGATCATTGGAAGAAATAAATTAAATAATTAAAATAAAATAAAACAATTAACTTGATTTACAAATCGCACATTGATTCTCAAGAGATAAATTTAAGCTTCGAGAAATGAGTACTTTAAAGACATGCTTGCGATAAACCTCTTCCAGTAAGACAATAATCCATTTACAGTTCAGGAAAGGATGAAAAGTTTGAATCTACAAGACGACGGATTGAAAAGATAATGTTCACACCTACACTCAGCTTCCATGTAACAGAAGTGACCAACCAATGAGGCTCGTGCAGATGGATATCGCCGCAAGTCTGAACACAGAGTAACAGCAAGCTAACTGCGCAGAACTTAAGAAAACACTTCTGGAATAACCCAGACACTCGCCTGATATTCATTACAGCAAGTCACTGAAAAGCTTCATCCGATGTTACCATCATTGTGGAAACTCCCAACTAGCTCAGACCGACACCACACAAGACAATCCTTCCTCTTAATTCAAACAGAACAGAACTCGATGAAAAACAGTACCAAATTCGTGAATACACTTTCTAATTACAGCATCTTGTGGTTCGCAACCCGCAAATGCTTCTCACTGGCTGATGGCCAAAACCGTCATCCAGAAATGCCTTACTGGATACGGAAAGAGATTTCACACAGAGCTTAGTTCGACTAACCGAAGCTGAGTGTAGCAGAAACGGGCAAAACACCGAAAAGCAAAAGCCGTTGTCTAAGAATAGCAAAAATATTGTGATCAAAAAACGAATCTGGTATGAAGATGCAGCTCCCACCGTGAACTGAAATCGTGTGATTTTCGCACCACACATACTGCTACGTATTTGTTTTTCATGATTAGTCCTAGTTGTACCTCATTAACAATCCTGTAATGTTGTCAGCTGAAAATATTAATTGCTGCCCAAAATTCCCCTACGTACAAGGCCACAATGCTTCACTCCACAAACGAACGACGTCTTAATATCACAAAATGTCCAGAGTTGCGCTCCCTGACTAAGCATTTCACCACCTCAGATACAGGGGTTGCCTCAGTCAATTCTATAAACCAACAGTAACCAATTGGTAGCAAAAAAAAGTGTAAGGTGTATAGTTTCTGAGCTAGTGTTCTAAAACTTTTGAAAACGCCCTCCAATCTGCGCTATCTACAACAATGTTTGAATCTTGGTTCTAGTGATATTAAAACTGAAGATTTAACTTGACAAACAGCTTGCGACATTTTAAAAAATCTTTGTAATAATAATATTTAACGGGGATTTAGGTATTGGTTTTGCTGACGTTTTCGTCGATAGAACATCAAATCCTAATGTTCCTTCGGCCATTTATTCGTTGCTGGATATGGCAGCCACTTTTTCATGGTATGCACATAAAATAGTTACAACACACGATTTACTAGTAATTTCTTTAATTACGTCCATGATATTGCAAAATTAATTAACTAACTAACCAGTTAATTAACTAGGTATCACAGTGAAATCTCAGAATTTAAAGCTGTATCCTAACTGGTGTTGATTTATTGTAAAGCATGCTGATATGAGTGTCCAATTGCGATTCGTTATCTGTCTATAATTAGTTCATGTTAACTAGCGGTTTTCCTGGTAATCTGATGACATTTCTATGTAGTCTGATTATGCTTATCTGACACCGCGATGAGGTTTGTAGAAATTTTTATACGGCTGTTATTAACTTTCGGTGAAGCGCCAGAGTAGTTCATCTCTCTACTACGAACAATTTTTAAGTGTTGGTTGTACTGACGGGTTCTTTGAACCAGTAATTTCAGCGTCTAATGTATTAATTCTAACAATTCTCCATAGCTCCAATGCTATTTTCGTGTTGTTGACTTTTACTCACAACATACTTTTTAAAGACATACTCATGTATAAATATGGCCATGAACACGGATGTATTGAATACGACATTCTCTGGGAAAATGGACTACTACTATTACTGAGATTTCAATTTTTGCGTTAACTTTAGCTGAAAAATTTAAACAATATACGGAATCTGGTAGTAGAATTCACTAAAATAATAAATAACTTTTCCGAAATTTTACAATACGAAGTAACCGACTATATTACAATATTTCCAAAAGGTGGGCAACCTGTTGATCTTATACGGGAATTACGTTACTTTGTAATACAGCATTTCGTTTATAGATTCTTGTTAGCCATGTAAGAGAGAGAACAGCATCAGAAGTAATGCTTCACCAGATAAATTACGCCATAAAGAACAAAATTAAAGGAAACATTTATAACTAGAAATGTACTACATTTTCAGTTAATGTTTAGTTCTCCGTGTTTCTTCAGACGTAAATATTTTCCGTTCCCATTTCTGTCAATTCTTCGTTTTTTCGTCGCGTTATACGGCTACCATTCGCAAATACTTGATAATTTACTGTATCTTGTCTTGTATCGTCCTTCCCAAGGGATTTGCGAGACAAGTTGTAACACTGACAGAAAAATCACCTTGCGTTAGGACAGTCTGCTATCTAGCGGTGCTACACAGATATCAAGCTGCCATACTCTACGAAGAAGTCCCGAAGGTGTTAATTCCAGTATGATTCACAAGTTTCACAGCGACACTGAAAGGTTAAGCACTACGTAAATATAAAACTCAAATAGAAGCCGAAATGTCAGCAGTGCTCTCTGCTAACATTTTGCTAGGCAGCTACAAGCTTTATGTCTCAAATACGAAGGGAAGCCAAATAGAAACGTTAAATATATGTGTTAACTTCTTTACTGGAGTGAAACACAAGTTTATAATTTTTCGACATGGTCTTCCTATTGTTCAGCACATTTCTTCCAACACAAAGGAAGTGCACGGATTTCTCTGAAGGAAAGAAAAATCATTTAGTTGTGTGCGAAGCCACTCGTGCACCAACTGCCGCATCTCTTAATCGGAACGACATTTCTCTCCTCCAGTCGCCTTTTTGAGTGGTCCAAAATAACGTGATACTAGCTGCGAGGTCTGGTGAATGTGGTGGGTGTGGTGGAGTAGCGCTTTGTCATGTTGCTAAACGGCACCCGTAATCAGAAGACCACGTCGTTTTGACCTTACCGCGGGCTGAAGAAAATTTTTTAACATATTGAAATATGACGCACTGGTGATAGTGTGTCTCCTAGCAGTTTAGTGTTCCAAGATAATGCCCCATTCATGCCAAAAGAGAGTCAGCAAAACCTTTTGGCGTTTCAGGGGAGATTGTGTCCGTTTTCTAGTTGTATAGCAGTGAAGTGAGCCAATCAGATCTTCGCGCTCCCAAATTCAAGCAGCCTGCCAGAGGTGATTTCGCCAAACGTGTGCTTTGTTTGGTTTCGTCAGACCGAACAAAGGTAGGTTTTGCTCACATACCTTGAGTTTATCACTTCTTAAAAAGGCACATCTTAATTGAAAAAGAACATTTGAACAAGTGGTCACTTAGGGAACCACAGATGTCAACAAAATACAGCATTTTAGCAGGTACAGGTGTTTGAATCAGTGCGCGCCGGACTACCTAATTGGCTGGCTGCAATGCTAAAAAACTCGGAAACGGCGCAAAGTATCGAATTTTTCTCTTAACGGGTATTTCTCACCATAACCTCCGCTGCAACACCCTTAAAAGCTTTTCAGATTGTTTCTGACTACTCCACACTTATGGAGGAGGGTACATCGTAATAATTGATCAAGAACTTGTTACATTACGTTCTTCAATTCGTTTCTAAAATTATCAGCACTAGACACTAATGTCATTAACCTCATCACTGAAGTGTAAGTGTCTGATTAAAAGATACTCGTTCTGCTCGTTCTTAGTTTAGATATCTGAAACGGTTACCTCTACACATTTAAAGGTTTTAAATAATTAATAAAGGCAGTTAACGTCCCATCGACGACGATGTCGTTACAGACCATAAGCGTGGACGGGGAGAGAATGTGGAAGGAAGCCAACCGTGACCTTTTTCAAAGGATCCATTCCAGCATTAAATTTTTGCAATTTATGGAAATCACGGAAAACGCAAAATCTGTGTGGGTGGACAGAGCTTAGCTGTTTGGTGATGACACAATCAAAAAACATCAAATAAATTTTGTTATTTCAACAAACTTTGTTACTGTGTACGTCATTTGCTGGTCTTCGTTCCAAAATGGGCAACCCCATGTCAGCCTGCATTTCGAGAGAGTTTTCTGATAACTCGGTCTCCTTCTGTACAGGTGTGTTCTTTAATAACAACCATAATACTTACTGAAAATAATAGCCGGCCGGTGTGGCCGAGCGGTTCTAGGCGCTACGGTCTGGAACCGCGTGACCGCTACGGTCGCAGGTTCGAATCCTGCCTCGGGCATGGATGTGCGTGATGTCCTTAGGATAGTTAGGTTTCAGTAGTTCTAAGTTCTAGGGGACTGATGACCTCAGTTGTTAAGTCCCATAGTGCTCAGAGCCATTTGAACCATTTTTGAAAGTAATGAGAGGCTGAAGAGTTGAAAACTGGCTGATCTGCAAGGACAAGTACACAGATAATATACGGATAATCCTAAGAGTACTTATTTAACCACTGACAGGGACGTACAAGGCATTACTACCAACTAAGACTCCGTCTGCTTAGGAACTGTACTGAATTTCACGAAGCTGCTTCATCAACAAGATATGCAATAGTGACTGAAGATTGAGGTTTCATGTCCCTTCGACGATTAGAAAAACTGAGATGAAACAAAAGCTCGGTTGGGGGAGGGGGGGGGGAGGGAACTGGATAGGGGAACCAATGAAACCGTAAACTCACGTGGCTATACGGGTGGATAAGAAACTTATATCTGACCGGCACAGGTGTAAAAACATTTATCATATAAAAGCTCTGTACAGATATCAAATACAAATTTG
This sequence comes from Schistocerca serialis cubense, assembly GCF_023864345.2. NCBI lineage: Eukaryota > Metazoa > Arthropoda > Insecta > Orthoptera > Acrididae > Schistocerca > Schistocerca serialis. Next base: position 1,134,052,546 of record NC_064639.1, read on the forward strand.
GAAATGAGAAAGTTATTCCGCAGCATTATAACACGGAAGTGAAAACTGGATTTTCGGAAACCAAAACCAGAAGGATCTAGAAGCGTGTGAAACGTACTGCTATCGAAGAATGTTAAAAAGTAAGTATACAGAGAGAGTAAAAGTCAAGAGGCACTCAAAATAGTAGGTGAGAACCAGAACATCTGTAACAACATCCATAGAAACATCTGATTACGAAGGCTTTCCCGGGGTAATAATTGATAATATTCTTCTCGGGTGTGCAACCGGATCATAACGTCATCTTGACACAATATTTCAGTCAGTTCCGGCGAGATCGTGTACCAGCACTCTCACCTGAAGATGGCGGCCTGTTGGACCGCGGAAATAGTGTCAAGATGACGTTTGATCCGGCTGCACACCCGAGAAGAATATTATTGTTGTGACTTGGCAAGACAGCCAAGTCACTATGAGAGGGAGCCGAAAGGCACGCGTTTAAGCTCGCGCAGGCTGGCGTGAGGTCTGGAACAGGTAAAGTAATTATACTAGCAAAAAAGGTACGTAGCTTCTGGAATACTTAACTTTAATCCATAATTGGTGAACATCGGTCTGACGGTACATGCATCACAAGATAAATAGCAAATGATAATGGCGCCTTGCTAGGTCGTAGCAAATGACGTAGCTGAAGGCTATGCTAACTATCGTCTCGGCAAATGAGAGCGTAATTTGTCAGTGAACCATCGCTAGCAAAGTCGGCTGTACAACTGGGGCGAGTGCTAGGACGTCTCCCTAGACCTGCCGTGTGGCGGCGCTTGGTCTGCAATCACTGATAGTGGCGACACGCGGGTCCGACGTATACTAGCGGACTGCGGCCGATTTAAAGGCTACCACCTAGCAAGTGTGGTGTCTGGCGGTGACACCACAATTGTCTATAGAAACATGATAGCGGAGGAGCAAATTACTGGAGGAAGACTAAGACGAAGAATTCAAAACTGATGATAAGTGGATGTTGCAAAGGAATTCAAAACTGATTATAAGTGGATGTTGCAAGCAATATGGCGAGATAAAAAAAAAGATAAGTACAATATAGAAAAAGATGGAGAACAATATCAAAGCAGTTGAAAGACGGATGGATTAAAACAAATAAACGTATAATACGTGCACAACATTGACAGGTTAAATCATCCACGAATAAAGTATTAAATTTTGGAACCGATACCCTCAAGGTACATCGTAACACAAACCGTCTATCTAAGCTGTTTTCTAACAGCAGTTAACCAACCGGCTACGACGTATGGTTAATATTCAACTCCATTACGCTTCACCGTGTTAGTAGAACTGTTTCTTTACCGAAAGGTTACCTAACTGACAGTGATGACATTTGAAGTACGGATATTAACACTTGCTGAGGCGTTGCGTTCTGTTTGGATCCATACGGCATTTGTGGTCAGAAAAAGGCTCGCGGAGCTGTCTGAGGGGCACATGTTTTCAGAGGCAACACCATTACTAGCGCCGGCCCTTGGCGTTGTTATCACTCATAATGTTATGGCAAAGACGGCCTACCTCGGGGCAAGTAACACGACTTTTGCGGGACCCTGAGCGTTGGGCGCACCCCCCCCCCCCCCTCCCACACACACACACAGACACACACAAATGCACACACCGTGCCGCCTGCCAGTCTCGCAGCATCAGCCTTCGTCGTCTTACGTGTATTCCGAACGTCAGAACGTGAAAGAAAATAAATAGATGTGGTGCGTAGGGCTCAGTTCCTGTAATGGAGAAAGCATAACTGTGCTTAAATAATTCTGTAGTAGCAATCGTTAGTACAAGATTAAGCTCTTACATTTACGAGCTATTTACGTAAATCTTATCTTAGATGTATAGCTTTTTGTGTTGCTGTGCGGCTGTGAGGTATTCCTGACTATAGGACTTATGCTCCTGAGTAAAGGAGCTCTGCGGCTGGGTGTTTTATACGTTCTCATCACCTCTAACAGTTCAGTCCATCTACCTCTATAGGCTTCTTGTTGTCTGTCCCTCAACTCTGGTTAACAGATACTGGTCCAGCCGGCAAAAGCAGCGTTGAATAAATTTCGCCGGCCAGTGTGGCCGATCGGTTCTAGGCGCTTCAGTCTGGAACCTTGCGACAGCTACCATCGCAGGTTCGAATACTGTCTCGGGCATGGAACAATTTGATGTCCTTAGGTTAGTTAGGTTTAAGTAGTTCTAAGTTCTAGGGGACTGATGACCTCAGACGTTAAGTCCCACAGTGCTTAGAGCCATTTGAACCATTTGAGGAAATTTCGTCTAACTACCTACCAAGCAAATACCGCATAACATTGCCTTGGAGGCAGCATATATTCGTAAAAATATCGGACACTTATGATGCTATATAGCTTACTTGAAAATGATTTCGGTCCAGCTAACTAATTGGCTCCATCACAAGTGGTAAATAATTATCAAATCCGTATTTGTTGTTAATCTATACGGGGCGTTCAAAAGAAACAAACCGGAGGCATAATTACAGAAACCAGTACCTGTATGTTGGAAGTATTGGTCCTGGCTGTTGAGACACTTGTCCCACTGTGGCACAAGTTGGTGAATGGCTGCCTCATAAAATTCCCGGGGCTCCAATGTTAACCAGTTCCGCACGTACAGCTGGACGTCATCGTCCGAGGTGAATCCTTTGCCCCTCAGAGCCTTCTTAAGGGAACCAAAAGGGGCGTAATCACAGGGAGAGAGGTCCGGACTGTACGAGGTGTGGCTAGAAAAAAACCGGACTAGTACTGGTGAAACAATAAAACGAATGTAATAAGGCTGAAAGTCGCGTGGCCTGTCACGTGACTCTCGCTCCGCCTACTGCTCGAATTTCATCTGCCTCCTGCACTCAGTCTGCCCGTGGCGTCTGTTTTAAGTAGTTGACGTTTTGTCTGTGCGTCGGAAAATGTTGAGTGTACAGAAAGAACAGCGTGTTAACATCAAATTTTGTTTCAAACTAGGAAAATCTGCAAGTGAAACGTTTGTAATGTTACAACAAGTGTACGGCGATGATTGTTTATCGCGAACACAAGTGTTTGAGTGGTTTAAGCGATTTAAAGATGGCCGCGAAGACACCAGTGATGACACTCGCACTGGCAGACCATTGTCAGCAAAAACTGATGTAAACATTGAAAAAATCGGTAAACTTGTTAGACAAGATCGCCGTTTAACAATCAGAGCAGTGTCTGAGTTAACAGGAGTTGACTTGTTGTCTTGTCGAACAAGTTTACCGATTTTTTCAATGTTTGCATCAGTTTTTGCTGACAATGGTCTGCCAGTGCGAGTGTCATCACTGGTGTCTTCGCGGCCATCTTTAAATCGTTTAAACCACTCAAACACTTGTGTTCGCGATAAACAATCATCGCCGTACACTTGTTGTAACATTACAAACGTTTCACTTGCAGATTTTCCTAGTTTGAAACAAAATTTGATGTTAACACGCTGTTCTTTCTGTACACTCAACATTTTCCGACGCACATACAAAACGTCAACTACTTAAAACAGACGCCACGGGCAGACTGAGTGCAGGAGGCAGATGAAACTCGAGCAGTAGGCGGAGCGAGAGTCACGTGACAGGCCACGCGACTTTCAGCCTTATTGCATTCGTTTTATTGTTTCACCAGTACCAGTCCAGTTTCTTTCTAGCCACACCTCGTATGGAGGGTGGCCGAGAACCTCCCATTTGAATTTCTGCAGGAGTGCCACGACTGTGTTCGCCATATGAGGCTTTGCATTGTCGTGGAGGAGAATGAGCCCACGGGTGAAATTGCCTGGTCGTTTTCGATTTGATCGCCTGGCGAAGGGTTGTCAAGGTTTGCGAGTAATGCTGGGCATTCACTGTTGTCCCGTGCTGCAGGAAGTGAATCAGAAGGGGGCCATTTTTGGTCCCTTTGGAAAGGCTCTGAGGGGCAAACGATTCAACTCTGATGACGACGTCCAGCTGTACGTGCTGAACTGGTTAACATCGCAGCCCCGGGAATTTTATGAGAAAGCCATTCACCGCCTTGTGTCACAGTGGTACAAGTGTCTCAACAGTCAGGATCAGTACTTCCAACATACAGGTACTGGCTTCTGTAATTATGCCTCCGGCTCGTTTCTTTTTGAACGCCCCCTACATTATTGGTGTAAGTTAATTACGGGTTTTTGCTACAAGTTTATCACACAGAAGTAGCCAGACGTTCACAAGTTCCCGTGCGGTTCTAGGCGCTGCAGTCTGGAACCGAGCGACTGCTACGGTCGCAGGTTCGAATCCTGCCTCGGGCATGGATATGTGTGTGATGTCCTTAGGTTAGTTAGGTTTAAGTAGTTCTAAGTTCTAGGCGACTGATGACCTCAGATGGTAAGTCGCATAGTGCTCAGAGCCATTTGAACCATTTTTTCGTTCACATTTCCATTCGAAGAATTTTCACGTCCTATACAGTGACTGGCCCGACCTATTCCCAAGTTACCACATCAAGTCGTTCAGCGGTCTTCCTAGAAAATACCCCATATTGTGTCCGCTCCCGTTAACTGAGTGGTCAGAGCGGCGGAATGCCACGCCAAGGAGCCCGGGTTCGATTCCCGGCTGGGGTCAGAGATTTTCTGCGCTCAGAGACTGGGTGTTGTGTTGTCCTCATCATCATTTCATCCCCATCTCCGACGCGCAAATCTCCCAATGTGGCGTCGAATGCAATAAGTACCTGCCCCCGGTAGCCTAAGTTCCCCGAATGGGCCGCGCGGGATTAGCCCAGCGGTCTAGCCGCTGCAGTCATGGACTGTGCGGCTGGTCCCGGCTGAGGTTCGAGTCCTCCCTCGGGCATGGGTGTGTGTGTTTGTCCCGAGGATAATTTACGTTAAGTAGTGTGTAAGCTTAGGGACTGATGACCTTAGCAGTTAAGTCCCATAAGATTTCACACAAATTTGAACACACTTCCCCGAATGTGCGCTCATATGCATTTTCACGCCATAATGATTCGAGGGTTCACGAAACACGCCATGAGGAGTTTTAAATACGACAGTAAAATTCACAAGCGAATCATTCCCAATCCAGTCGTTCAGAATTCTCTCTTTACTAAAATGTCCAAAACTATAGTCGCTTCACAATCACGATAAAAGAACTGAAAAAACATATGATTTTCCTTAGCTTAACAAAAAATTGTGTGGTTCCACATTGATCGGTACTGTAAGATGATTCCCGAGGGACTCGTCTGGAAATAGAACTGTATGTAAAGGACTACATAAATTGCGGGAAATGCTTAATTCCTATCAAATAAGCTCCAGCACTCCAATAATCGCATTGAGTCATCGAGTAGAATTACACTGAATTTACTAAACGAAATTTAATTTAAATGAAACAAAGAATGAATTACTTGAAATGTATCTGCAGTTGCCAATATAGAAAACCGTCAGCTGGATTACGGAATGACGACAATGAAAATCTGTACCGGACAGCGATTTCAATCCGGATTTCCCCGCTTATCGCGGGCGGTCGCCTTACCTTCGGGCTATCCAGGCACACAACATGACCAGACCTAAACGTTCATATGTCATCCACCATGTGTCTATAACCTGCATTCGTACATCCATTATGTTAGTTCTCATACGGGGGAGACATTTTAATCGAAAGTTACACTCCTGGTGTCAGCGGATAAATAGGATATTAACGTGCCTGTGTTGTTCACAAGTCGATACAACGCTCCTACGGACATGCATGGATGTCCGAAGGAACTCTACTGCAACTTCAGAAAAACACAGCCACTGCAATATCTAAAGAATGAATTATCCCCAGAAATGAATTACTAATCGATTTAACTTCAAACTCCTCTTATGGCTGCTTTTGTACAGAAGCATGCACACTAGTAGATACGACACATAATTCACATGGTTGCTCAAAAATTTAACCATTCGTGCACTTACGGTCTTTTTAATAAAATAAAACATCCACACTCTACGTATGTCCATGCTCTCTCTCAGTCTCTCCATACTCACATGTGAAAACGTATTTAAATAAGTGCTTTTAAAGCCGTTGCTATTACGTCAGCAAACTAATGTAACAACAACAAAGAAAATTCTTGAAAAACAGTTTATGTGAACAGATCTTTTGTTTATATTTTCAGATGAGATTTACAAGTATCAGATCTGGTTTGTCGTACCAGAACAGTTATTATGGTTTTTTAGTAAACTCATACATCAGTGAAAGTACTGAATACAATGACTTGAGATTTTTACAATACTGTTGTATTACCAGCACAGCTCTGTAGAGGGAATATGAAGCAGAGCGAATAAAATTTATACCATTTCTTTAGACTCATAGTGAGTGTGCATAATGGATCGTACGCACGCATAGGTTTCTACACTACTGGCCATTAAAATTGCTACACCAAGAAGAAATGCAGATGATAAACGGATATTCATTGGACAAATATACTAGAACTGACATATGATTACATTTTCACGCAATTTGGGTGCATAGATCCTGAGAAATCAGTACTCAGAACAACCACTTCTGGCCGTAATAACGGCCTTGATACGCCTGGGCATTGAGTCAAACAGAGCTTGGATGGCGTGTACAGGTACAGCTGCCCATGCAGCTTCAACACGACACCGCAGTTCATCAAGAGTAGTGACTACTGTCTTGTGACGAGCCAGTTGCTCGGCCACCATTGAACAGACGTTTTCAATTGGCGAGAGATCTGGTGGCCAGATTCTCTGTATCCACAAAGGCCCGTACAGGACCTGCAACATGGGGTCGTGCATTATCCTGCTGATATGTAGGGTTTCGCAGGGATCGAATGAAGGGTAGAGCCACGGGTCGTAAGACACCTTAAATGTAACGTCCACTGTTCAAAGTGCCGTCAATGCGAACAAGAGGTCACCGAGACGTATAACCAATGGCACCCCCTACCATCACGCCGGTGATACGCCAATGTGGCGATGACAAATAAACGCTTCCAATGTGCTTTCACCGTGATGTCACCAAACACATTTGCGACGACCATGATGCTGTAAACAGAACCTGGATTCATCCGAAAAAAATGACGCTTTGCCAGTCGTGCAGCCAGGTTCGTCGTTGAGTACACCATCGCCAGCGCTCCTGTCTCTGATGCAGCGTCAAGGGTAACCGCATCCGTGGTCTCCCAGCTAGTAGTCCATGCTGCTGCAAACGTCGTCGAACTGTTCGTGCAGATGGTTGTTGTCTTGCAAACGTCCCCATCTGTTGACTCAGGGATCGAGACGTGGCAGTACGATCCGTTACAGCCATGCGGATAAGATGCCTGTCATCTTGACTGCTAGTGACACGAGGCCGTTGGGATCCAGCACGGCGTTCCGTATTACCCTCCTGAACCCCCCAATTCCATATTCTGCTAACAGTCATTGGATCTCTACCAACGCGAGCAGCAATGTCGCGATACGATAAACCGCAATCGCGATAGGCTACAATCCGACCTTTATCAAAGTCGGAAACGTGATGGTACATATAACTCCGCCTTACACGAGGCATCACAACAACCTTTCACTAGGCAACGCCGGTCAACTGCTGTTTGTGTATGAGAAATCGGTTGGAAACTTTCCTCATGTCAGCACGTTGTAGGTGTCGCCACCGGCGCCAACCTTGTGTGATGCTCTGAAAAGCTAATCATTTGCATATAACAGCATCTTCTTCCTGTCAGTTAAATTTCGGGTCTGCAGCACGTCATCTTCGTGGCGTAGCAATTTTAATGGCCAGTAGTGAAGCTCACGCTGCCCCAGTGGCAAACATCAGCTGTGGTGCTATGTGTGTGTGTGTGGGGGGGGGGGGGGGGAGGGGGGAAATTATCCCCTCTTGGCTACACTAAAAGACGCAATCTAAGATCACTTACTTCACTTACAAGGTAGAATTTTTTAAATATATAAAACCGCAGTTTAATGTACTATTGTTTTTCAATAATTTCCCTACTTAAGGAAAGTAACATTTATAATGGGAAATGGAAGATTCAGTTCAGAGCGGAAAGGAGATTATATTATACAGGGTGTTAACTAACACGTGCGAAACCTCTCGGGACTGGATTAAGACAGATAAGCAAAAAATTTCATTTATACATGTAGTCATTTTTTTCCTAGATACGAACACTTTTTTGTTGTTAAGTTCGATTACGTCTTTTTTTTCATATTGGCGGTTTGGTTCTCAAATATTTTTTTCTTTTCAAATGTTGTTTTGCTTTGGATATTGTTAAGGCAAGAACGTTCTTTAAGTTCATGTTAATTGCTAAGGTACTAGTGAATAAATAAATCCTTTTAGTGCTGAGAACACAATCAGATTACTCTACAGTTCTTATTGGACTAGTGTTTACTGTGTGCTGAACAGACTTCCCCCAACTCGGCTATTTCAGAGAGGGGTGCCATAGAACAAGCGTGTTGTGGAATGGCTTCCGCATTTACGAAAAGACTATGTAATATCAGTATGACCTTATTGTAAAGTTGTTTTTGTAATGTCATTTAGCCTGACGATGAGGTTTAACCCTCGAAACATGTCGCTAAATAGATAAGTAATACAATAGTCGACAAAGTTTGTGATTGGTAGCGATAATTTAAAAAAACTTTTACATATTTCTTGAAACAGTCATGGTTGAAAAATAGTCAAAATGGCTTCAAATTCTATGCTATCTTGCTGATACTTGATTTTGTTCCATAGCACGTTATAGTTTTTTTTCAATAACTTGTTTCTGTACTTAGGAGAAGTCAAAACTTGAAAGGGGGTAGCCATTGTGCTATGTTGTTTTTGGTTCCTGCTTTCGGCTCAGACGACAAAAGCTATTATGTGTTTAGCCCTGTGTCGCTGCTAAAAACGTCCTGTGAATTTGGACACATTCTGTGAATCATGAATTTATTGGCCTCATCATCATGTACTTTATTTCGGCATATCTGTAGTATGCCTTCGGAGGCTTCTCTTGATACGGGGAACCTCTAAGCAACTTCTACTGAATGTTACTCTTTAACGTTTGTCACAGAGTGCGTTCTCTAATCACGACTTAAAACTTGTGAGATACTTGATGTATTGCATAAAATGTTCGCTTTGTAGAGAAAGCCACAAATACAGGGTTATCCTAAACGATGGACTCATTTTGAAAACTTTAAGTGTTTATTCAAGTACACATCCAGAATAAACAAGCTTTATACAAATGAAAAGAAGAAAAAAAGTTTTTTCATAACGTTTGATATCAATTTAATAAATTTCGTAGGTTCTAATTAATTAATCATTATAAATGTTATAAATGTTGAATGTTGTCACCGCTGGCTGCACGGCAAACATCGACGCCGAAAGCGTATATACTGCTACTGAGTGCACGGCAGCAGTGATCCGGTTTCGCATATCGTTCAGAGTGGTTGGTAGAGGCGGGACGTAAACAGCTTCCTTCACATAAACCCATAAGAAATAGTGGCAGGGTGTGAGACCAGGAGATCTCGTTGGCCAGAGGTGCAGAGCCAGGTCCTCAAGTCTCCTGCGACCGATCCAGCGCTGAGGAAGGGAGTCATTCAAAAGCCTCGTACATCACGGTGCCAATGGGGCGGAGCTCCATCCTGTGGGAAAATGAAATCCTGGGAATCTTCCATAACTTGAGGGAACAGCCACTATTCCAGCATGTCCAGGTACGGGATTCCCATTACAGTTTTTCCCGCAAAGAAAAATGGTCCATAAACCTTTGTACGGGATACTGCACAGAACGCGTTGATCTTCGGTGGGTCTTTTTCGTGTTGCAATGGTGAATGTAGATTCTCCAAACCCCATATGCGAACATTGTGCAAGTTGACTTTTCCTCTAAGGTGGAACGTCACTTCATCACTAAAAATTACACGCTGCAGAAATGCGGCATCCTCCACCTTTGCTAGCACATAACCACAAAATGCGAGACGCTTCTCTTTATAATTACGGTTGAGAGTCTGTTCAAGTTGTAATCGGTAGGGCTTCAATAGCACACGCCGTCTCAGAACTTTTCATACAGTTCCTTGGGGTATTCCAAGTTCTCGACAGGCTCTATTGGTAGACTTACTGGGACTGCGCACAAAACTTTCTTGAATCCGTCGGACATAATTTTCTGATACGTGCGGTCGGCATGTGGTTTTCCCTTTGCACACACTCCCAGTCTGTTTAAATCGCTTAAACCAACGGCTAATGCTTTTGCGAGTTGGTGGTTGAATACCGAATTTGGTACGAAATGCCTGCTGCGTTGCAATTTGCGACTCATTTTCGCAAACTCAGGAACGCAGAAAACCTTGCGCTCCACAGGCGCCATCTCAGTCACAACTGACAGTGAAACGGAATGGCTGCCCTACTGCCGCGCGAACTCTACCGTCCGCTTCTGAAACCATCACCGCTCGCCCGCCGCCGCCCGCCAAAAACTTTGAAACATCCTCTTTTCATTTGTATAAAGCTCGTTCATTTTGGGTTTGTACTCGAATACACACGAATTTTTGAAAATGGATTCATCATTTAGAATAACCTCGTGGTGTATGATATCGTCGATTCACTTTATTATCAAAGCAGATTAGATGGCTTAGCCGAGCGGAATAAGGCACTGCAGTCATGGACTGTGCGGCTGATCCCGGCGGAGGTTCGAGTCCTCCCCCGGGGCATGGGTGTGTGTGTTTGTCCTTAGGATAATTTAGGTTAAGTAGTGTGTAAGCTTAGGGACTGATGACCTTAGCAGTTAAGTCCCATAAGATTTCACACACATTTGAACATTTTTTGATTACATGGCTATATCAGACGTAACAATTGTATTGCTTCCTCTACATTAGATTATACAGGGTTGCGGACTTAAAGGTGTCCCGTGTAAGTATAAAGGAAATTCAGGGAAATTACGGAAACGAAGAACTGCCATGGACTTAGCATTTATTTACAATACAGTGTAAGGTACACTTATAGAACATGTTGAAAGTGACCTCCTGCAACATCAACACACAACTGTGCACGTATAAGCATATTCAGATACATCCTGCGTGAAGTTCGGATTCGGTGGCGGCAGCTCCATGGCTGATGTTGTCTTTCAGTTCCTGCGTTGTTTGCTTCACGGACCTCACCCTTGATGTGCTCCGACAGTAAAAAATCACATGTTGTTAGATCCGACGAACGTGGAGGCGATGAATGCTTGCTGACAGTTCGTTCCTCGGTCAGTACACAATGGACTCGTTCTAGGGTTACCTTAGACGTGTTGCATGTTGCCCCATCTTGCTGGAAGGAGCAGTATTATCTTTCATATTCAGTGAGATGAGCTCAAAATGTATCAAAAACATCCATATATGCAAGCGTGTTGAAAATGGCTCTGAGCACCATGGGACTCAACTGCTGAGGTCATTAGTTCCCAATAACTTAGAACTACTTCAACCTAACTAACCTAAGGACATCACACACATCCATGCCCGAGGCAGGATTCGAACCTGCGACCGTAGCGGTCTCGCGGCTCCAGACTGCAGCGCCTAGAACCGCACGGCCACTTCGGCCGGCAAGCGTGTTGAATGTAGTGTCAACAAATATAAGTCCAGTGATGCACTTTCCTGTTACACCGCACCAAACGCCAATTTTTTCGTCGTGGAGTGGTGATGACACACAATGTTAGGGTTCTCCGTTGCCAAGTACCTAGTGTTCTTTGAATTCACAACACCAGACAGATAAAACCATGCCTCGTCACTCATAATGTAATGGGCAAGGTATAAAAAACCATCGTTGATGTTATTCAAAAGTCATGTGCATTTCTGACAGTCATCTTTTCGTAATTGCTACACAACCGTCACACGATACTGCTTCAACTTAAGACTTTCTTTCAATATCCCCTGGCAATTCCTACTTACATGGCCTGTTACGAATTTAAGTGTAGACTTCTTTTGGCTCTGAATAACTCTTCGAGGAATGTCTGCAATAACCTCTGGTGTGCGAAATGAAGGAGTTTTCTGTCGTTTTACATTTTGCACAGATCCGTAAGTGCGCCAATTTTTATACAGGCTCCGTATTGCTCTCTTTGCTGGTACTCCTCTATCCGGATACTTGACACCGATAATTTACGAGTTTCTTTAATCGACCCTGTTTTCAAAAATGTTTCCACAATTTCAATTCTTTATTCTATAGAGAAAGTAATTTTGCAAACCGCAAAGAGAAACGTCGTAGTGCACTGATGAATTAAACTGAAATGCTGACAGAAGAATGCTAACAATCGATTATGCATAAAACTCTCTATTTTTGCAGCTGTTTATGTTAGGAATGGATTGGATTACTTGGGGAAGAGAGCAAACAGCGAGGTCATCGGTCTCATCTGATTAGGGAAGGAAGTCGGCCGTGCCCTTTCAAAGGAACCATCCCGTCATTTGCCTGGAGCGATTTAGGGAAATCACGGAAAACCTAAAGCAGGATGGCCGGACGCGGGATTGAACCGTCGCCCTCCCATGTTTATGTTAGGCAGCGAAGTAATGCACTCCCATTGAAAAGGGAAGCGGGCTACTGTGCCACTCCGTATGTTCCTAAAATTTCATAACCATGGATGTTTGGCTCACCGTATCGCATACAAGGTTGTGGGAAGGAAGAAACTTTTGAATATAACTTCCACTAAAAATAGTAATTGCAACTTATGACTGAACTCGCCGATTTCCTCTTTTGTCTGTTCGCTAACTTCTTATGAAACTGATGGTATGCAATCGAACCTATAAATTATTTGTAACAGCAACTAAACATTTCAGTTACGAAAGTAACCAGTATAGGTTTAACTGAGGTATTTGCTTTTAGTTGCAGTAGTGTTTCAGTACTGCACAGAATCAAACTGTTAACGTCTGGAAACATCAGCCTAGCTTGCAAATTCGGTTGCTCGTTGGTCTGTTTCTGTCCCCAGACAGCTCGTGGCTCGTCTGTGCCTGTGGGTCACAAAAACGACCTTACGTGAAATACACTGTTTCCAGCACTGCCAGTGGTCTTGCTAAGTACGTTAGTTCTGCACTTTAAAAAATAATTCACCGAACGTATTCTAAATACACTACTGGCCATTAAAAATGCTACACAAATAAGAAATGCAGATGATGAACGGGTATTCATTGGACTAATATATTATACTAGAACTGACAAGTGATTACATTTTCACGCATTTTGGGTACATAGATCCTGAGATATCAGTACCCAGAACAACCGCCCCTGGCCGTAATAACGGCCTGGGCATTGAGTCAAATAGAGCTTGGATGGCGTGCCCATGCAGCTTCAACAGGATACCACAGTTCTTCAAGAGTAGTGACTGGCGTATTGTGACGAGCCAGTTGCACGGCCACCATTGCCCAGACGTTTTGAATTGGTGAGAGATCTGGAGAATGTGCTGGCCAGGGCCGCAGTCAAACATTTTCTGTATCCAGAAAGGACGGTACAAGACCTGCAACATGCGATCGTGCATTATCCTGCTGAAATGTAAGGTTTCGCTGGGATCGAATGACGGGTAGAGCCACGGGTCGTAACATATCTGAAATGTAGCGTCCACTGTTCAAAGTTCCGTCAATACGAACAAGAGGTGACCGAGACGCGTAAGCAATGGCACCAAATACCATCACGCCGGGTGACACGCCAGTATGGCGATGACGAATACACCTTCCAATGTGCGTTCACCGCGATGTCACCAAACACGGATGCGACCATCATGCTGCTGTAAACAGAACCTGGATTCATCCGAAAAAATGACGTTTTGCCATTCGTGCGCCAAGTTCGTCGTTGAGTACACTATCGCAGGCGCTCCTGTCTGTGATGCAGCGTCAAGGGTAACCGCAGCCACGGTCTCCGAGCTGATAGTCCATGCTGCTGCAAACGTCGTCGAACTGTTCGTGCAGATGGTTGTTGTCTTGCAAACGTCCCCGTCTGTTGACTCAAGGATCGAGACGTGGCTGCACGATCCGTTACAGCCATGCGGATAAGATGCCTGTCATCTCGACTGTTAGCGATACGAGGCCGTTGGGATCCAGCACGGCGTTCCGTATTACCCTCCTGAAGCCCCCGATTCCATATTCTATTAACAGTCATTGGATCTCGACCAACGCGAGCCGTGTCGTGATACGATAAACCGCAATCGAGATAGGATACAATCCGACCTTTATCAATGCCTTACACGAGGCATCACAACAACGTTTCACCAGGCAACGCTATTCAACTGGTGTTTGCGTATGAGAAATCGGTTGGAAATTTCCTCATGTCAGCATGTTGTAGGTGTCGCCACCGGCGTCAACCTTGTGTGAATGCTCTTGAAAGCTAATCATTTGCATATCACAGCATCTTCTTCCAGTCGGTTAAATTTCGCGTCTGTAGCACGTCATCTTCGTGGTGTAGCAATTTTAATGGACAGTAGTGCACTTTTAACTAATATTCACCAAACGGAAATTAATTTGGATTTACTTTATAGGCAAGGCGATCAAAAACTATCAGTGCCTTCATTAGCAAAGAGTGATGAGGATAAGGTGTCCGATTTATACATTCGGGACAGATCCATTTTGCACTTCACTGCACTTTTTTACTGCGCTGTATTCCTTACAACTTGGTTTTATCCTCAACAGAGATTGCAGTCTCTAGACTCAAGAGAATCGTATTATCTTATCGTATCACAAGCCTCTGTAAGTAATGTTATTTTACGAAGGTTTCTGCAGCCAGCTCTGAAGGAACAAATCAACTTCAAAATTTCAGAAATACACTACTGGCCATTAAAATTGCTACACCCCGAATATGACGTGCTACAGACGCGAAATTTAACCGACAGGAAGAAGATGCTGTGATAATTAGCTTTTCAGAGCATTCACACAAGGTTGGAGCCGGTGGCGACACCTACAACGTGCTGACACGAGGAAAGTTTCCAACCGATTTCTCATACACAAACAGCAGTTGACCGGCGTTGCCTGGTGAAACATTGTTGTGATGCCCCGTGTAAGGAGGAGAAATGCGTACCATCACGTTTCCGACTTTGATCAAGGTCGGATTGTAACCTATCGCGATTGCGGTTTATCGTATCGCGACATTGCTGCTGGCGTTGGTCGAGATCCAATGACTGTTAGCGGAATATGGAATCGGTGGGTTCAGGAGGGTAATACGGAACGCCGTGCTAGATCCCAACGGCCTCGTATCACTAGCAGCCGAGATGACAGGCATCTTATCCGCATGGCTGTAACGGATCGTGCAGCCACGTCTCGATCCCTGAGTCAACAGATGGCGACGTTTGCAAGACAACAACAATCTGCACGAACAGTTCGACGACGTTTGCAGCAGCATGGACTATCAGCTCGGAGACCATGGCTGCGGTTACCCTTGACGCTGCATCACAGACAGGAGAGCCTGCGATAGTGGCAAAGCGTCATTTTTTCGGATGAATCCAGGTTCTGTTTACAGCACCATGATGGTCGCATCCGTGTTTGGCGACATCGCGGTGAACGCACATTGGAAGCACGTATTCGTCATCACCACATTGTCGTATCATCCGGCGTGATGGTATGGGGTGCCATTGGTTACACGTCTCGGTCACCTCTTGTTCGCATTGACGGCACTTTGAACAGTGGACGTTACGTTACAGATGTGTTACGACCCGTGGCTCTAGCCTTCATTCGATACCTGTGAAACCCTACATTTCAGCAGGATAATGCACGAGCGCATGTTGCAGGTCCTGTACGGGCCTTTCTGGATACAGAAAATGTTGGACTGTTGCCATGGCCAGCACATTCTCCAGATCTCTCACAAACTGAAAACGTCTGGTCAATGGTGGCCGAGCAACTGTCTCGTCACAATATGCCAGTCACTACTCTTGAACTGTGGTATCGTGTTGAAGCTGCATCGGCAGCTGCACCTGCACACGCCATCCAAGCTCTGTTCGACTCAATGCCCAGGCATATCAAGGCCGTTATTACGGCTAGAGGTTGTTGTCCTGGGTACTGATTTCTCAGGATCTATGCACCCAAATTGCTTGAAAATGTAATCACATGTCCGTTATAGTATAATATATTTGTGTAATGAATACCCGTTTATCATCTGCATTTGTTCTTGGTGTAGGAATTCTAATGGCTAGTAGTGTAATTTTGTCTTAACTGAACTGAGTCGCCGCTCGCCCACGCGCCTGATATGGCGGCAGCCCGCGCTACACAGAAGGCAGCGCGACAGCCGGCCTCAAAGGCGATCAGCGGCAAGCCTGGCCGTGTCAGCACACCGGCGGCTGACCTGTCAGCGGTCAGCAGCGCTTGTGGCAGCAGCCGCGGGCCACCGGCCTGTCGCTTGTGGGATGTTGAAACCACCGCAGATAGAAACAGCGAGAGCGACAGTCTGAAGCGAGGGTTTGCCGACCGATTATGCTGCTATGCGACCCCCCTGCAGATTAACTCCTTGTCTCTGCAGCGCCAATCAAGGTTCACTAAACAGGCTAAGAGCAACAGTTACAACAAGCACGTTCTAAATCTTATTTTGATGTATTTTAGCACGTGATTTTATAATTCTATGGGAAGTGGTGTGTTTCAGTTGCAGTCTTATGGTATAAGCGACTTAACCTCATTAACTATTGGTTGATGACATACATATATCGCACAAAAGTAATACGCGGTTTTCGGCTTTGAGTCGTCTATATCCTATATCTGTCTACGTCCACATCTAGCAGATAACTTATGGAACTTGGAAATCAAATAGTACGGACCAACGGGTGGGTATGTATAAAGTTGTGAGCTGTCAAAGAGAGTGACTTGTTCTTATAACTGGTACAGTGCCCCTGTTTCACGAAAATCAGAATCATATTTGTTATGCCGGAGCCAAGGTAGCCCCTGAGGGCTGTCAACCCTTATTACACCACAGAATACGGGGTTGTCTATGTCCAAGGCGTATCAAAAGCACCATGGTAAACACCGGCTATTTACATACAAGATAATGGAAACAAAAATTCCATGCACTACTTCCTGCAGGGGGAGCTCGACCCACGGCCTGCAGGAAGTATCACCACCCCAAAACCTGACTGGCTGGAGACACCTATTTAGGGGCTAGAACAAGCCCCAAAGTTCAGTTCACTCCGGATGCCGACCTCGTGGATTTAGACCCCTTAAGATTACATCTTCGTCTCTGAATTGGACTTTTACTAGTGTGTGTGTGTGTGTGTGTGTGTGTGTGTGTGTTACCACGAACCTTTGTGGAAAATTAGAAGTGAACTTTCAAATTTTCTTTACTGGTATCGTTATTGTTACCTTTCTTTCGTTGTTCCGTCATCAACCTTGTAAACCTACATAAATAAAAGTGGTGTTTGTGAAAAATTCCGAATTGTCAGTCACAACAATATTCTTTATTTCAAGAATGTCTCTAGTAACTAATTGTGCTTTTCTCGTATATCATATATGTTGTTTTGAAAAACTTTTACACCCCATAGTAATTCTACTTGTTTGTACATAATTTGTATATTGTAGGCCATACATGACATAGCGAATTTCGTAGAATGTAGCAAACATTGTTATATGTTGTGCCAAAACCATTTTCAAATGTTATGTTGAAAATTTTTGTGCAATTCTTCATGTTTTCGTTGTTGCAGAAATAAAGGTTTAGTACTAATTTGTTCCACTTATTCCATATTTTCAGTCCTAAGATCAGTCCACAAAACAAGTTTAATGTTGAAAACCCTGGTTTCACAAGAAAATATGGACCTATTTAGGTCCATGGAAACAAGCGTATTCTACCTCACCAATTATAAAAATTGGTAAAATAAAATTTTTTTTGAAGGAAAGTGTATTATTGACCATAACGGAAAACAGTTTCTGACGTTCCATTTTTCAAATATATGTAAACTATATTTAAACAACGAAAGGATTAATATGTATAGTCTTACGCAATTTAATTATCAGACTTGGATGGAGATATGACATTTCCTTCTTTCATTTCTTACTCAAGTGGAACTGACCAGTTTCTCCATGAAGTGGTGCATTTTATTTGCACGACACTAAAATAAAATGCGCGCATTTGACAATATAAGGGACGTCTTCAACAGATATGTAATTAGGTTTCTAAGTACGAAGAACGTGAGTTAAAAGTAGCAAGAGAAATGAATAATTTACTGTATTTACAAAAATCAAAAACTTAAAATATCCAAAAAATGCGTTCAAAGTAAGAGGGACCGCGCGGGATTAGCCGAGCGGTCTTAGTCGCTGCAGTCATGGACTGTACGGCTGGTCCGGGAGTTTCGATTCCTCCCTCGGGCATGGGTGTGTGTGTTTGTCCTTAGGATAATTTAGGTTAAGTAGTGTGTAAGTTTCGGGACTGATGACCTTAGCAGTTAAGTCCAATAAGATTTTAAAAAATGTAAGAGTGTATTGTTTACGAATAAAGCAAACAGAGAAGCACATGGTGACAACTGTCAGCCTCAACGCACTCCTCACCCCATATAACATCAAACTCCATCTTGACTAATAGTTTAAGAAAAGGATACAGCCATCCTTTTCCACTTCCCTAGCGCTGTGAATTTTGGGTTAATTGGATTTAGGTGTTGTATAAAGCTGTATAAATCAAGACTAACAACCTCCGCAAGATACTTTTCTCGTCAGAAAATTCTATCAAAGATCTTAACTCTTGTTATGCTGTCACTTCTGAATTATTATGACCTCCGAAAACCCACAATGGGTTGCCCATAGGCCTATTGTCAGTAACATTGGTGCTTCGGCATACCATGCCTTCTGTTCATTCGCATTCCTCCGTCATATTCATTACGTTTAACTAAGGTTTCAACCACCATCTGAAATAAGGGCCATTTTAGGGTCTCTAAAGCATAACCTTGGTTTGTGAAAGGTGGGTGTTTGCCGCAGTTTTGGCATTTTATACGTTACAAAGCCAAGGAAATCTGATACTGGAGGACACCGCCTTGGTATCAGTAGTTCTATGGAAAATAACAACACAGAACTGTATATTTCCAACTACTGAGATGGTATTATTATGTAAGCAGTAGCGGTTAAATTATCAGTAGATTCGGAAGTTTTTGCTTGAATCTGCTTGAAAACCTGATCTCTTCATGTTTAGACTACGAAGGATCAGATTCAATGTTAGCTTCTCACCATCGACAACTTCTGATGATTGTCATGCTTGTTTGGCTTTGTGGTGATGCTGATTGTTTAAGGTGGGTATGTCTTTCATATGCCGTATTATTGATCTTGGTCGACGTAATTGTGCTGGCATAAGGTGGCGCCAGCACACCATGCGGCGCAGGTAGTTTGCGAAGATCGACACAGCCCAAAAACAGACTCGCAGCAAACGTGCACTCTCAGCCGCCAGTAGTTTGATAGCCACCCCGGACCGAAGGGGCAGTTCGAGTTAGTTCGAGTCTGTCGCAGTCTGCCGCACCAAGAAGTCCCAGTGTCATCAGTCACAGCCCAGCGGGAGTAGCAGTAGAGTTACCTCCGCCGCTAACTCAGAGACAGGCAGCACACAGCAACCACAATAGGGTACATAGCGCACTTTGTACTTCACTAGCAGTGAGGCTAGCGTGTACTATACACAACAGCTGGTTATTGTTGTTGTTGTTGATGTGGTCTTCAGTCCTGAGACGGGTTTCATGCCGCTCTCCATGCTACTCTATCCTGTGCAAGCTTCTTCATCTCCCAGTACCTACTGCAGCCTACATCCTTCTGAATCTGCTTAGTGTATTCATCTCTTGGTCTCTCTCTACGATTTTTAACCTCCACGCTGCCCTCCAATACTAAATTGGTGATCCCTTGATGCCTCAGAACATGTCCTACCAACCGATCCCTTCTTCTGGTCAAGTTGTGCCACAAACTTCTCTTCTCCCCAATCCTATTCAATACTTCCTCATTAGTTATGTGATCTACCCATCTAATCTTCAGCATTCTTCTGTAGCACCACATTTCAAAGGCTTCTATTCTCTTCTTGTCCAAACTACTTATCGTCCATGTTTCACTTCCATACATGGCTACACTCCATACACATACTTTCAGAAATGGCTTCCTGACACTTAAATCTATACTCGATGTTAACAAATTTCTCTTCTTCAAAACGCTTTCCTTGCCATTGCCAGTCTACATTTTAATCCTCTCTACTTCGTCCATCATCAGTTATTTTGCTCCCCAAATAGCAAAACTCCTTTACTACTTTAAGTGTCTCATTTCCTAATCTAATTCCCTCAGCATCACCCGACTTGATTCGACTACATTCCATTATCCTCCTTTTGCTTTTGTTGATATTCATCTTATATCATCCTTTCAAGACACTATCCATTCCATTCAACTGCTCTTCGAAGTCCTTTGCTGTCTCTGACAGAATTACAATGTCATCGGCGAACCTCAAATTTTTTATTTCTTCTCCATGGATTTTAATACCTACTCCGAATTTTTCTTTTGTTTCCTTTACTGCTTGCTCAATATACAGATTGAATAACATAGGGGAGAGGCTACAACCCTGTCTTACTCCCTTCTCAACAACTGCTTTCCTTTCATGTCCCTCGACTCTTATAACTGCCATCTGGTTTCTGTACAAATTGTAAATAGCCTTTCACTCCCTGTATTTTACCCCTGCCACCTTTAGAATTTGAAAGAGAGTATTCCAGTCAACATTGTCAAAAGCTTTCTCTAAGTCTACAAATGCTAGAAACGTAGGTTTGCCTTTCCTTAATCTTTCTTCTAAGATAAGTCGTAAGGTCAGTATTGCCTCACGTGTTCCAGTATTTCTACGGAATCCAAACTGATCTTCCCCGAGATCGGCTTCTACTAGTTTTTCCATTCGTCTGTAAAGAATTCGTGTTAGTATTTTGAAGCTGTGGCTTATTAAACTGATTGTTCGGTAATTTTCACATCTGTCAACACCCGCTTTCTTTGGGATTGGAATTATTATATTCTTCTTGAAGTCTGAGGGTATTTCGCCTGTATCATACATCTTGCTCACCAAATGGTAGAGAATTGTCAGGACTGGCTCTCCCAAGGCCCTCAGTAGTTCCAATGGAATGTTGTCTACTCCTGGGGCCTTGTTTCGACTCAGGTCTTTCAGTGCTCTGTCAAACTCTTCACGCAGTATCGTATCTCCCATTTCATCTTCAGCTACATCCTCTTCCATTTCCATAATATTGTCCTCAAGTACATCGCCCTTGTATAGACCCTCTATATACTCCTTCCACCTTTCTGCTTTCCCTTCTTTGCTTAGAAATGGGTTTCCATCTGAGCTCTTGATATTCATACAAGTGGTTCTCTTCTCTCCAAAGGTCTCTTTAATTTTCCTGTAGGCAGTATCTATCTTACCCCTAGTGAGACAAGCCTCTACATCCTTACATTTGTTCTCTAGCCATCCCTGCTTAGCCATTTTGCACTTCCTGTCGATCTCATTTTTGAGACGTTTGTATTCCTTTTTGCCTGCTTCATTTACTGCATTTTTATATTTTCTCCTTTCATCAATTAAATTCAATATTTCTTCTGTTACCCATGGATTTCTACTAGCCCTCGTCTTTTTACCTACTTGATCCTCTGCTGCCTTCACTACTTCATCCCTCAAAGCTACCCATTCTTCTTCTACTGTATTTCTTTCCCCTATTCCTGTCAATTGTTCCCTTATGCTCTCCCTGAATCTCTGTACAACCTCTGGTTCTTTCAGTTTATCCAGTTCCCATCTCCGTAAGTTCCCACCTTTTTGCAGTTTCTTCAGTTTTAATCTACAGTTCATAAACAATAGATTGTGGTCAGAGTCCACATCTGCCCCTGGAAATATCTTCCAATTTAAAACCTGGTTCCTAAATCTCTGTCTTACCATTATATAATCTATCTGATACCTTTTAGTATCTCCAGGGTTCTTCCATGTATACAACCTTCTTTCATGATTCTTAAACCAAGTGTTAGCTATGATTAAGTTGTGCTCTGTGCTAAATTCTACCAGGCGGCTTCCTCTTTCACTTCTTAGCCCCAATCCATATTCACCTACTACGTTTCCTTCTCTCCCTTTTCCTGCTACCGAATTCCAGCCACCCATGACTATTAAATTTTCGTCACCCTTCACCATCTGAATAATTTCTTTTATTTCATCATACATTTCTTCAATTTCTTCGTCATCTGCAGAGCTAGTTGGTATATAAACTTGTACTACTGTAGTATGTGTGGGCTTCGTATCTATCTTGGCAACAATAATGAGTTCACTATGCTGTTTGTAGTAGCTTACCCGCATTCCTAGTTTCCTATTCATTATTAAACCTACTCCTGCATTACCCCTATTTGATTTAGTATTTATAACCCTGTAATCACCTGACCAGACGTCTTGTTCCTCCTGCCACCGAACTTCACTAATTCCCACTATATCTAACTTTAACCTATCCATTTTCCTTTTTAAATTTTCTAACCTACCTGCCCGATTAAGTGATCTGACATTCCACGCTCCGATCCGTAGAACGCCAGTTTTCTTTCTCCTGATAACGACATCCTCTTGAGTAGTCCCCGCCCGGAGATCCGAATGGGGGACTATTTTACCTCGGGAATATTTTACCCAAGAGGACGCCATCATCATTTAATCATACAGTAAAGCTGCATGCCTTCGGGAAAAATTACGGCCGTAGTTTCCCCTTGCTTTCAGCCGTTCGCAGTACCAGCACAGCAAGGCCGTTTTGGTTATTGTTACAAGGCCAGATCAGTCAATCATCCAGACTGTTGCCCTTGCAACTACTGAAAAGGCTGCTGCCCATCTTCAGGAACCACACGTCTGTCTGGCCTCTCAACAGATACCCCTCCGTTGTGGTTGCACCTACGGTACGGCTATCTGTATCGCTGAGGCACGCAAGTCTCCCCACCAACGGCAAGGTCCATGGTTCATGGGGGGAGAGCTGGTACCACAACAAATATCTGGAGTTAGGTAACTTTCCATTCTTATGAGTCAAGTAAATTTATGCGATCAGTCTCTGTGTATTCTAGGAGGGGATCCGCAGAACTAATCAAATTGCTCTTTTCAGAGGCTTTGCTTGCTGTTTATGCTGTAACGTATTTGTGTAATGCGTGACTACCCCACCCCTCTCCGCCCTCTGCCACCACACCTCAGCCACACACAAGCTTTTCAGAGTCAGAACGAACAACTTGCTGCCTTGCTGACGACGGTACAACAACTGCTGACTGCACATGCAGCGCACCGAGTAAGGTGGCGCAGTGGCTGGCACACTGGACTCGCATTCGTGAGGACGACGGTTCAATCCTGCGTCCGGCCATCCTGATTTAGGTTTTCCGTGACTTCCCTAAATCGCTTCAGAAAAATGCCGGGATGGTTCCTTTGAAAGGGCACGGCCGACTTCCTTCCCCGTCCTTCCCTAATCCGATGAGACCGATGACTCGCTGTCTGGAGTCCTTCCCCAAACAACGCAACCCAACCGCGCTGTTTGGTCCCCTTCTCCAGAACCAACCAACCACATGCAGCGTCGGCCGCACAACAACAGAAGCCAATCGACCGACACAAACAACAAATGCCGTTATCCAGCATACCATCGTTAATGCAATTTAACGACACAGAAGGAGAATGGCTCGAATACTTGACACAGTTCCAAGGTCATTGTGCATTACATCGTGTTCAAGGTACTGTGAAGCTACAATAGTTTCTTTCGATTGCGGGGTTCCCAGTTTCAGGTTAATACAAAAACTATTCCCAACTGTGTCTCCCGACGAACTCAGTTATGCTGAAGTGATCTCCACAATAACTCAGTACTATGATAAGCAAGTAGAAGTAGCTACAGCCAGATATCATTTATTTTGTTTGCAGAAAAAGCCAGAACAGGTGTACCATCATTAGTATACGCAGTTAACGGGTGTGACTAGGAAGTGTAAATTTAAGTGTAGTTGTGGCAAGTTTTATAGTGACTTAAAAATAAGAGATGCTATAAAATTCAATGTCCCCGATAGCTGAATACGGGAACTGATTCTAAAGTACTCCTCCACTTCCTCAAGAGCTGCAACATTTAGGGCAGTATGATACGGGTGCCAAAGCGGCCGATAAGTTTGACCAGGCCCCGATTCGTCTGGCAGAGGCGCCCCAAGCTCGCGACCGCCCCACGCAGTCACAACAGCGAGCTTGAACACAGCCTCGCGAACAGCCACGTAAACATGTAAGCAGACCTGTGAACTTAGTGAGGTCTTGCCCTAGATGTTCTGCTCGCCATAAAACATAAGAGTGTCCATCACGTAGCACAACGTGTTACACGTATGGAAAAAAAAGGTCATGTCCAAACAGTCTGCTTGCAACGGCACAAAAACGCCAATTCTGCCCGCTCCCAGAAAAAAAAAACAGGCTTGTGCACATGCAGTTAACGTTGTGTTTTCCAAACTTACAACAGGTTCTGACTTAGGTAACTTTAAGGTTGTGCCTCCTTCTCCCCCTACTGCTGTGCAAAGACGTTCTAACAAACTATTTGTCTCATTACCAACTGCTGGCCATCGTGTGAACTTTCAGTTAGACACTGATGCATCAGTCACTTTGCTTAATGATGCCACGTACGAACAGTTAGGCTCACCACGCCTTTCTAAATCTGGCAAGCACCTCACTGTTTACAACGGACAGGAAATACCAGTTCTTGGACAGTGTAGTTTGCCTGCTACTTACAAATCTCACACTAGAACAGTGACTTTTACTGTGTTGAAGTCAAGAGAGAGTGAGAACGTATTTGGTTTAGATGTCTTTGATTTGTTTGGCCGTAGCATCCACAACAATGTATTGTCCGTCTCTACATTTGTACCACAAAACAGTGTAGATAGCTTGTTTAAAGAATTACGTGAAATATTTTCAGAAAGGATGGAAAAAGCTCATCTTTGTAGTGTATGTTACATTGAAAGACAATGCACAGCCTACGTTTTTTCTTGCCCGCTCCGTTCCAACTGCTGTTGATGTGTTGGTAACTGTGCCAACACCTTGTAGATAGAAGCGTCCTAAATGCACGCTATCTAACGCAGACGGGCGTGAATTCTGGAACAGGATAAGTAGTGAATTCTCATAAGAAAAGTATGCAGCTCCTCGAATACTTATCTTTTATTTATCCTTGTGTTACATCGCTCATGATAATACAAATAAGACTCTCTTCAGATACGGTTAATGGCGCCTTGCTAGGTCGTAGCCATGGACTTAGCTGAAGGCTATTCTAACTGTCTCTCGGCAAATGAGAGAAAGGCTTCGTCAGTGTAGTCGCTAGCAAAGTCGTCGTACAACTGGGGCGAGTGCTATATCGTATCTCGAGACCTGCCTTGTGGTGGCGCTCGGTCTGCGATCACACAGTGGCGACACGCGGGTCCGACATGTACTAAATGGACCGCGGCCGATTTAAGCTACCACCTAGCAAGTGTGGTGTCTGGCGGTGACACCACAGCTGTAAGAGACAAATCAGCCAGTGAATTGAAAGAAATGTGAGATGATGGTGTATTGCTCCCATTTAAGCTAGTCAATGGGCCAATCGACTAGCTTTGTTGCCTAAACCTTCTGGTCGCATTCGCATTTGTGTTGTTGACTTCACGTCTAAAGTCAACCCGCAGACAGTAATTCACACTTATTCGTTACCTCGCCCAGAGGAACTCACGGACAGGCGTGGTGAAGGACGTTACATTCCTAAGACAGATTTGTGTAATGCATACTTGCAAATTCCACTGGATGAAGAATCACATAATGTGTTTGTTGTAAATACACACTTAGACTGTTCAAATATTTGCATTTGCCCTTCGGCAGTGCTTCCGCACCGGCCATTTTTCAACGTTACTTGGAACAACTGACTGCTAAAGTGCCATTTTGTTCAAATTGTCTTGACGAAATTATCGTCTCAGGTCGTACACCAGAGGAAAACGTTGCCAATTTGTGTACTCTTTTTCAAGTGTTGTCAGAAGCAGAACTTAAATGTCGTCTGGCAAAGTGTGACTTTTTTTCAAATACAGTACTTAGGTCATGTGATAAACACACAGGGTGTTCACCCCCTCCAATCTCATTTCCTTGCAATCCGTGACCGGCCTACTACTCGCAATGTGACTGAACTGCAGTCAGTTCCATGCAAGATGACGTACTACATTCGGTTCATACCAAACGCCGCTCAGATCGCGGCTCCGTTGCATCGCTTGCGTCGCAAAAATGTACCTTTTGTGTGAACTCGAGAGTTTCAAAACGCGTTTCGGAAACTCACAAATGCTGTGCTTAGTGACAGATGTTTAGTGCACTTCGACCCTGCCAAGCTGGTAATTTTGCAAGTCGGCGCTTCTTATGCCGGAATCGGTGCTGTGCTTTCGCACAGAATTGGTGCACAAGACAAACCTATTACTTTTGCCTCAAAGTTGCTCATTCAAACTCAGTGCAGTTATTCTCAAATACCAAAAGAGGCTGTCGCTATTGTGTATAGTGTGATATAATTCCGTCACTTCTTGTATGGTCGCAAGTTCTATTTAGTGACAGATCATAAGCCATTTCAGTCCTTGCTTCATCCGTCAATGCCGTTCCTACACTCACTGCTCAAAAATTGCAACGTTCGGCTTTGTTACTTTCATGGTATCAGTATGAAATTGTGTACAGACCTACAGTAAAGTATGGCAATGCAGATGTCCTATCTCGCCTTGCGATTGGCCCAGACTCTGATTTTGATGCAGCTGTCGCATCTTGTTGCCAAATCGATGCGCAGGGTTATGAAGTACTGGAATCTTTTCCATTGCACTACAGAAAAGGATGTGTTGCGATTGCTCCATCAAGGACAAGGGGGAATTGTTCGCACTAAGCCGTCAGCGTGCCGGCACTGTATTTCGCAGGCCAGGGACGCTCACTTTGAACAGATGACGTCAGTGCCATGCATGCGCGGAAAACCAATCTGCTCCGCCATAAACATTCTTAGCTTGGCCTAAGACTCAATCGCCATGGCAACGAGTGCACATTGACCCTTCCGTACCATTTTGGAACACTCGTTCGCTCATAGTGATAGACTCGTTTAGCAAGTTTCCATTTGCGTTGTACTCTGTATTTTGCATCGAAAGATTGCCAGAAGTAACGTGTCGGACATCGGACCACAGTCCACTTCACGTGACTTTGAACAGTTTTGTGAAGGCAATGGCATCCGTCATCTATCAAGTTGTAACACCCCACCCGTTGCTTGTCCGATTTTTGCGTCCGTTCGCCCCTGACAAACAAGTTACAGAGAAATTGGGAGTGGAACTGTAAGCAAAAATGGATAACGCTAGATTTAAATGTGGCCCTGTCACTACTAATTAATCTGCGGTGGTAGTGTTGACGATAAATCACACCTATTTTTACTTCAAACATGAACGATTACGAAACTTAGGGTGTTTAATGACATCAAAAATTAAATAAAGGAGAAGGGTGAATTCAGGATCAACTACTGAAAGTAAAGGCTCTACTGAATCACAATGATTTTATTATAACCTTCAGATGAATGCTGAATAAAACAATGCACAATTTACAAATTATCCTCCTAACTGGCATTGGCAGTGCACTGTGTAGAACCGGTCCAAAACGCGATGTCTTATAACTTGGCTGACCCTTGACAACGATACAAAACGTAAAATACGAAGAACCACAACACCCCAAAGTACCGTGAAACCTCCATGAAAACAGAAACTGCACGTGATCCAACTATTTAACGTTACTCCTAAAACAGGCCGAAGCGGGAGCGATCTGACCGTAATATTCCTGTTGTAGCGGTGGTCTCCGACGGCGACGGCGCGGCTGTGCGGTTGGCGTGTGACGTTTCGGAAAGTATACTCCTACAATACTCGGACAACAGACCGCTGTCCATAAACTTCTCTATTTGCAACAATATTCCCGGCAGCAAAGAGCTGGTGCGCCTAACGTTCTCTCAGAGCGAAAGACCAGGACAGAAGAATCCAGAACGGAAGACCCTACAGAGAGTCCAGCAAGATCGCTCTTCACCTCTGTTTTCCCACTCCCACATCTACCGAGTGAATCACATCCCTAGAAGCTCTCAAAATACCCAGTTTGCCAGTGCCGACCAATATACGGTCTGGGAATAGAACTCTTTTCCACATTTCTTCCCTTTCTACAAAGTTTCACAAGTAAACTCCGACCCCGGCGACTGGGAAGAACCACAGCTGTGAGCAATAACATGTTTACTGGAAGTTTTCTCCTAAGGGACCACTCGAGATTTTCCCGGCAAGATTCCCTGTCGTAGCGAACACAGATTCTTGCATTGAAAGTTTGTTATTTGGAACTCCTGGCCTGCCCCACTTGAGTTACTCGAAGGCGTAAAATTAGTGGGACATAGGCGAGAGCACGCACAGGAAAGCCCGTCCAGCTATCCACTGCTCTGTTTTGGTAAACACTTGAACACCTGTAGCCGTGCGTCCCTCAGAGGCTGTCGGCCGCTGTTGCCTCTCTACACGGATTACAGAAATCCCCCAGTTCACCATGAATGCCGTTAGACTGTGGCCTTCGGTGGCTAGCCGGGGAGGTAGCCGAACTCTGTCTCACTTGCAAAATCTTATAATTTCCAACTCGCGGAATTCTCGCTGTATTACCTAGCCAGCGTGCCGATGCGTTTCCACATAGATTTCCTACACCGTAATTTGGAGTATTACTCCAACATTGAACAACTACATATCTACAAAGCGATTTCGACGCGGTCAATCGTTTTTATTGGCCTAAAGTGCACGCAAAATGATTACAAAATGGTTCAAATGGCTCTGAGCACTATGGGACGCAACATCTTAGGTCAAAAGTCCCCTAGAACTTAGAACTACTTAAACCTAACTAACCTAAGGACTTCACACACACCCATGCCCGAGGCAGGATTCGAACCTGCGACCGTAGCAGCCCCGCGGTTCCGGACTGCAGCGCCAGAACCGCACGGCCACCGCGGCCGGCAAATTATTACAGTTACGTTAAATGGAGTCATGTAAGGTGCAAGACCGTTGCCACCTTAGAAAATGCTCCATTTCACCTGCAGTCCAATGACGAAGTTGAACGATTCGTGCGCACTTTCATGCAACAGACGGCCAACCTTCACACCACCCACACACAGGTAAAGGCGCTGCAACTCTTTCTCGCCTCTGATTGTTCCCACCCATGAGATGGACCATGACGGGCGGATCATCTGCATGGCCGCCGCAATCGGACGCTGCTATACTTGCTACACCCACCCAAGCTTCCGGCGCCGCCAATGGTCCGTAAGTATCGCTTTTTGCGACGCGATCTTTTCAGGATTTATGGCAACTGTGAGCAGTGGGAAAGAGGCGTGATCCAGGAAAGCATTGGCTATTACATGTATTTAACTGCAGGTCCCGATGGTTTGGAATGCCGCCATCAGAACCAAACTGGCGCATGTCCTTTGCCCTATGATTCTGTTGCTTCTCTTCCCCCGATTCACAGGTTCACTGGACCGTGCGGCCGTCGCAGCCGCCCACTGGTGACACCAGGGCACCCCAGGAGGAGCGGATGGAAGATGCGCCCTCGTCCCCGCCATCCCAGCTCGCTGACCCCATCGATCTGCAACCAAAATCGCCGTCGCCGTCCCTGTCATCGCTCTAGCACATGCCCTCAGGCCTTGACATGGACCCTGGCAGCAGTTTCCTGGAGGATGTTCCTGATGTCTCGGAAGGCAGATGGCGGGTATCCTGATCCTCCACAGTCACGGCTCCTGGCTCATCTCTACGTCCAGCGTCCCGCTTCCCTCCCTGTTGTCATTCGCAGCCTCACTGCACGACAACAGGGCGGCATTTCGTGGTGTGTGTGTGGTGGGGAGGAAGGGGCGGGGGGAGAGGTGGGGGGGGGGGGGAGTGGGGAGGTATGGGCTGGCGTATGATGGGGCCAGCACACCATGCGGCATAGAGGCTGCGCGAAGATCGACAGAGAGAAAAAAAAAAACACTCGCAGGAAACGCAACGCCAACGCCCTCTAGGCCGCCAGTAATTAGATAGCCGCTGCGCACCGCAGGTTCAGTTCGAGTCTGTCACAATCTGTCGCACAGAGGAAGTTCCAGTGTCATCAGACGCAGGCAAACGGGAATCACAGTAGCAGTTAATTCCGCCGCTAACTAGAGACAGGGAACATGTAGCAACCACAGTAGTGTACAAAGCGGACTTAGAACTTCATCAGCAGTGAGGCTAGCGTGTACTGTACAGAAGAGCTGATACCACAACGAATATCTGGAGTTACGTAACTTTCCATTCTTATGAATAAAGCTCCCTGTCAATCTAATTGTCCACTTTGTGTTATAGAAAGAGGATACTGGCCACCAAAAAACATCCTCTTCTTGCTCCTTTGGTATAGATCTATACAGGATCCGAGACGACATAAAAGTAACCTCACTGGGGAGTATTTAAATTTTCTTGCGCGGCGCTCTGTAAATGTATTTGTGCCTTGAAAGTAACGAAGTGCACAGCAGTCGAAACATCGGCACTGTTTATATCGAACAGTAATACCTTATCGACCACAAGCATGCGAAATCATGATATATGACCGACTGTTTAAAAAAACAAACAACCCCGTTATAGAAGGGACCCATTCTGAAAAACACAATCCCGTTATCTAAGCTCACTGCCTGTGCAGAAAATGTGAAATTTGAAGAATTTAGTGCGGCCTTGTGAGAATTACAAGACTGGTTTCCTAAACATTTTGGGGACACTGGCAATCTTACAACTATTTTAGAGCTGTTTTTGGAACGTTTGCCGTTCCAGTTGGAAGCGCCCCTATGCATTTGCAGACGTAGCTGATAGATCTGCAACGTAATTCCCATTTTAATGCCAAGTGCTAAACGTTACAACTATCCAGCACGTCTACATTGCTTTCCTCACGTAGGGCTTCCACATGTCCATTATGAGGATGTAAAAGTGCTACAACATTTCGATCGACATATCTGTGTGAAACAAATTTTTCTGTTATGAAACTAAATACGTCAAGCTTTGATGGCAGCCTGAGTGAAATCGTCCGTGTCTGTCCGTATGCCGACAGAGTGTACAAGATAAAAAGTATAGTAAGTCTTGAGTCCGCCAAACATGATTAAGTTCAAATGGCTCTGAGCACTATGGGTCTTAACTACTGAGGTTATCAGTGCCCTGGAACTTAGAACTACTTACACCGAACTACCCTAAGGACATCACACACATCCATGCCCCAGGCAGGATTCGAACCTGCGACCGTAGCGGTAGCGCGGATCCAGGCTGTAGCGCCTAGAACCGCTCGGCCACCCCCGCCGGCCATAATTAAGTAATACTGAAAATAAGTCTATGTTGTTGAGGATCATGAAATATAAAACAAAGTCGTATGCAGTGCGACTGGACTGCCATTTAAGTGCAGCATGTTGACAGTCCACCTCTATCTCCCTCCAGACGGCGTGCTGTGGCAGCTAGGGAAGTGTACAGTGGGGCTGGGTCCCGTGGCACTTGCGCCAGGGCACAGCTCTGCAACCGAAATCTTGGCCGCTCCTGCCTTATGGTCACATTGTTGAAGGAAGAGATGTGGCTGCAGTAGGCATCAGCAATTTGGTGTCACTATTGCTCTCGTCTTACATCCATCTACACCTACATCTACATACATACTCCGCCAACCACCATACGGTGCGTGGCGGAGGGTACCTCGTACCACATCTAGCATCTTCTGTCCCTGTTCCACTCCCAAACAGAACGAGGGAAAAATGACTGCCTATATGCCTCTGTACGAGCCCTAATCTCTCTTTTCTTATCTTTGTGGTCTTTCCGCGAAATATAAGTTGGCGGCAGTAAACTTGTACTGCAGTCAGTCTCAAATGCTGGTTCTCTAAATTTCCTCAGTAGCGATTCACGAAAAGAACGCCTCCTTTCCTCCAGAGACACCCACCCGAGTTCCTGAAGCGTTTCCGTAACACTCGCGTGATGATCAAACCTACCAGTAACAAATCTTACATGGAAAACGTGAAGCGTCTGTAAAGTAATTGATAATATTTCTATTTTAGAGAAGAGAATACTTTTAATTGTATTTTCTGATTACAGAGAAGCCCTCTGAAGACCAAAAATTTTGTTATTGCAATTTGAAATCACTTTAGTGTCACTTTAAGAGGTAACATGTGTACTGATTAAAGATTAATTCTTTCCACTATCATTTCTCGCAATGTAGCATTTGTTTTTACAAATTATACCATTCGACATTCTCAGAGAGACAGACAGTAATCAGAGTGCACTGTGAGTATAAAAAGACTCACCTCTGAGAATACATCACAGTACCATTACGGCATTAATCCGTCTGTTGTTGTGGTCTTCAACCCGAAGACTGATTTGGTACAGTACCCTATACTACTCTATCCTGTGCAAGCCTCGCCGGCCGCTGTGGCTGAGCGGTTCTAGGCGCTTCAGTCCCGAACCGCGCTGCTGCTACGGCCGCAGGTTCGAATCCTGCCTCGGGCATGGATGTGTGTGATGTCCTTAGGTTAGTTAGGTTTAAGTAGTTCTAAGTTCTAGCGGACTGATGACCTCAGATGTTAAGTCCCATAGTGCTCAGAGCCATTTGAACCATTTGTGCAAGCCTCCTCATGCGTTAATAACTACTGCAACCCACATTGATTTACTCCTGCTTAACGTTTTCACCTATTGGTCTCCGTCTGAAATTTTTAATCCCCCCCACACCCACTTTCCCCCAAAAGTAAATAGACTATTCCTTGACGTCTCAGAATGTGTCCTATCAACCGAGCCCTTCTTGTAGTCGAGTTACGAACAAATTCCTTTTCCCCCAAATTCTATCCGGTACGACCTTATTTGTTGGAGAACTATTCCTTCTGTCTCATTCATACTACCAAGCCGTTATTCTCCCATAAATCTTTCTTCCATATCTTTCAATACAACCCCATTGTAATCCCTCCTGACTGTTAGATTTTTCATATTCCTTTACGTACTGAATTACCCGTTCAGTACTCACATATACTTTCCCTATCTCTTCATCTTTTACTTGTGATGTTAGCACATATACCCGAACTATTATTGTCAGTGTTGGTTTGCTGTCGACTCTGATGATTTTTATTCCAAATTTTAGCACTGGTGTGGCTGAACCCGGGCCCGAAAACACTTTGGTTACTAGTCAAAGACGCTATCTTTAGCCCACGGATGCAATTTCAGGTCGGAACAGCGAATACTCTCTTCAAGAATCACAGGCGGAGGCGGTATACTTGGAAAAGGCTGGTTAATACGAGAAGATTTCAGTTCATGGTAAGGCAGATTACGAAATCATGTACTGGTTTGTGAAGCGTACCAAGTAGCAGGTGTAGACTCAGACCACAGTTCAGCAATGATGAAGAGTAGGCTGCAGTTTAAGTGACTAATCGGAAAAAATCAATACGCAAGGAAGTGCGATACGGAAATACAAAGGAATCACGAGATACTCTTGGAATTCTCTGAAGCTATAAATACTGTGTTGATATCAGATCTGTAGGCTGTTGAGTTGAAGAGAAATGAATATCTCTAAAAAGAAATTACTTTTGAATGCATTACGGGAACAGCAGTGATCAATGTCTTATAAATAATTACTATTAAAAACAGTCTTGATCACGATTTCTTTAACAAGGTGACTGGTGTCGACCACTACTGTCGTCATCTTCAGACCTATAAGTTGTATACAAAGCTCTAATTAGAGGGCTACATACATTAAACAAAGTACATAAAGTTATAAAGCTATAAAACGTTGAATTACCATTGAGTAGGAACCTCTTTCTGTTGGAGAATCACTACTGGAGAAACCAGTGCACGTCTTACTATATATAATGGAGGCTCCACCCACTTCTGACTGCATGATGTCATTATTAACCAATGAGTTATAAGTCGAATTACAATTTAAAATTTCTTAGTTAAAAGAACATTGTCAAGAATTAGAAATAAATACACACTAAACTTATCTTATTAAACAGCTATTGTCAATTAAGAAGCGTTAAAAATATTTAAATATGTAGGAAAATGAACTTCGGTTTGGCAGTACATGGGTTGCCCTCTCAAGCCCTGTCAGTGAACCATTTGGAACCACTGGTTGCTATGGTGAAGTTAGACGCCGTTGCAAAGATGAAGCAGCAGGTTTTTTTCACTGAAGTTGTTGTAAAGTCGATAGTCGAACTAGTGGTTGCCATGGTGAGGACAAACGCCAGTGCAAAGATGTGGCAGCAGGCTTCTTTCCAACGAAGTTGTTGCGAAGTAGAATGGCAAAGACTGTGGCGTTGGACGATGTATTATTGAGCAGCAACTTGTCTTTATTGAAACGAAAAGAGTAAGCTACAATAATCTGTAGCTGACATGTATACTACATGCTGCCCAAATACGATACGAAGTAGTTGTCTGTATATATGAAATATTATCTATGAAGTTGATATGTAGATTACATAAGCCTTTTTTTCATTTAAGGCATTGCTATTCCTCAAGTTATATGCCAGTCATATAAGCAAATAAAATGAAAGAATTTAATCTAATTAGAGCTTTGTATACAACTTATAGGTCTGAAGATGACCACAGTAGTGGTCGACACCAGTCACCTTGTTAAACAAATCGTGATCAAGACTGTTTTTAATAGTAATTATCTCTAAAAAGGGCTATTACAGAATCTAGAAAGAGCAACACAGGTACAAGGAAGGTAACTATGGTATCAGAAGAAATACTTCAGTTGATCGAAAGAAGGAAGCACAAAAATGGCTAGGGAAATTCAGAAATATAGAAATACAAGTCGTTTAGGAACGAAATAAAGTGAAGCTAAGGCGAAATGGCTATATGTAAAATTTGAAGAAATTGAAAAAGAGTTGATTGTCTGAAGGACTGTCTCAGCATGTAGAAAAGTCAAAACAACCCTTTGTAAAATTAAAAGCAAGAGCGTTAACATTAAGCGTGTAATGTCACTGCAATGTCATTGTCAAATGCAGAGGAAAGAGGAACTAGGTGCAAATAGTTCTCTCAACGCCTCTCAGAGAGGGAGGAAATGTCTAATGAAGTGATAGAAAAGAAAGAGGAGTCGATAGGAAGGAGATACGGTATCCAGTATTAGAACCAGAATTTAAAAGAGCTTTGGAAGACTTAAGATCGAATAAGGCTGAAGAGATGGACAACGGCCCATCGGAAATTCTAAAATCATCGGTGGAAGTGGCAACAAAATGACCATTCATGCTGGTGTGTCGAATGTACGAGACTAGCGATACAACATCAGAACTTCGGAAAAACGCCATCCACACAATTTCGAAAATTATAACAGTCGATAAATGCGAGATTTATAGCAAAATCACCTTAGCATCTCATACATCCAAATTGCTGAAAAGAATTGCTGGAAAAGAAAATTTTGGATCTGTTACATGACCGTCAGTTAGGCTTTAGGAAAAGTAAAAGTAGCAAGGAGGCAGCTCTGATGTTGCAGATGATAATGGAAGCAAGGGTGAAGAAAAATCAAGACACGTTGATAGGATCTGTCGACCTGGAAAAAGTGCTGGACAATGTCGAATGGTGGAAGATGTTCTAAATTCTGAGAAAAATAGAGGCAAGCTATAGGGAAATACGGGTAGTATACAATATGTACAAGAGCCAAGTTGGAACCATAAGATTGGAAGACCAAGAACGACGTGCTCGAATTAAAAAGTTTGTAGATAGGGAAGACGTATTTTTCTCTTGTACTTTTCAATTTCTACATCGCAGACGCAATGACGGAAATAAAAGAAGGGTTCAAGAGTATGATTGAAATTAAGGGCGAAAGAATATCAACGATAAGATTCGCTCGTAACACTGCTACGCTCAGTGAATGTGATGATGAATTACAGGTTGTTTGAGTGGAATGAACAACTTAATGAGTAAAGATTATTGATTGAGAATACACCGAAGAAAGACGGAAAAAATGAGAAGGAGGAGAAATGAGAACAGTGAGAAACTTAACATCAGAATTGGTGGTCACAGAGTAGATGAAGTTGAGGAATTCTGCAACCCAAGCAGCAAAATAGCGAATGACTGACTGAGCAAAGAGGTCTGACAAAAACAGTATTGAAATGGTTGAAATGGCTCTGAGCACTATGCGACTTAACTTCTGAGGTCATCAGTCGCCTACAACTTAGAACTAATTAAACCTAACTAACCTAAGGACATCACACACATCCATGCCCGAGGCAGGATTCGAACCTGCGACCGTAGCGGTCGCTCGGTTCCAGACTGCATCGCCTAGAACCGCACGGCCACTCCGGAGGGCAAAAACAGTATTCCTGGCAAAGAGAAGTCTACTAATATCATGGGCCTTAATTTGAGGAACAAATTTCTGAGATTGTAAGTTGGAGCACAGCACTGAGTGGTAGTGAAAGTATAATATCACATCCAAATAAATGAGTTCAGGAAAAACTTTCTTACACTTAAATTTATTTTAGGTGTTAACAAATTGCTCTTATTCAGAAAATCTTTTCTTGCCATTGTCATTTCACGTTTATATCGTCTCTACTTCAGCCACCATCAGTTATTTTTCTGCTCAAATAGGAAAACTCATCTGCTACTTTTAATATCTCATTTCCCAATCTATTTCCGTCGCTATCGTTTGATTTAATCTGACAACATTCCATTGTCTTTGTTTTGCTTTTGTTAATGTTAATCCTACGTCCTCCTTTCAAGACACTGTCCATTTCGTTCAAGTGCACTTCCAAGTCCTATGTTGTCTCTGACAGGATTAGAACATCATCGGCAACTTCCCAAATTTCTTATTTCTTTCCTACACAGCTTGCTGGATGTACAAACTGAATAACACTGGGGATAGGCTACACTCTGTCTCACTCCTTTCTCACTCACTGTTTCCTATACATGCCCTTTGACTGTTATAATTGCTATCTGGTTTCTCGCTATGTTTTACCCCTGCTACCTTCATAAATTTAAAGAGTGTATTCTAGTCAACATTATCAAAAGATTTCTCCAAATTTAAATGCTATAAACATTGGTTTGCTTGTCCTTGACCTATCTTCTAAGATAAGCTCTGTGTTACATCAAGTGTTCCAACATTTCTCCGGAACCCAAACCTATCTTCCTCGAGTTCGCCTTCTAATAATTTTCCATTCTTCTGTAAATTATTCGTGTTAGTATTTTGCAACCTTGACTTATTAAACTAATTGTATTGTAATATTTCCATCTGTCACCACATGCTTTCTTTGGAAATGGAATTATATTCTTCTTGAAGCCTGGGGATACCTCTCCCGCCTCATATCTCACACACCAGGTGGAGCGGTTTAGCCATGGCTTCCCCTCCAAAGACTGCCAGAGTTCTTAGGGAACGTCGTCTGCTCGAGGGGTTTGTTTCGGCTTAGGTATTTCAGTAATCTCTGAAACTCTCGACACAGTTTAATATATCTCATCTTATATACTTTCTTCAGGCTTTCTACAATATTGCATTCGAGTTCGTTTCCGTCGTGCAGCCTCTTTATGTATTCCTTCCACCATTCGGCTTTCCCTTCTTTGCTTAGCACTGGCTTTCCATCGGAGCTCTTAATATTCATGTGGCTGTACCCCTTTTCTTCGAAGACCTCTTTTATTTTCCTATTGGCGATATATAGTCTATTTACATATTATGCAGCTTAACTTTCTTCAGTTTCCATCGCAACTGCACTGCTATTCATTAAAAATGTAGTATCAGTAAGGACAGAAAACAGCAAAATTTTGCTTATTGTGGATACACAGTAGATTAGGAATTCATTAAATTTGTAGGTGCTTTTTGAGAGTGTACAGGATGCTGCCACCTCTGGCAGAAAGACGTCAAGTGAAATAGAGCCTGGGTGACAGAAAGTGCTGTGTCACTCCGTGTTGCTGCAGCTCTGTGCAGAGACCATTAATCACAGTCGCCGGCGACTGGTGGCGAGCCATTACCTCGGCAGCCCGTGACTATCTGTTTTCAGTGGGTGACAGATCAGAAGAACGTTCTCATCA
This sequence comes from Schistocerca serialis cubense, assembly GCF_023864345.2. Lineage (NCBI taxonomy): Eukaryota > Metazoa > Arthropoda > Insecta > Orthoptera > Acrididae > Schistocerca > Schistocerca serialis. The sequence continues at coordinate 1,134,090,343 of NC_064639.1, forward strand.
GCTGAACAATCTAACACCCTTTGTATCGAGCAGCGTTCAGGCATAAATCGCAAAAGGCAGTCCGACATTATCTTGTTGGAAAATAAATGTTGCGGAGAACTCGAAGATAAGGCGTAGCCACCGGCCGTAAAACGTCAAATATGTAACGGCTATGGGAGCCAGTGTGAAAACGTGTTGTGTACCAAATGGCACCCAATACGATTGCACCATGTGCTGCGCCGATATTGCGATCTGATAGCAGGCCCTGTGACCGAGCGGTTCTAGGCGCTTCAGTCGGGAACCGCGTGACAGCTACTGTCGCAGGTTCGAATCGTGCCACGGGCAAGGATGTGTGTGATGTCCTTAGGGTAGTTAAGTTTAAGTAGTTCTAAGTTATAGGGCACTGACGACCTCAGATGTGAAGCCCATAGTGCTTCGAGCCATTTGAACCATTTTTGCGATCTGATAGTGATTGTGTAGCTTCTAGGTGAAACATTAACCATATCATTGAAGAGTGCCCACTGCCGGTGGTTACTGGTGACCACTCCGGATTCCTGCAGGCTACCGAAAAGGCGGCAGGATACGTCAATAAGATGGATATTTGGCTATAGTTGTCTTCCCGTATATTTTATGTCTACACACCTTTCTCTGTTGCCGCCCAGTGGTAACTAGGACAATGGTCGCCGTACTATCGGTGGTTCGCCAGACGTCGTCGCAAAATCCATTTGGATATCTGGCTAGCTACAAACAAATCGCGGCGCGCGGTGTGGCCGCCATGGTTTGAGGCGCCATGTTACGATTGCGCGGCCTCTCCCGCCGGAGGTTCGAGTCCTCCCTCGAGCATGGGTGTGTGTGTTGTTCTTAGCATAAGTTAGTTTAAGGTAGCTTAAGTAGTGTGTAAGTCTAGGGACCGATGACCTAAGCAGTTTGGTCCCTTAGGAATTCACACACATTTGAACATTTTGAACAAACAAATCTATTTCCTGAGTCAAGGTACAGGGCCAGGCTGTACGTTCCTGCACTGTCGAGTGAACAAAAGGTCTGTCCTCTCACACGATAGCCGCATGGGCAGCCAAGATGCTGCATTGCACGGTGTATCGGCCCATGAACCCACACATTCCATATTCCTATGACAGTCGTCGAGCAACACCGGAACCATAAGCCACATTCTTGATAGTCCATGATCCTATCGCTGTAGGATCCCTAAACTTGGTAGTAAGACTTTTCTCCATATTACGCGAGGCATAAAAGAGTAGCAAGAACAACTTTCAAATGCGATTTCTGAATAAGAAATCACTGCGTAATATTTCTTTATGTACAGACTGTAGATGGCCTTTGTTCTTTACAATCATGCCCAAATGCTTATCATTTGCGAATACAAGCGTATAGTAATCTTCGTGCCAATTAGAAGTTTGTCGCATGTCCTCGTGCTGTTACAATTTTAATACCAGTAGTGTACATGCAGTTGACTGAATTTATATTATTTATATCTGTCAATGTGTATTTGACGCCTTGATTCTTGCCCTGTAAACGTTTTCTGTAGAGTATATATATGCAGGCAGAAGCAACTTATGAAATTTTTTCCCAAGGCCGGGATTCACTAGGCAGAGGCACCAACCACTACGCTGTCTTTCACAGTGGCTTTGTACAATTACACGGACTGCGACTGCACTAGCATGCATCCATTCCCGATTCGAATTCCCACTCACGCCTCAGCCCGCTTGGTATTCCCCCTAAACTCGAACAATATTGCAGAGGCTGTCCAACTGTACTCGAACAGCAACTCAGCATCGAACGAAACGGGGGATCTTGCCTGAAACATAGGAACAGGTGCTTTAATAAGACGAGAGACTTTTCCAAGTCTCAAACTGTCTATGATGTATATACGCAGACTGAAATGCGAATGAATGTTTGTCCCAACGTCAGGAATCGAACCAGGGTAGGCAGATGCACTAAGCACTACGTCACCCTGACACAGTGACTTTGCCTAACTGTACCGGATGTTTAGGACTTCAGAAAATCTCTGGTGCCATATTGTTTCATTTGTTTAAAACACCTATGCCTAGGGTTTAGGCAGGAACGCCTTAGACGACCCTCTGGAGATGCACGGAAAAGGCACAACAAAAGAAGAAGCTATCCACAAGCTAAAAGAATTTTACGAAAAATAAATGAAAGCTGTGTGGACATTAAGTTAACAGGAGGCAATTGTCTCTTTCCACACAATTCTGCTAAATTCCGATAAAAATGATTAACATTTATTTAAATAAATATTTTATTAAAAGACAAAAACATAGTCAGTGGAAGGATGACCGATGCTGACGATACAAAATTCCTGTTTATTATTATTAATTGTCGAGTTCTACTTTTGCCATCGCTGGTTTCATCTACCGGCAACTTTGAAACTGTCCAGTGTAATCCACCTCCTGTCGGGAAATACTGTAACTTGTTGGGTGCAACTAACGATACATCCAGTCTCCTTTGTGAAAGAGCGCGAGGTAGAGTAAGGACTCCGGTAAGTAGGCTGTTTATGTTTGCTTATTGGCAACGTTACGTAGCGCTCTGTATGAAAATCACTGGCTGTGCTGTGTGCGGTCTGTGGCTAGTTTGCATTGTTGTCTGCCATTGTAGTTTTGGGCAGCTGGATGTTAACAGCGCATAGCGTTGCGCAGTTGGAGGTGAGCCGCCAGCAGTGGTGGATGTGGGGAGAGAGATGGCGGAGTTTTGAAATTTGTAAGACTGGATATCATGAACTGCTATATATATTATAACTATTAAGGTAAATACATTGTTTGTTCTCTATTAAAATCTTTCATTTGCTAACTATGCCTATCAGTAGTTAGTGCCTTTAGTAGTTTGAATCTTTTATTTAGCTGGCAGTAGTGGCGCTCGCTGTATTGCAGTAGTTCGAGTAACGAAGATTTTTGTGAGGTAAGTGATTTGTGAAAGGTATAGGTTAATGTTAGTCACGGCCATTATTTTGTAGGGATTATTGAAAGTCAGACTGCATTGCGCTAGAAAATATTGTGTGTCAGTTTAAGCAGTCATGTATAAATTTTTCTAAGGGAACGTTTCATATGTCGACCCTTAGCCGAGGATACCTCACTGGAATCTTCTGATTTTTTTCTTGTAGTTTGTGTAATTAGTGTAGCTTTTGTTTATTGCTAGCGCGTAATTATGGAGAGAATTTCCTTTGTAGTTGTAGTTTTTCATTGTTGTACTGTAAAACAGATGTGGCATGCATGTAGATTTGCAGCAAGTATTTCGCAGGTGCGCTTGCAATTAACGAGATATTATTTTCAGTGCTACGTTAATGTGTTCTCTTATTTTTGCTCTTCAAATTGTGCTTTTCTGTGTTATCGTGTGAAATATTGTGACAATAATGGCGTGTGAAAAACCTAATACTAGTCTCCAAAGTAAACTGAGAAACGGCAGTGAAGACGAAAGCAGTGTGTTAGCGCTACCGACTAATGAATTAATTAATGTTCAAAGTAGTAATTTGGTAATTGTACATAGGGAAATGGAGCGGGCGGCAAACAATGGTGTAGACAGTGAAACAATTAGTGAACAGGGAAGCATTATCGATCGATCGGTCGGCAACAGCTTGCCTCAGGAATCCGAAATTACAGGACACAATCTTGCAAATACTGTAGATTCAGGTTTTGCATCCTCACCGTTTTCTCAAATACGTCAAGACACATTTTCTGCTTTTCAAACTGCGAATGTTGCCGGTTCAAATGCACTGCCGAATAGCACTGGGGAACATGTTTCAGACACCAGCGCATTGTTATTACAGTTAATGCTACAAATGGGACAAAAGCTTCAAAAGTTAGACACAATGGAACAAAATCAGAGACAAACGCAGCAACAGTTAGACACAATGGAACAAAATCAGAGACAAAGACAGCAAAAGCTTCAAAAGGTAGACACCACACTTGAACAAACACGTGAAGATTTAACTACTGAGTTACGTAACATTGAATCGAAATGTCAGAAAGTCTGTAATGACGTAAAAACACAGATTTGTGAGCATTTTAAACCTATTTTTTCGCGGCATGAAAATGTATTACAGAATCAAGAAGCAGCCATAAAAGAACTGCAAACTATTGTTCATCAAAATCATGAGACCTTGCAAGCTAAAACTGACTCAGTTGCATCTACCGATTCGGTTACGCAACGTGTAAAAACTCAAGAAAACGTAAACGACACAGTAGATACTCTGAAAATTGGTTCAGAAAGACACATGGAGGAAATTAGTTCACTATCAGAGAAAGTAGTCGAATTTTCGGATCAGCTAAATAATTTATCTACGAAGGTAGATGATAATCTGAATGACACAAAACTGGTAGTCTAATGACACAGAAGAGTGCGAACAAATTAGGAAATTCAAACAAAATCTGACTCAAATTAATACGCAACACCAAAGAGAAATCCGGGTAGTACAAGATCAGTTGACACAGGTAATACAGGAATTACGTATTTCAGAGGACACTCGCGCTCCAATACGGGAAGAGGGACATAGAAATACGGAACAGCCACAAAATAATAACACAGGGCACTACGGAAATTATGAAAGAAATTGGCAAGGTACACCGAATTTTGAGATGGAACCGCCGAAACGACGTAACAATGACCGACATGCTACTCGCCGACATGATGATTTTGACTATAAGCTGTTCATTACTACACGTAAATTCAAAACATTTAAGAATTCTGACAGCGACATTCATCCACAAGCATGGCTTCATCAATTCTCTCATCGTTTTCCTCCCAATTGGTCATTGGAGCACAGGTTAGAACTTATGTGTGGCTATTTAGAGAATGAACCAGCTGTAAGAATGCGATCGGTCAATCACGATTGCCACAGTGAAGGAGAATTTTATCACGCCTTCCTCTCAGCGTATTGGTCTCAAGCTACACAAGACCGAGAAAAACATAGCAACATAATGATGAAACGTTTCGAACAATCTGAATTTTCCAGTCTTATGAAATATTTTGAAGACATATTGCATAAGAATCAGTATCTTTCAAACCCATACAGCCCCTCAGAACTCATTCGCATTTGCTTAATCAAATTACCTGAACATTTACGGCATATTATTTTGACAGAACGTTGCAAAGACGACATTGAAGCTTTTCAGGGACTCTTACAAGGATTAGAAATTGACACTGACAATTGCGGAAAGCAAAAACAGGAACACAACAATCACAGGTCACATCTGTCGCAATTCCGCGATGAAAGAAATAATAACTGGACACGACAAGGCTATTCATACAACGTAAATCGTGACCAAAACAGACACCACTCGTATGACAAACGTTGGCAGAATAATAGTTACAGAGAAAGATTGCTTTTCCATAGTAATGAATGTGACAGAGACAACCATATAAACAGACAATATGGGAACCAAAATAATTATTATCAAGGGAGACAGAATAACTTCAGACGCAACGGTCCACCACGCAGTTACGATTCCAGGAGACATTCTCCACCACATGACCGACAAACAAGAAACTGTGTAAATTACCGACAAAACGACAGACCTGAATTACATGGGAACTGGCGAGCTTCAAACAGGGCAGGGCCTTCTCGTCAAGGTGAATTTGCAGAAGTTAGGTCTCCTAATCCCAATAACGACGCGCGCCAACAAAGAGACAGACAATGACTCGCACCGCAGGCACCCACGTGCGCCGGCTGGCTCAGAGAAAAATAACATAGACGCTAAATTGAGAAAAATTCCAGTATTCCTTACCGGCGTATACAACATGATAATTGCTTTGAAGTTTAAACTCTGTCCACTAGGAAGAGTAAAGGATTGCACCACATTTCACATGTAAAACCATTTATTGAGAGATAATGTGCCTTTTAACTTAGACTTTCCTATAAAACTTTTCAATTTACATTACTAGTATGCTTTGTCAGACTTAGAATCTGTTAATATGCAACAATGTTTGAAGTTAAATATCCAGTCTAGAACCAAGAGAACTTATTTCAACAGAAATTACGGATGAATTGTTATTGTGAACAGACGACACGGTGTTATTGTGTGTGTACATTCTTGCTTGTTAGTTGCACGATTATGTAACGACTATAAGGCTCACATACTTAGAACATTTACCAGTACTGATAATGAGATTTTAATGCAACATTTTGGTTTACTTGAAAATACATTCTGGATTTAAAGTACTTTCTGAGAGATACCAGATGACACAGTGGTTAGTTTATGTGACAGCTACACGATTTTATCACGACGCTGCTAATGAGTGACAATTTACAACGTTGCTTTTGCGGTATTTCTGTTTTATGTCTGCACAGTTTTATATATTATTCTGGAAAGTAGAACATGTTTTAGTAGTAACTTTTGTGGTATAGCTACAAGGAGACAGCCTTTTCTGTAGCACAACAATACGTTACACCAGAGTACTTTCTTCATCACAACAATAAGCGTAATAACTAAGATATCTATACGCAAAGCATTTCACTTTTGTTTATCATGAGGTAAGTACATTGACTTCTGCAGAACTTAGCTTTCGGAGGACGATAACTACGAGACTTCCACAAATATTATCTTACAACATGACGCACAGTTTAGCGCTACAGTACACGTATTTAAGTGATTAATTTTGTACTTAAAACATTTATTTTTAAAGATATTTGAAGTACAATGATACAAAGGTTTTCTGTGATACATTTCATTCCATTGCTGTAATCTGTAACACCTGAGGGTATAATTACATTAATCCTCAGGGGGGTACATGCTTACTTTGTATATCATGTGTTTGGCAAGCACAAGGAGCCCTAGCTAATATGGTATTTGCTTATACAACTTTACACATCGGTACCATATTTCTCTAACACACAAATTACACGGCTATCTGATCATTTAACTGAGAGATAAACATTTTTTTTACTACATCAGTGACACATGTTTACGCAATTACACATTTAGGTAATTTCACACTTATGAAATTGTATTTTGTCTGTACTTTGTGAACTGCTCATATTTTTTCGGACCCATTGTGATATTATGAGAGCTTTGAATGATATATTTGGTAAGGGAGCATGATTTTAAAGTACTTTTGAGGTAGATGACACTATTGAAATGAGCAGAGAATTTATTTTAGGTTTTTAGGTTGGAGGAAGCTACGACGATTTTGAGAGTTGACTAAGGTGATATGATGTTATTATTACGATGACTATGTGTATTATGTTGTTGAGGTATGTTTATGATAAATAAGCTGATGCTATATGAGGAATTTGATTTTGCTACGTATCTGTTATGATGAAATATTGTAGAAGTGTCGACGATATGTATATGTATAATAAGGTAAGGAATAATGAGTAGTGATTAGGCACTCTGATTTGTGGAAAAGGTTGTTGGAAACCAAGAATCGTACTTTAAGAGTTATGAAATGTATGTAAATGTGTGAGTGTATTACAATGCCGATGAAACTTTTTTGGACAGTTATATCAATAGGAGTTTGTTTCTACAGATTTGTAATTCAAATTCTTGACCTGTGAAATATTTTTGTATGAGACTGTCACTGTAGCAGAAACTGCTGTCGTAAGTATTTCGGTAAGAAAGTTAAGTGACTTTCATGTAATGTGTCGTGGGCACCCAGATGGGCGACAGTCGCCTGGAAAGAAGTCATTAGTGAGTGCCTTTTAGAGGCACAGGTGGAGAAAAAAAGAGGCCATTATCCTCACTATTGACATTCCTTTGTAGAAAGCATCGCAAAAACGACACGGTCGAACTTGAAAACATATGATTACACTGTGGAGCTTTTAATTTATGATATTTACTAAATTGCCTAATGAAATGATGAGAAACATTTTACATCTATTGTCTTTATAGTTGAGAGATTGCTCATTTTGTTTAATATCTGATTTCCAGCTGTGTTGCAGCATTGGTTTTATAAAATACAATTAAATGCATTTGCTAATGTGAACACTTTCTGTCAACACATCTATTAAATAATTACTTTATGATCTACATTCTTCGAAAAAGGAGCTCTTGGAATGGAAAGAACAATAAGAAGGGACTAATAACAGTAACTGCATGTATAATTTTCTTTTCAAGTACTTAGTAATTTCTTTTGTAGAATAAATTGTGATACATCACCGTAGTGTTAAGATGTGACATAGGTATTAAACATGGCCATTTTTACTGTAATATTTTTTCTGCTTGAGCTTTGTCATGTTTAGATATAAGTTATTGCATTTGCTGCTGCTGTTTGCCAGGCATAGTGTTACTAAATTTGACTTTGTATTACTCTGTTAAGCCAGTTTTACTACGGATTTATTTTTCTTGTTAGCTGCGCAGTGCCTTATATTAGTTGTAATATTGCAATTGCTTTGCCAATTTCCATTTTTTTTGTCATTGCTGTTTGTGTTAATTGTTTTGCGCTGCTGCATTACCTCATCCCTTAGTTTAGCATCTGAGCTCAGTAGATTTAAGTTAGTTTAAGAGGGGGTAGACTATATATGAGAACGAATTGTGATGAATTGGATGAAATGCATTGAGAAGCTATAAGAAAATGGTTTGGCCAAAAAAGGATTTTGAAAGAGGATATGAACAAAAATTAGGATTTAGGGAGAACATGTTTAGGTAGGATTTTCTTGAAAATAAATGATGAGGTAAGATAATGGAAAATCAATAATAAGGTAAGAAATATGTGAACATATAAATACAGAAAGCATGCTTGGATAGGATTTTTTTTGGTGGAAACAAATGTTGAGATAAGACGAAAGATCTATGGAATGACGTTTTGGGTTGGACTGCAGTACCAAATGTTACACTGAAAACAAACCCTGTCCTGTATTTTTGTGTTATTGCACTATGTGAATTTGTCTTTTTCCTGTTTTTATGTGTTTACCTAATAAGATTTATGTTGTAGAATTTTTCAAATACTAAGTTATTTTCTTTGTAAAGATGTTTGGACATTATTTATTCTGTTCTGTTTTAATGCTCATGTGTGAAATTAATGTTTCGAAAACTATTCTCATTATTTTATATATGTACTTATGTCATAATTCTTGTAACACTGATGTACATGTTTATTCCTATTCTTTTGTAAATCCCCTATTACTACAAATGTTATCTGTATTATTATGTTTTTAATGATGTATTTTGTACCTTTGTTATTGTATTCTTATGTTATAAAATTGTAATTGACACCAGTTCATCGAATTATTAACTTGTAAGTTCCATTTCACTGCACACGTTTCTGTTGGTCATAGTACATGGACAATATGTGAGAAGTAGGGACTGATAGTGTTTGCACATGTGTTAATAATTCAGCAGCGGACTGGTTAACAGCATTGCTGGTTCTAAGGACAATTAAAAAAAAACTTTGTGAGCGCACAAGTGGTGGTTATGGACTTGCTATATTATACGCAAGACTCTTCAATGGTGATTGTGCATCTGCACAGTCACAACAGATGGCTGCAGGCCATCTCTACAAGGACTACAGTGGGTCTACACCTTTGCTCACTCACCAGTACCATTATTTCTACAAGGACTGCAGTGGGTCTGCACCTCTGGTGGCCCACCAATACCGTAATCTCTACCAGGACTACAGTGGGTCTACTCTGTGATGACCTACCTACCAATATTCTTCAAAACTTCGAAAGACTCTGCTGTGGGTTTGCTCTGTTGTGGCCCATTACCTGTCTGCATGTCAAGAGTCAGCACTGTCTTTCCGTTGGAAGGGCAACACTACTTCTTCAAGACTGCATGGAAATCCACTACTTCCATGTGCATTTTCTTTTACTGTTCAGACTTTGAGAAAAACACTGCTATTTTACTGTGATGAACGATCAGGACTGTCATTATGAACTGTGAGAAAATTTTAGCTTTTGACCAACATTGTATCAATAAGTGTGTGCATTTGATATCTTTGTTATTGTAGTTATGAAAAATCTTGTCAAATCATTATTGGCCACTGCCCAAAACAATTTGTAAAATTTTTTGTGGGGAGCATGGGGGCTATGTGAGTAGGCTGTTTATGTTTTCTTATTGACAACGTTACCTAGCGCTCTGTATGAAAATCACTGGCTGTGCTGCGTGCAGTCTGTGTCTAGTTTGCATTGTTGTCTGCCATTGTAGTGTTGGGCAGCTGGATGTGAACAGCGCGTATCGTTGCGCAGTTGGAGGTGAGCCGCCAGCAGTGGTGGATGCGGGGAGAGAGATGACGGAGTTTTGAAATTTGTAAGACTGGATGTCATGAACTGCTATATATATTATGACTTTTGATGACTATTAAGGTAAATACATTGTTTGTTCTCTATTAAAATCTTTCATTTGCTAACTATGCCTAGCAGTAGTTAGTGCCTTTAGTAGTTTGAATCTTTTATTTAGCTGGCAGTAGTGGCGCACGCTGTATTGCAGTAGTTCGAGTAACGAAGATTTTTGTGAGGTAAGTGATTTGTGAAAGGTATAGGTTAATGTTAGTCAGGGCCATTCTTTTGTAGGGGTTATTGAAAGTCAGATTGCGTTGCGCTAAAAAATATTGTGTGTCAGTTGAAGCAGTCATGTATAAATTTTTCTAATGGGGCGTTTCATATTTGTTTGAAACTTCTTGGCAGATTAAAACTGTGTGCTGGACTGAGACTTGAACTCGGGACCTTCGCCTTTCGCGCGCAAGTGCTCTACCATTTTTTTTTTTTTGATTGTTGTGTTTGGTCGTTTGTTGATCCTTCCACTCGGTTTTTTTATTACAGAGGCTAACCAGCTCTCTGACCGAACACGCTGAGCTACCGTGCCGGCAACCAACTGAGCTACCCAAGCACGACTCACGCCGTGTCCTCACAGCTTCACTTCTGCCAGTACCTCGTCTCCTACCTTCCAAACTTTACAGAAGCTCTCCTGCGAACCTTGCAGAACTAGCACTCCTGAAACAAAGGATACTGCGGAGACATGGCTTTGCCACAGCCTGGGGGATGTTTACAGAATGAGATTTTCACTCTGCAGAGGAGAGAAGTTTCATATCAGACCACACTCCGCTGTAGAGTGAAAATTTCAGTGTAAATATTTGTTTCTTTGTGAAGAACTGTCCTTGTTCCAAATGGTTCAAATGGCTCTGAGCACTATGGGACTTAACTTCTGAGGCCATCAGTCCCCTAGGACTTAGAACTACTTAAACATAACTAACCTAAGAACATCACACACATCCATGCCCGAGGCAGGATTCGAACCTGCAACCATAGCGGTCGCGCGGTTCCAGATTGTAGGGCCTAGAACCGCTCGGTCATTATCATTGTTCCATTGCTGTCATTCTGTCTAAATACAGAATTATTCCTTTAACGTCTTTAACTTGGACACATTTGATTTCAGACGGGTAAGAACTTTATGTAAGCATCGTAAGTACAAATCCTTTAAAAAGGATGGTTTCATTCAAATACAACGAAGAATAATAACTTCTTACCTTTACAAAGGGTTTCAGTGCGTAGTGGAGAGCGGTGCAAACTTCGTTGACAATCGTTGATATACTACGTTCAGATATTTTGAACAGGTACGTCAAACTCGTAAGGGAATCTTCAGTTGCTATGCTAGATATAGCGTGTCTGCAGTTAGCGTCCTTTTTCATTATGACAGGCATGATCACATTCAACATACGTCTGAAGTCTCCGAGAGACATTCTATAATAGTTTTCGAACTGTCCACTATTGCCTTCAAGCAGTTCAAATGGTTCAAATGGCTCTAAGCACTATGGGACTTAACATCTGAGGTCATCAGTCGCCTAGACGTGGAGCTACATAAACCTAACTAACATAAGGACATCGCATACATCGATGCCCAAGGCAAGACTGGGACCTGCGACCGTAGCAGCAGCGCGGTTCCGGACTGAAGCACCCAGAACCGCTCCGCCACAGCGGCCGGCCAAGCAGTTTACAAAAAGATTATTTGTACCGTACAATGCACTACGCTTTCTCAGTGGTGTTACCCAGTGGCGATAATTTCTTCTCTTCTTTTTTAACTGATGGTACAGCACAGTAAATACGGCACATACAATCTTGGCTCTCTCCGTCTGCGACCGCGTACGCGCTCCAACCGGAAACACAGTGCGCGCCTCAGAGCGGCGCGGCGTGGAGCGGACGACCCACGCTGGTCTCTACATACAACGGTGAGCGGAGTGCGCGGTGCGGCGCAGAGGGACCAGTTTGGACCGGCCTTGGTACAGTGAAGTACGCAGTCGTGAAAAAAAAGGGTTGAAATGGCTCTGAGCACTATGGGACTTAACATCTGTGGTCATCAGTCCCCTAGAACTTAGAACGACTTAAACCTAACTAACCTAAGGACATCATACACATCCATGCCCGAGGCAGGATTCGAACCTGCGACCGTAGCGGTCACGCGGTTCCAGACTGAAGCGCCTAGAACCGCACGGCCACACCGGCCGGCGCAGTCGTGAACGCCTCCGGTCCAGAAGCTGCAGGAGATACGTTCTTTTTTTTTTTTTTTTTTTTTTTTTCAAAGTTAGAATGCAGCTGACGGATCTGTATCAGATGTCGCCCGTGGCAGTGACTCACCCTGCACGTGTAAGTGATCCGTGATCCCACGAGCATACACTACTGGCCATTAAAATTGCTACACCAAGAGGAAATGCAAAAGATAAACGGGTATTCATTGGACAAATATATTATACTAGAACTGACATGTGATTACATTTACACGCAATTTGGATGCATAGATCCTGAGAAATCAGTACCCAGGACAACCACCTCTGGCCGTAATAACGGCCTTGATACGCCTGGGCATTGAGTCAAACAGAGCTTGGATGGCGTGTACAGGTACAGCTGCTCATGCAGCTTCAACACGATACCACAGTTCATCAAGAGTAGTGATTGGCGTATTGTGACGAGCCAGCTGTTCGGCCACCATTGACCGGACGTTTTAATTTGGTGAGAGATCTGGAGAATGTGCTGGCCAGGGCAGCAATCGAACATTTTCTGTATCCAGAAAGGTCCGTACAGGACCTGCAATATGCGGTCGTGCATTATCCTGCTGAAATGTAGGGTTTCGTAGGGATCTAATGAAGGGTAGAGCCACGGGTCGTAACACATCTTAAATGTAACGTCCACTGTTCAAAGTGCCGTCAATGAGAACTAGAGGTGACCGAGACGTGTAACCAATGGCACCCCATACCATCAAGCCGGGTGATACGCCAGTATGGCGATGACAAATACACGCTTCCAATGTGCGTTCACTGCCATGCCGCCAAACACGGATGCGACCAGCATGATGCTGTAAACAGAACCTGGATTCATCCGAAAAAATGACGTTTTGCCATTCGCCTATGATACAGCGTCAAGGGTAACTGCAGCCATGGTCTCCGAGATGTTAGTCCATGCTGCTGCAGACGATGTCTAACTGTTCGTGCAGATGGTTGTTGTCTTGCAAACGTCCCCACCTGTTGCCTCAGGGATCGAGACGTGGCTCCACGATCCGTTACAGCCATGCGGATAAGATGCCTGTCATCTTGACTGCTAGTGATACGAGGCCGTTGGGATTGAGCACGGCGTTCCGTATTACCCTCCTGAACCCACCGATTCCATATTCTGCTAACAGTCATTTGATCTCGACCATCGCAAGCAGCAATGTCGCGATACGATAAACCGCAATCGCGATAGGCTGCAATCCGACCTTGATCAAAGTCGGAAACGTGATGGTACGCATTTCACCTCGCACGAGCCATCACAACAACGTTTCACCAGGCAACGCCGGTGAACTGCTGTGTGTGTATGAGAAATCGGTTGGATACTTTCCTCATATCACACGTTGTAGATGTCGCCACCGGCGCCAACCTTGTTTGAATGCTCTAAAAAGCTTATCATTTGAATATCACAGCATCTTCTTCCTGTCGGTTGAATTTCGCGTCTGTAGGACGTCATCATAGTGGTGTAGCAATTTTAATGGCCAGTAGTGCAGATGTTACTATGCGACACACAGGTCGATGGCAGACAGGAGTCGATTGTCGAGCGCTGCAGGAGGCAGTAAGACTAGTGTCGGGTGAGGAGCAGTACTGGGAAGACGGACAAGAATTATGGTCGAGCTGAGTACGGTGTCAGTGGCGGATGTGTCGAGTGAGTAGTAAACGGTAAATTCAGCGCAGTGTGACAAATGAGCGCGTCCCCCTGATCGTCGTGGTGTTGACCCTCATTGATATCGATTCGCGAGTGATATAAAAGCAAAAGTGACAAGTGCCGAATTACGTGTTTCGCGGCAACTGCGTCGGCCACAACAACCATGGATTGCTGTGAGTATTGTTGTGAATGTTAACCAGCATTATTGCGTGTAACGAGATCCTTAAATTCAGCAACCAATAAAAGATATAACCGTAATAAAACGTGTAAGGCGAAGGTAGCAACTACCTCAGAATTTGTGTGTTAATAGAAAATACATATCAGTTTGTATATCGCAACCTTTTCAATCATCAACTATTCCGTCTCAGAACACTCGGTTGGAATACCCCCAAACCATAGCAGAAAACCGATGGCCTGTCATCCATTAAGCACACGGTCATATAATCACAATAAGTAACTGTTTGGCGGCTTCTGTAAATCACACAAAACCCAGTAAAGGACATAAGGGGGGTGTTTCACACAGTAGAACGCTATTAATATACTCCTTTTCTTTTTTTAAGGGTCATCAGTCTTTTGACTGGTTTTATGCGGCCCGTCACGAATTCCCCTCCTATTCCAACGTCTTTATCTCCGAGTAGCACTTGCAACCTACGGCCTCGATTCTTTGCATCATGTATTCCAACGTCTGTCTTCCTCTACAGTTTTTGTCCTCTACAGTTCCCTCTAGTACCATGAAAGTCATATGTCCTGTCATCCTGTCCCTCCTCCTTATCAGTGTTTTCCACACATTTATTTCTTCTCCGATTCTGCGCAGAATCTCTTCGTTCCATACCTTATCAGCCGACGTAGTTTTCAGTATTCGTCTGTACCACCACATCTCAAATGCTTCGATTCTTTTCTGTTCCGGTTTTCCCACAGCCTATGTTTCACTACCATACAATGCTATATTCCAGACGTACATTGTCAGAGATGTCTTCCTCAAATTAAGGCATATGTTTGATACTAGTAGACTTCTCTCGGCCGGGAATCCCCTTTTTGCCATTGCTAGTCTGCTTTTAATGTCCTCCCTGCTCCGTCCATCATTGGTTATTTTACTGCCTAGATAGTAGAATTCCTTAACTTCATCTACTTCTTGACAATCAGTCCTGATGTTAAGTTTATCACTGTTCTCATTTCTGCTACTCCTCATTACTTTCGTCTTTCTTCCATTTATTGTCAGTCCATATTCTGTACTCATTAGATTCTTCATTCCATTCAGCAGATCATGTAATTCTTCTTCACTTTCAGTCAGGATAGCAATGCCATCAGCGAATCGTATCATTGATATACTATCACCTTGAATTTTAATTTCGCTCCTAAGCCTTTGTTTTATTTCCATCGCTGCTACTTCGATGTTCAGATTGAACATTAGGGACGAAAGACTACACCCCTGTCTTGAAACCTTTTTAATCCTAGCACTTCGTACTTGGTCGTCCACTCTGATTATTTCCTCTTCGCTCTTGCACATATCATATATTGTCCATCTATTCCATAGCTTACCCTTTTTTCTCAGAATTTCGAACATCTTGCTCCATTGTAAATTGTCGAACGCTTTTTCCATCCTTTGAACGAGTCTTGATTTTTCCTTAGTCGTGCTTCCATTATCAACCGCAACGACTCAATTGCCTGTCTGGTGCCTTTTCCTTTTCTAAAGCCAAACTGATCGTCATCTAGCGTATCCTCAATTTCTTCTTCACTCTTCTGTATAGAATTCTTGACAGCAAGTTGGATGCATGATGTGTTAAGCTGACTGTGCGATAATTTTCGCACTTGTCAGCTCTTGCACTCTTTGGAATTGTGTATATGATATTTTTCCGAGAGTGAGATGGTATGTCTCCAGACCCTATGCATTCTGCATACCAATGAGAATAGTCGTTCTGTTGCCACTTCCCCCAATGCTTTTCGAAATTTTGATGGGATGTTATCTATCCCTTCTACCTTATTTGATCTTAAGTCCTCCAAAGCTCTTTTAAATTCTGATTCTAATGCTGGGTCCCCTATTTCTTCTAAATCGAATTCTACTCCTCTTCTATCACATCAGACAAATCTTCCCCCTCATAGAGGCTTTCAGTGTATTCTTTCTACCCATCCGTTCTATCCTCTGCCTTTAATCGTGGGATTCCCGTTGCACTCATAATGTTACCACCCTTGCTTTTAATGTTAGCGAAGGTTGTTCTGACTTTCCTGTATGCTGGGTCTGTTCTTCCGACAGTCATTTCCGTTTCGATTTTTTCACAATTTTCAAGACCCATTTCGTCTTAGCTTCCCTGCACTTCCTGTTTGCCTCATTCCTCAGTGATTTGTATTTCTGTGTTCCCGGAACATTTTTTTACTTCCTCCTTTCATCGATTAACTGAAGTATTTCTTCTGTTACGCATGGTTTCTTCGCAGTTACCTTCTTTGTGCCTATGTTTTTCTTTCCAGATGTTGTGATGGCCCTTTCTACAGATTTCCCTTGTTCTTCAACTGTACTCCCTACTGAGCAGTTTCTTACTTCCTATGAATCTAAATAAACTACATTAATTATTCTCCGATTTGTTGAAACTTTACACATTGCTTTTTGTTATTACTAAAATGATATTCTCAAAATATATCGTTATTTATATTGGTTTAGAAGACAGAGAATGTTACCTCAATATCACTAAAAACCATTCTTGTACTTCAAAACTGATCTAGTAACGGCAAGTGATTCACTTTCAGTATCAAATGGTGCTATTATGAAACGTTCAGCTACTAAAAATCAATTAACTAGAATCTATCATTTTATAACAATTGTGATTTTTATTTGCCGTAATATCGGAATGTTTTAAAATTAATATTCACTAATAATTTGTTATGGGAATGCGTGGATTGACAGAGTTAAACAACGACATGTGAAAATTCGAAATACTTTACTTTGTAAAGATCTATGTGAAATCCAAACAGTGGGAAGATTTCCTGGGAAGAACCACGAGTCTTGTGTCATACGTCTGAGTGAGCATGCTTTTGTAAAAGGCAACCAGAAAACAGTTTATGAACGGAATACGTTTGGAATTACTTCATACTTTATTTGGCTTATAAATAAATCTAATGTAATACACTGAAGTTTTGCTTTTGGTTGGATAAGAGACGATCTTGCAGCGAGAACCATCTAGAGAGAAAGTTCTGACTGGTCACTCAGATCAACAGCCAATCAGAGCTTATCGCGTGGAGAGAGGGGCGCTATGTGTATGGAGACAATGGCTAGCGGAGTCGCTTCCGGACCATTGACCCGATACATCATGTCAGATCACTCTCCGCAAATAGTATGTGAAATAAAGAATTAGGGATGTAACCCGGTTTCGTTATCGCAAGGAGAAAGCGAATTGAGTGGGAAGCATTTCATTGAACGTTTTGTACTTTTATATGCTTCCGTGTGAAAGTTAACCGCGTGTGAAATACTCTGGTCGAACGTAGAAAATTTGCGTGGTATGTTTAGCACTCGTGACGGAATAGTATGGCAAGCACTTCTGTAAAGGAAGACCGCTGAATCGACCGAATGTTTAACTCGCGCAAATTTGTGGGTAAGAGATTGTTTGGATCATGAGTGATATTTACTTGCAAAGTTCTGGCTATTTTCGTGTGACTATGTTTAGCACAACATATTAGTGCAGACGTACTGTAAGTAGGCTGTTTATGTTTTCGTTTTGGCAACGTTACGTAGCGCTCAAAATGAAATCACTGGCTGTGCTGTGTGCAGTCTGTCGCTAGTTTGCATTGTTGTCTGCCATTGTAGTGTTGGGCAGCGGCAGCTGGCTGTGAACAGCGCGTAGCGTTGCGCAGTTGGAGGTGAGCCGCCAGCAGTGGTGGATGTGGGGAGAGAGATGGCGGAGTTTTGCAATTTGTCATGAACTGATATATATATTATGACTTGTGATGATATTAAGGTAAATACATTGATTGTTCTCTATTAATATCTTTCATTTGCTAACTATCCCTATCAGTAGTTAGTGCCTTTAGTAGTTTGAATCTTTTATTTAGCTGGCAGTAGTGGAGCTTGCTGTATTGCAGTAGCTTGAGCAGCGAAGATTTTTGTGAGGTAAGTGATTTGTGAAAGGTATAGTTTAATGTTAGTCAGGGCCATTCTTTTGTAGAGATGTTTGAAAGTCAGATTGCGTTGCGCTAAAAATATTGTGTGTCAGGTTAAGCACAGTCATGTAGAATTGTTCAAAGGGGACGTTTCATATGTCGACCCTTAGCCTAGGATACCTCACTGGAATCTTCTGATTTTTCTGTTGTAGTTTGTGTAATTAGTGTAGATTTTGTTTATTGCTAGCGCGTAATTGTAGAGAAAATCTCCTTTGTAGTTGCAGTCTTTCATTGTTGTACAGTAAAACAGTTGTGGCATGCATGTAGATTTGCACCAAGGATTTCGCAGCTGCGCTGGTAATTAACTAGATATTATTTTCAGTGCTATTTTAATGTGTTCTCTTATTTTTTATCTTCAAATTATGTTTTTCTGTGTTGTCGTGTGAAATACTGTGACAATAATGGCGTGTGAAAAACGTAATACTAGGCTCCAAAGTAAACTGAGAAATGACAGTGAAAATGAAAGCAGTGTGTTAGCGCCACCGAGTAATGAATTAACTGATGTTCAAAGTAGTAATTTGGTAACTGTTCATAGGGAAATGGAGCAGGCTGCAAACAATGGCGTGGACAGTGAAACAATTAGTGAAGAGGGACGCATTATCGATCGATCGGTCGGCAACAGCTCGCCTCAGGAATCCGAAATGACAGGACACAATTTCGCAAATACTGTAGATTCAGGTTTTGGGTTATCACCGTTTTCTCAAATAAGTCAAGACGCATTTTCTGCTTGTCAAAATGTGAATGTTGCCGGTGCAACTTCACTGCCGAAAAGCACTGAGGAACATGTTTCAGACACCAGTGCATTGTTATTACAGTTAATGCAACAAATGGGACAAAAGCTACAAAAGTTAGACACAACACTTGAACAAAATCAGAAACATGTATTTGGTATGGATTCATGATTTTTAAAGTACGTTTGAGGCAGATGACACTTTTGACATGAGTAGAGAATTTTCTTTAGGTTTGGAATTATTGGAGGAAGCTACGACGATTTTGAGATTTGACTGAGGTGTTATGATGTTATTTTTACGACGACGATGTGTATTATGCTGCTGAGGTATGTTTATGATTAATAGGCTGAGGCTACTATATGAGTTATTTGATTATGCTTCATATTTATAATGACGAAATACTGACGAGTGTCGATGGATACGTATATGTGTAATAAGGTAAGGAATAAGGAGTAGGGATTAGGGACTCTGACTTATGGAAAAGGTTGTTGGAAACCAAGAATCGTACTTTAAGAGTTATGAAATGTGTGTGTATATGCATGAATGTATTACAATGCAGACGAAAATTTTTTGGACACTGTTATATCAATAGCATTTTGTTTCTACAGATTTGCAACGCTAATTCTTGACCTGTGAAATATTTTTATATGACTGCCACGGTAGCGGAAACTGCTGTCGTAAATATTTCCGTAAGAAAGTTAAGTGACCACCTGCACGTAATGCGTCGCGGGCACCCAGCTGTCAGACGCCTGGAGAAAAAGCCATTATTGCGAGCCCTTTTCAGCGGCACAGGTAGAACAAAAAAAAAGGGGAGGCCATTATCCTCGGAAATATTTTTACATCTGCACACCTGATTACGACAAGCGTCTTTCTACGAGAGTTGAGAGAATTTCTACTAACTTATGAAATGTCACATGACTACTGAATGATATTTTTATACTTTGCTTTTCGTAGTTGCTTATTTCATTTGACATCTGTTTTCCAGCTGTGTTGCAGCATTGCTTTTATAAAATGAAATGCATTTGCTAATGTGAACACTTTCTGTCAACAGATCTATTAAATAATTATTTTATGATCCACATTCTTTAAAAAAGGAGCACTTGGAAAGGAAAGAACAATAAGAAGGAACTAGTAACTGCATTCATAATTTTCTTTTCAAGTAATTGGTAACTTTTTGGTAGAATAACTTCTTGTGGTGCACCACTTTAATTACATAGACATTAAGATGTGAATATACATTTCCCTTATCTGCATTGTTGTTTTTACTGCAATATCTTTTCTGCTTGAGCTTTGTCATGTATAGATATAAGTTTTATATTTTTTATATTTTTTATATTTGCTGCTGCTGTTTGCCAGGCATAGTGCTACTGAACTTTAATTTGTGTTACTCTGCTAAGCCAATTTTACTACTCATTGATTTTTCATGTTGCTGCACATTGGCTCATATTAGTTGTAATTTTGCATTTTATCTGTTAATTTAGATTTGCTGCTGCTTGCTTTGCAAATTGGCATTTTTTTTGTCATTGCTGTTTGTGATAACTTGTTTTGTGCTGCCGCATTGCCTCGTCCCTTAGTTTAATATCTGAGCTCAGTAGATTTAAGTTAGCTTAAGAGGGGGTAGACTATAGAAGAGAATGAGTTGCGATGAATTGGAAGAAATGCATTGAGAATCTATACGAAAAACGTACAGAAAGCAGGTATAGGTAGGATTTTCTCGGAAATAAATGATGAGGTAAGATAATGGAAAATAAAAATGAGGTAAGAAATGTGTGAACATATAAATACAGAAAGCATGCTTAGATCGAATTTTTTTGGTGGAAACAAAGGATGAAATAAGAGGAAAGATATATGAAGTTTTGGGTTGGACTGCAGTACCACATGTTACACTGACAACGAACCCTGTCCTTTCCTATTGGTGTTATCCCACTATGTGTTTGTGTACCCTTGAGTATTTGTTTTCTTCCTGTCTCTGTGTACTGTTTCATAGAATTTTTTTCTCTTCTAATACTAAGCTATATTCACTATGAGGAGGAATACTGTTATCCTCAAATATAAGTTGCATTAATAATATGTTATTTTCTTTGTAAAGTTGTTTACAATTCTGTTCTGTTTCAATGTTCATGTGTGAAATTAATGTTTCGAAAACTATTCTCATTATTTTATGTATGTACTTATGTCACTATTTTTGTAACACTGATGTATATGTTATATCGATTCTTTTGTAAAGCCTGTACTACAAATGTTATCTGTATTATTATGTTTTTAATGATGTATTTTGTACCTTTGTTATTGTATTCTTCTGTTATAAAATTGTAATTGTCACCAGTTCATGATATTAGTAACTTGTAAGTTCCATTTCACTGCACACATTTCTGTTGGTCATAGTATATGGACAATATGTGAGAAGTAGGGACTGATAGTGTTTGCACGTGTGTTAATGATTCAGCAAGGGACTGGATAACAGCATTGCTGGTTCTAAGGACAATTCCAGAAACTTTGTGAGTGCACAAGTGGTGGTTTATGGACTTGCTATATTATCCGCAAGACTCTTCAATGGTGATTGTGCACCTGCACAGTCGCAACAGATGGCTGCTGGCCATTTCTACAAGGACTGCAGTGGGTCTGCACCTCTGGTGGCCCACCAATACCGTTATCTCTACAAGGACTACAGTGGGTCTGTTCTGTGATGACCTACCTATCAATACTCTTCAAAATTTCGACTGACTCTGCTGTGGGTTTGCTCTGTTGTGGCCCATTACCTGTCTGCATGTCGAGAGTCAGCACTGTCTTTCCATTGGAAGGACAACACTACTTCTTCAAGACTGCATGGAAATCCACTACTTCTATGTGCATTTTCTTTTACTGCTTGGACTTTGAGAAAAATTCTGCATTTTTGCTGTGATGAACAATGTGGACTGTCTTTATGGACTGTGAGAAATTTTGATCTTTTGACCAACATAATATTAGTAAGTGTGTGCATTTTATATCTTTGTTACTGTAATTGAGAAAAATTTTTGTCAAATCTGTATTGGCCAGTGCCCAACACCATTTGTAAAAAATTTTTGTGGGGAGCATGGGGGCTATGTAAGTAGGCTGTTTATGTTTTCGTTTTGGCAACGTTACGTAGCGCTCAAAATGAAATCACTGGCTGTGCTGTGTGTCTTTTCATGCCATTTGCTCTTGATGTCTTTCCAAATCGGATCTTTATCTTGTTCATGAGCAATGTCCTTTAAAGATGTGGTGATGAAGTTTTCAAAGGCGACTTTCTGAATGTAAAGAATACTGAAATTTTTCTCGAGGTTGCCTTCTGTGGTACTTTTCTCAAGCCCAGCCGGTACGCGTGACAGTGCGTCCGCAACAATGTTCTCCTTGCCGGGAATGTAGACTATTGTGAAGCGGAATTCTTGCAGAAACAATGCCCAACGTTTTAACCTGTCATGATTTAATTTTGAAGACATAAGAAATTGTAATGCACGATGATCACTGTATACTTTTACGTGCTTACCAGAAAGAAAGAAACGGAATTTGTTAAATGCCCAAACGATAGCTAAAGCTTCTAATTCAGTAACGGAATAATTTGACGTTTCAGTACATACGAACTTAGTAGCCATTTCATGAGTGTTATTGGCAATAAATAGTCAATAGAACCTTAAACATCTTGTTAGAAGAAGGTAGACTCCGAATGCCCGATATTTTATCATGAACTTTCAAGAACTGACCTTTAACTAAGAGTTTTGCGGCCTCCATCTGGCAGGTATTAGGTAGTGATTTCTTTAACGCTGCTTTACACCACCCAGATAGTACCTGTTGCGAAAGAGTAAAGAAACAACGAGCAGACAAGAATCCTATCGATGTAGGTAGACTGAACTGTGTGAGTGTGCTAACAATACGAAGAAAACTGAACCCCTACCAGCCACAAGGCCTGCAAGTGAGTTGTGTACATATTTTGGTCCTCCAGGTCGGATATAGTGAGCATGTGGAATTGTGACTTTAGCACAAGCGTTTGTTCTGGTATTTGTAAAGTTGCGGAAACCAAGAGGAACTAACCAGGTGTGAGATTCACATGTTCTTGGTTCTACGGTCGCGTGCTATCAAGTGTTCTGAGGCCGGTTTGGAACTTAGCAAAAAGCAACGGTGACATCAGTGTTCGGAGACAACTGTTCGTACGAAGATTTCAAACACGGACGATGGTAATTATCGTCTTCCGTGACGTCTTCTGCAGCTCCCACCGGAGCATCCGCGCCATCGCAGAGTGCAACACTTGCCACTCCAGCAGCCTGTGTCCTGGACGTCGTTGCTGTTCCAGTCCTTACTGCCCTGTAACGACGGCGACAGCCTGAAAACTCTACTGTTGGCTTGCTGCTACAGTCTGCCCAGTTCCGAAATGCGTGCTCCTGAGCCGACAAGAATGATCAAATGGAGATATGTTGCAAAGCTGGCTCTCGTGCACATAAGGAGTTTTGTGTAGAACGGAGTCAGTATTAGCACTGATAAGCTAGATGAATTAATAAGCAGACTGTGGCGGATTCACATTAATTTTGAGTCGTCCCTAGCACGGCTCTAAACTGAATACGCGGAACCCAGTAAGGACAGAATGGAATCTGAGGATTCCTGGGACTTACTTGAATCCACTATCAACGGTTCAATGAAGAGTTACTTTCAGCTTTACAGCCTCTGGGATCATAGAATATTTAGGGCAATGTCAGTTGCTCAAAGTTACCGTGCATTAATGAGCCAAATTTTGAAGTCGATTACCTTACGCTATCGTCGTACAGCGACACTTTTTCAAATCTAACAAGAAATACCAATTAAATATTGGGTAAAATAAATTTGGGTATTGGGCTATGTCATTGTAAACTACTGAAACAAACAAATTGCCGACGTTTCGAGCGACTTGTTGTGGTCCTCTTCAGGGTTGTTCACTGCTGTATAGTGGTGAATGTCTCCTTTTATATACTGTCATTTTCGGTTACGACGCAACATTTCTGTCATTGGACCCTGGTGGCTGGGTGGCTGATTGGGAGACAACTCTACTAAGTGACTGGTAGAAGGTAGCGTAACGACTGTCTGTTGCCTCTGCTACTGGATGCTAGGTAAGCGAACCCTCGTTGGTGACTGAAAGGCAATAGAAAATCGGGAGCTTGGATCTAGAGGGTAGTGTTTTTCTGTAGTGATGCTCTAAGGCCGCGCAGCAGTTCTTTCGCGGACGCTTTTTGTACTGTTAAACCCAAACAATGTGGTGCTGCTTGCTGCTGGCTGGCGAACACACTCGGTCCGCCGGGCTGAAATCGCTGACGGCCAGCCCTTAGGTGACTTGTAGGCACAGTCCCTGTTCGTGTTGTTAGGGCGTTTAATTATGTCAATAGCCTCTCTTACTTTCCACTGCCGCATCCATGGTTCCCGAATAAGCACTCGAGGTTCTTGAAAATTGATAGGTCAGTCGCATTCTTGGTGGTGTTTTGCTACAGCTGACTTGTTTCTCTGCCCCAGTCGTATGTAACGTTCATGTTTCGAAACGCGAGTGTTAGTGAGTCTTCCGGTTTCACCAACATACACTTCACCGCATTCACACCGACGTTCGTAGACATCTGCAGTGTGGAGAACTTTCACAGGATCTTTAGCGGGGCCTCAACAAATCTCGGATCTTGCGTCCACTCTGATACACAGATCTGCTTCATGTGCGACACAGACCCTTGCCTGCACGGTCACTGACGCCTCTCATGTAAGGTATGCGAGCAACAGGGAGAGTATCCTCTGTACCGTTGTTTGTTTTGTCTTCAGTCCACGTCACAGCTTGTCGGATACCTCCAGTGTTGTATCCAATTGCACAAAATGTTGTCTTGAGCTCTTTCAGTTCCCGTTGCATGTGGTTGGCGTTATTAATACGGTGAGCACGGGCTGTCACCGTACATAGCGCAGAGTTCTTTGGTCTGGATGGTGGTGCAAAACCGCGTGCAGTATTTGTTTGTGTTCGTCGACGTGCTGTAGCCTTTATGGTCCACTTTGGATAGATGTTCTATAGACATCCACATACAGAACACTACATATTTACAATTACACATTGTCACAGCTGGATATATTTTTCACTGTTTGCTGCGGATCAACCGAAGACCCCGTCCTCCTGCTATGCCCTTACAACAGAAACTTACTTTATCTTACTTACTCAAATGCAACTGAGAAAAATCACTCGCTGGGTGCATTCGACGTTTGACTACCGATTCTTGCCGTATCCTTGACCTGTACGAGTAAAATATGCTTATCTTTGAGTAAGGGACCGTTGATCCTTTACAAAGGCAAGGAACGGTCTTCCCACTAATCAAAATACCACTTAGGGAGGGCAATTGCCATAAGGAGCAACCCATTCATCAGTCAGATTAGATGAAAGAACTCCATCCCAATGAAAACTTAGTTCCCACAACCGCTGTAGGAATAGCTGGTATTTATGACTGATGTGAAGAGAACCTCCACTGGCTAAAAAAAATAATAAAAATAAGGTGCTGGAGACAGGACATTACGGTTTCCAGCGTTTGGTGTCTATCACTCTTCAGCAGCACATGACAGTGAAATGTGTCAAAGCTAGCGTCTCACAAGATTCCTCTCTTTTTACAGTCTATTCACGACTGAGATGACAAGACAAGGAAGGTTTCTCTGCCGTACACTGAAATTTCTTTCCTAATGTTTTTGCTATTGAATCACCGTTTCCCTAGTGGACACGCCCAGAAGCGAGTAGTTGTCTCAGCTGGGTCTGAATTTCCTGAGCTTCGGGTTTCCATAGGTGACGCAACTAAGAAGTTGTCCACATAGAAGCTTGACAACGAAGCTTGGTTTTTGTATAGGGAATGTTGGGGATACCTAATTGTAAGAAGGGCAGCAGGAGCGGTTCCACAATAGACAGTAAACACTACGCTCTCTGTCTTTGATTCGGACGTGATCCCCACCACGGAATTGTCTGCAAGTTCCTATGATCAGGATGGACCGACATTTCGTGATATCTTTTTGTTAAATTAGCTGATAGAGTTGCATTACACGAGCGAAATTACATAATAATGAAAAGTAAACCCAGTTTTACAGTGCAACCAGCCATAAAGATTGCATTGCTAAGATACTCCTTTAGAATTGGCAGCATAACCATCAAACGCTACCCTCAATTTACAAGTAGAACTGCGGAAGGCGAAACCTTGGGACAACACTATCGTGAGAATTAGAGACCTATATGTGTCCTAACTCAATATAGTCACGCATGAATGGACCATACTCCCTTTTCAGATTGGATTGCCTTTTAAATGTCCTCTCAGGATGCTCTAGTATTCGACAGGGCTGTTGCCGTGGTTCACCTAGAGGCTTATAGTATGGTTTCACTGGTAACCGAACCACGAATCTCCCACTCTCATCTCGAGCTATCTGGCGCTGAAAGTGTGCCTCACACAGTATGTAATCATCGCTCACGATTTTGGTAGACAGTTCCTCTAGTTCACAAAACCTTGGCCGTTTGGCATCCAAGCTGCTAATTGTGAGGTAGCGGGCGAGTTGTGGCCCCGTGGAAATATTATAAGCTCTGAGTAGGCGTGGCCCAGCTTGGCGCTTCTCGGTGGGTCGCGGCCGGGCAGCGACCACGTGGTGCCAAACGCTTGCTTAGGAACTGCGTGATGCCGCACAACGGCCGGTCTGGCCGCGTGGCTGGGAATTCCATGTTGACACTGTGACGAAGACGGTACTTTGTGTCGACGAAGGAGATTTGTATGACGGGAGTGCCAAAGATGGCGGACTTTGTGAAACCTTAATGGCGGACATTTCACAGTTCATATAGAAATTTACGGTAGCCAGAGGAATCGTGATACCTCAACAAGAAACATGTACATTACCATTATTTGTACGAACAGTCTGATGGTGTAATCAGATTTTCAATATCTTTATTAGTTTAAAGTTTAGTATCCGACTGTAAATTAGACAAGTAACACTCGGCAACGAATTTAAAAAATGTAAACGCTTTGTCTTTAGAAAGCTATTAGTGTAAACCTAAATTAGTACAAATTACAGGCATGTAACTTGAATAGTACACGAGTTATAGGAAGTCAGAGTGGCCGATTACTGTCGTTCGCGTCAGGCCATAGGTACTCCACAGATGCAGAAAAAAACGGTAGCAGCATGCTTGTAAATATATTCATCTATGTCTTTGTTTATATCCGATATATACTATTCATGAAAAAATCGGTTAAGTATTTACTGTGTTTTAGAAAGCACAGAGACACTAGGCTGCTGGCCACCTTTTGTTGCTATTCCTTTGATATACACTTCTGGAAATTGAAATAAGAACACCGTGAATTCATTGTCCCAGGAAGGGGAAACTTTATTGACACATTCCTGGGGTCAGATACATCACATGATCACACTGACAGAACCACAGGCACATAGACACAGGCAACAGAGCATGCACAATGTCGGCACTAGTACAGTGTATATCCACCTTTCGCAGCAATGCAGGCTGCTATGCTCCCATGGAGACGATCGTAGAGATACTGGATGTAGTCCTGTGGAACGGCTTGCCATGCCATTTCCACCTGGCGCCTCAGTTGGACCAGCGTTCGTGCTGGACGTGCAGACCGCGTGAGACGACGCTTCATCCAGTCCCAAACATGCTCAATGGGGGACAGATCCGGAGATCTTGCTGGCCAGGGTAGTTGACTTACACCTTCTAGAGCATGTTGGGTGGCACGGGATACATGCGGACGTGCATTGTCCTATTGGAACAGCAAGTTCGCTTGCCGGTCTAGGAATGGTAGAACGATGGGTTCGATGACGGTTTGGATGTACCGTGCACTATTCAGTGTCCCCTCGACGATCACCAGTGGTGTACGGCCAGTGTAGGAGATCGCTCCCCACACCATGATGCCGGGTGTTGGCCCTGTGTGCCTCGGTCGTATGCAGTCCTGATTGTGGCGCTCACCTGCACGGCGCCAAACACGCATACGACCATCATTGGCACCAAGGCAGAAGCGACTCTCATCACTGAAGACGACACGTCTCCATTCGTCCCTCCGTTCACGCCTGTCGCGACACCACTGGAGGCGGGCTGCACGATGTTGGGGCGTGAGCGGAAGACGGCCTAACGGTGTGTGGGCCCGTAGCCCAGCTTCATGGAGACGGTTGCGAATGGTGCTCGCCGATACCCCAGGAGCAACAGTGTCCCTAATTTGCTGGGAAGTGGCGGTGCGGTCCCCTACGGCACTGCGTAGGATCCTACGGTCTTGGCGTGCATCCGTGCGTCGCTGCGGTCCGGTCCCAGGTCGACGGGCACGTGCACCTTCCGCCGACCACTGGCGACAACATCGATGTACTGTGGAGACCTCACGCCCCACGTGTTGAGCAATTCGGCGGTACGTCCACCCGGCCTCCCGCATGCCCACTATACGCCCTCGGTCAAAGTCCGTCAACTGCACATACGGTTCACGTCCACGCTGTCGCGGCATGCTACCAGTGTTAAAGACTGCGATGGAGCTCCGTATTCCACGGCAAACTGGCTGACACTGACGGCGGCGGTGCACAAATGCTGCGCAGCTAGCGCCATTCGACGGCCAACACCGCGGTTCCTGGTGTGTCCGCTGTGCCGTGCGTGTGATCATTGCTTGTACAGCCCTCTCGCAGTGTCCGGAGCAAGTATGGTGGGTCTGACACACCGGTGTCAATGTGTTCTTTTTTCCATTTCCAGGAGTGTATGTTAATTTGTTTATGTATTTAATAATGTGTGTTAGAGCGTGGTTATGCTCCAGCCGTAGGATAATTTATTTACTTTCAAGTTATTTAAATGTAAATCCAGTATCTCGTATGTGTTTCAATATGTTTGTGAGTGCACATTGGCTTGGAGACAGGGCGTGAGCGCTCTAGCCAATCACAGCGCTTGTTAAGTGGAGAGTCTGTATGGGAATGGGGAGGAGCATTGTTTCCGGAGAGGACGCGGTAAAGTTCAGAGGAGGACGGCACTGGACACGGGGAGTGCTGGACAGGGCAGGACAGGACAAGGAAAGTGCTGGACGGCGCGGCGGACGCACGGTCGGTGGAAAGACTTGGACAGTAGAGCAGTTTGCGCGAGGTCGCGGAGAATAGAAATATTTCGTAGTGCCGACCTGTGCTCTTGTGTGATCTCCTTGGCTTCTGCAGTGAAGACGTAGTGTGCGTTTAGAAGTGAATATCTCGCGAGCTATATTGTTGTTCGTAACTAATTACATGTAGTAGGAATGTGTTGTTTCCCTGTTGTTTAGCTTATATTTTGATTGCTGGACCATAGACACCAATAGTTGTTTTGCAAAAATATACCGCGTTCTCAAAAGTACTTCTACTATCGTACTCACCATTTAAAGTTGTTAAGATAGTACCTGCAGATTTTATTTAATTGCCATCTTTCATTTATAAATTTATATGTTACTTTCATAATTCGCAACTGCCGAGTGATAGAAACCTTCGACCATTCGATTCATGTGTGTATTCTTATCGCATACTGTAGACTCAGCAGCATTTGGCCTCTAATGCGGCAACTACGTATCCCAGCCCCTAGACAACGAAACGAGCCAAAAATTGTAATATTTGCAACTCTGAGTCTGTGGGTGTGTAGTTGAGGGCCACCTCATTTTATTTTGAAAGCCCTCATAATCCTACCGAAGCATGTACTGACTGTAGAGTAAGACTTGCTGTGTGGAACTAAGAGAATCACACTACATACAATTCAGCTAAATTTTGTGTCTATCAGTGTTGGATGGTTTCGTTTCCCGTCCTTTCCCTACCTACAACACCAAAGAAAATCTCATCATCAAGACTTAAATCAATTGTGACAGGCTTGTCGAACTCTGGAATAGCAAGTGGTAGATAGAATTGGACATTCCAATATCTTTTGTCTATATAGTTTGCTGGTAAGTCACTGGCGACATTATTTACAATAGCGCGAGTGATTCTAATATGAAAGAGTCTAGAAGACAATTCAACGTTACAGTTAGATGACACTGTGCTGCAGCGGCATAGTTTATGTCATTCTCAGGAAATGTCTGTGTACTTCGCTTCATTTTTAATCCCTATGCCATACCTGGCGTGTTTCTGGAATCCCCTACAACACCTCCATCCCGCAACGTCGCACCGCCATGCTGGTCATCGTTCCATCGCCGCAGGCGCACCGGCCGAAGTCAGCCGAGCTTTGCCTGGCCGGCAGGAAGCAGGCTAGTTCCGATGGCGCGCACAAGAACAATCCGAGCCCACATAGCTAGACCAATACATGTCTACTAGTCATCTGACACATGGGTATAGCTGCCCTCACCTGGCGAGCAGCAGGCAGTTCCGTCTCCGCCAACAGAAGCAGAAGTTCGCCAGCACCAACTCATTGCCCGACTATACGTCACCTTTCCCATCCTGGACCACCGTACATGACGTCCTGCTGCTCCAGATGTGGACTGTGAGGCTGGAACACCTTGTATTGCTCGTGAGCTGTGACTTTAATTTTCTGGCTTCTGTCTGTGTCCAAGACGATAGTCGTTTACATTTGAAAGAGAACTTTTCAGAGGATGGTCTGCCGCAAGGATTTATTTATGTTGTGTTCCAAGAACTTTTAGTCGCCAAAGAAGTCATTCCTTTACTTTACAAGTAGGATTTTTCTTATTTGTTTTGAACCGCGAATAGAGTAGAGAACTTACGTCTGTGAATATAAACTGATTGTATCAACAAATTGGCTTGTGAGTGTAATCAGTGGCTTACTGTAAAAGTGCCCCAAGCAAGGTATCTTCAGTTGGCGACGAAGTGTTTCAACAATTCCAGATAGGACTCCTGTGTTTGTGTCGCCATGGCGTCGCCAGACATGCCTGTGGACCTTACTCATACGATGCTCCTCCTGGTACTTCAGGTGCATTGAGTCAACGAGGCTCTTGTAGCGAAGCTCGCGGATTGCGCACTGGCCACGAGAGGTTTTGAAGTATGGGGTACGATTCGTGACCCAGCTGGGGCTTTTGGCAGCCACCACTTCTCTTCCGTGCGTTCGACTACGAAGTGCAGCCGTGGTTGTGCTACACAACGCAGATTGAACATGCCCTGGTCAATGAGTTGACAGGTGACACCAGTTGCGTGTTTATCTTCTCGCCATTGCCGTCCCCTTGCTTTCCCAGCTCATACAACGACTGCATCCTAAGACTGATTTCGGTTCTGTTTTCTATAAACTTCAGAAGTCCAACTTCTCCGACCATTTTGACTGCAACGTTCAGCCACAGTTTTTTTAGTCACAAATTTTCTCATAAATCTTATCTAGAGAGTATTTCGTGACTCCAGGGGCTCTCTCGGGACCGTCGTTTCCAGGGTGCTAATGATCAGCATATAATGGTGATTTCTAGTCGTGTATAAACTTTAAGCGCCTTCTTAACCGAACTTCTCGTCCAGTCACAGGGAAACCAAGTATAACGCATGCGCTACTATTCCGCGTTAAGTGTAACACTTCATTGCGAGTAGCGTTACCCTCTGGGAGGCATTTTGCATAGTTTGACCCTGTTGACCTAGTGGACAGAGGGTATCGAACTATGATTTCGCACAAATTGCAATTAGTAGAAAAACTGAAAGACTCTATTTTTGGAAGTTAAGAAAGTAATTAAATTCACATAAAAGAATGAATGTACGGTCACCAGCCTAAATAGGCATAATAATAGAATGTTAAGTTCAAAGAATTTAACTATAATTTTAGGAAAGGAAACTTGGTTACTTCCTTCTTTGTAAACAGCAATGAAGACTCAAATTACCAGATGAACTGAACAGTAGATAGCAGTACTTATCATTCGCCTAATTTGCAGTCACAGAAAAACAAATTCCTCTATACCTCTATTAATAATAATTATCATCTCAACCATTAACCGATTCAGTACTAAATGTTACCAAAGGCATCACAAGACCAAATTTGAGGAAGAACAAAGTCCTGATTTGACTAACACCCAAACATCACAAATGCAATTAAATGACACTGTACATCCACTTTTTATTTTCACTCTACTGTGGAAATGTTTCATATCTCATTAGTAACACTACTATTCAGATTAACTTTCTCATACTAGAAAAGGGGACCCATAAACAGTCACTTCCTTTATAAGCAAACCATGCACACATTTCATACACAATTTTCATCACACTAATACTGATATCCAACCCCCATTTGAGATTATTTATCTTTCAATGCTTTATAACAATTTACACTAAAAATATTCTAAATTAACTTCAGAAATAAGTTCAAGGTAAAGTTAACTTTCAAGTAGGTTCAAATTTGTGTGCCTCTTTCATTACTTGTGAAGCAAGTGATTTTAACTAACTACATTTATGCCCTTTAGCACTAAATGTTTGGCACGTTCAAAGCAGAAACATTTCAATGCAAAATAAAGCTTTTCGGTAAGTTGCAAATTATGTGCCTCTCTCTTTACCCATGAAATAAGTGAAACTTCCTGGCAGATTAAAACTGTGTGCCCGACCGAGACTCGAACTCGGGACCTTTGCCTTTCGCGGGCAAGTGCTCTACCAACTGAGCTACCGAAGCACGACTCACGGCCGGTACTCACAGCTATACTTGTGCCAGTATCTCGTCTCCTACATTCCAAACTTTACAGAAGCTCTCCTGCGAACCTTGGAGAACTGGCACTCCTGAAAGAAAGGATGAAATAAGTGATTTTAACTAACAACATTTATATGCTTTAACACTGAAACTTAGGCACATTCAAATGAAAAAAAAAAGTTAGTGGTTCTTCATAAACAGGATACTCGGTCTTAAGTACGTTTAGGATAGGACCCTGCTTGGTTTCATGAACAGGACAGTTTAAAAGTTAAAACACGAATGTTTCTCACTGAAATTATTATTGAAAAACACGCACACACAAGCATACTGTTTCATACTGGTATACATATCTGATTTCCAAAGTTGGTGAAGCAGTGGCGCAATAGTAGTGGCAAGCATGTGGCGACTATCTGCTCTCTCCTCTGGCGGTTTAATGCTCTATTCAAATATTCTTGGCGACGTGTTAATCATTTTAGAGCCATTCGAAAATGCGAGAGCACCATTTCACAGCCGTAACCACATCCAAGGCCATTCCATCATAAATCTGTTCCTGAATGCAGCACTTGGCACCCACGATGTTGACTGTACAACTGCTGGCTACTGACTGTGTAATGCCCTCTCTCTCTTGCCGCCCAGATTGACCACCAAATCCACCTTTTTCCAGGCGCCAAGCCCCTTCCGTAGCGGAGGGGGTTCCCTACTACTTTTAAGTTACATCATACAATTTCCGAAAGTATGTATTCAAATTACAAATTCTCTTTTATAAATAGACATAATTTTATAAAGTTTCATTATTTAAACACACTGTTAAGTTTTTTAAAATATTCATCACAAACTTCCACTTCCCTCTGACAGTTCAAAGACATTAATCAGTGAAGACCAAACATTTCATAGTTACATACATAAAATTACACAGCATAAATTATTTACAATCGATCTTGGTGTTACAAGCAGGTTTTCATCCTGGTGCATGACATGGTTCTAGTGCACTCTGAAGACGGGGCTCTCCATTGCGAACTGTTCAAGCTTAAGAAACCCTCTCTTGAGTCTTGCCTCCCCATTATTCAGACGTACGAGCAATCTCGGCAGTCTTCGGCGTCCCTGCGGGATACGATGCTGGTCTTTGCCTCCAAGCCACCTCGGAAGCCTTCCGCCCCTTCCAAACGTCCCCACAATAAGGGGCAGAAGGGTGGGTGTCGCCATTATGCTCTTCACTCCTGCAGTAAATGTTTTGTTATCTATTAGCGACAGAAATGTTGTTTCTGCATGTGCAAAGTCCGGTCACCATTCCGAAGTTTGCCATTCCTTCGTGATATCTGTCGATTGTGTGTCTTTTCCCACCCCCAACAATGAAGACTCATGGTGACTGAGGCTCTCCAACGTCTGTTCTTTTCATCGTCACGGTGCTCACGTCCTCCCACACCTCAGGGTGTCACAGTGTATCTCTCTCCGAATAGATACCAGTTCCTCTGCCACAGTCATCGACTGGTTGACATACAATGCCATAGGATCTTCTTCCCTCACCTCCAGCGCTTCCATGCCCAGCTATGCAGTTTTACCAACAATCTCATTCCCATCAAGGGTGCCCTCTCGGCCCGTATTCAGTACGGGAACAGAGCTCTCATGGGAGACGTTCTGGTGGTTGACTTCCCTGGCTCCTCTAACATTCTTATCTTGGGCTTGCAGATTCACGATCCAGTCTTCATGTCAATCGGGTGGAGGCCGATTTCTCTGCCTCTGAATTTTTGTCAAGTACCCCAAAGTGTTTTCTGCCCCCTCATCTGGCGTCAATGGCTTTGAAGTCCATGTCATACTTCTTGTGTCAGCGGTTCCTATGTTTTAAAAAGCTCGGGCCATTCCCTTTGTACTCCTACATGGTCTCTGAGAGGAACTCTGTCTTTTACTCCCATCTCCAGCAGCCGCAAGGCTACCCTCATAGCTCCCGTCGATAAGTGCAATGGTGCCTTGCGTGTCTGTGGAGATTTCAGCGTCATGGTCAACTCCTAGTCAGTGGTGGACTCCTACTCTATACCAAAAGTTGACCAGATTTTGTCTAAACTGGGCGCCTTCAAGAGTTTTGCAAACATTGATCTTCATGACACCTACCTCCAACTTCAATTTGACGCAGCATCAAGGGACATTTTGTCAGTACCATCAGCTTCCTTTCGGTATCGCCACTGCACCAGCGATTTTTGTGGTATCTTGAACATCTGTTGCTGAGTGTTCCCCACACTACCAACTACTTAGATGATATCCTGGCTCGCCAAAGACTTGGACTTTTATCTGCAGTGTTTGATCAGGCAGGGCTCTGTTGTCATAAGGAGAAGTGTGACCTGCTTGTGTGACAAGCCGAATATCTTGGCCACGTCCTTAGTGCTTACAGCATCTCCCTAGTCCAACAGTTTGTTGAGGCTATTCAGAAGTTGACAGTGCCTCACAGCAAGACTCAGCTCAAATCTGTCTTATGTCAACTGAAGTATTACCATCTTTTCATTCCCCACACAGTTGTTGTTGCGTAGTCTCTCCATCGTCTTCTCCACAAGAAAGTCCAGTGGTGCTGGTGCCCTGAGTATGACAGAGCCTTCAGCAAATTAAAACAGGCGCTCCTCAAGCATACCTGCTCTATGACTTACGATGCCTCCTGGCCACTCACACCCGCTGCTGTCGCCTCCAGTTATGGTGTGAGAGCCATTATCTCTCATTTAGTCAATGGAATGGAGAGGCCAATTGCCTTTGTCTCTAAAACTCTTAATTTTGCCCAGTGTAACCACAGCAAATCGAAAAACAAGCACTGGCCGTTATTTTTGTGCTCAAAAAGTTCCATGATTGTCTATGCGTGTCCACTTAACGTCTATATGGACCATAAGCCCCTGCTGCCTTCGCTCTGGGCTTTGACATCTGTCCTCACTAATACAGCACTCCCTCAAGCACGGGGCACTGTTCATCTCTACCTATTCCTATGAGATAGTTTTTAGCCCCGCCATGCCAATACTGATATTCTCTGGCTTCCAGTGGGAGATGACCCAGCGTTCAACGTTATTCCAGAGGTCTGCTGCCACCTCCACTCCACTGCTGATGATGCCACTGCATGGCTAGCCCTGTATGTGGACCTCATCTGATGCCACACAGCAGATGTTCCTGTTCTCTTCGTCGTCCTCCAAAACATGTGGCATGGCTGGACGCCCAACCAGAAGGCTTTGGGCAACCTGTATCTTCAGGCATTCTGGGGTCCTCACCAGGACCCTTTTTCCTGGGATGGTATACCCCTGATCCAGGGTGACAACAGCTGCATTTGAGTGGTCATTCTGGCAGCTCTTAGCAACTGTGTCCTCTGGTTGCTCCATGAAGGACGCTGTGGGACTGTTCTTACCAAGCAGCTGGCTCGCCTTGATATCTTCTAGGTGGAAAGGGGGGGGGGAGCATTGATTCTACTATCATAATTTAGTTCCCACCTCGCAGAGTCGGCAGGAACCTCAGCCCATTGCATTCCACCACTGATCCTTGGTCCAGCCACCATCTGGACTTCGCCTGCTGCTTCCTTGGCTCTATGTAGCTTATAGATATGGACACTGGGTCTGGTTTTCCATTTATGGCCCATATGTCTTCCACTTTCTCATCCCACACCATTTGGTCTATTACCCAAATTTTCGCCCTTGAAGGCCTCCCTAAATCTGTTGTCATCGATAATGGGCCACAGTTTACATCCTATGAATTTTGCACCTTTTGTGGTACTCTTGTCATTACATTAAATCACACTATGCATATCCTCCCCGCCTTCAGTGACACTGCCGATCCTTTTGTGTGGATTTTGAAGCCTCAGATGTCCAAACTATGCCAGTCCCACTCCCTCAATGAGGTTTTTACTTCTTCTCGCATCATACTGGGCCACACCAATGGGGCCCTTCTCTGACAGAGTGGCTCCACAGTTGCCGTCTCCACTCCTCTGTTCATTCTCCACTCCCTCAGACTGTCTCACCTATCCTCCATCTTCCTGACAGCATCATTTTTCTCCCATGGACTCGCACTGGGCTATTAATTGTGTCCATGACCAACCCCAGCTTAAAGGCACCATTTCCCATCCCCTGGTCACACATATGCTTCTCATCACACTCCTCGACGGCTCTCAATCCCGCAAGCATATCAACCAACTCCACCCCCATCATGAATCCCCGTCTCAGGCAGACTCCGCCACTCTGCTCCAGATATACAGCACTCAGAGTGCCTTGCTGTGCTCGCAAGCGAATG
The DNA here is from genome assembly GCF_023864345.2 of Schistocerca serialis cubense. NCBI lineage: Eukaryota > Metazoa > Arthropoda > Insecta > Orthoptera > Acrididae > Schistocerca > Schistocerca serialis. Next base: position 1,134,127,082 of record NC_064639.1, read on the forward strand.
AGTTGCTTCCACCATCCAGTGCACCCAACCTGTCGACGCCTTCACCGCCATCCCAATGGACCAGCCTCCCATGACTGGCCCTATGGCGATGCTTCCGACAGTGTCGCCGCCCTCGACTCTGACCCTTGATTTTGCCTCTCCTCAGGAAAGGAGGAAGATATGGCGTGTTCCCGTGGTCTCCTACAAAGTCATCATCCTGCAATGTCACACCACTATGCAGATTATCGCTCCAGCTCCACAGACCACTGCCCGAAGTCACCCGAATTTCGCCTGGCCTGTAGGAAGCAGTTAGTTCTGAGGGCGCACACAAGAGCAGTAGAGGCCACCACATATTCGAACCTTTTGGTGCATCTGCCACGGCATCTTCGTCGAACAATCCGAGCCCACATAGCTAGACCAATACCTATTTAGTAGTCCTATCTGGGGCGCAGCAGGCAGTTCCATCTCTGCCAGCAAGTGAGGTTCGCCAGCACCACGCCGCGCCCAGACTACCCCTCAGCAAGAACCTTAGTCAGATAGGCCATCCTCACATGTCTAGTTTCTCTGGCATTTCCTTGCGGATCTTTTGAGAGGATATCCGTGAATCTGATAAACTCAAGAGCTTGAAATTTTGTTTCCAAAAAGTGTATCAGTTGATTTAAGGTGGCGAATGTCGATTCACATACTTTTAACTCTGCCTCATGCCCTTCTGTAGGTCGCAAGTAAACAGAATTCCTCCAAAAGTATCATTTAAAAAATTGGGACTAGATGTTTGAAAGTTTATAAGGCCTTAAATGCCTACATATGTGAGTAATTAATCGTCTATAATCGCTGGCCGTGTCATGGTTGACTATAGATGAGGCCACAAAAGTCTTTCTGTGTCTGTCAGCATTATTTTGATATTGTCATAGGTCTAATTGATAATTCTCCAAGCAATCGATAGATTTCCTGATCTGAGAGGTTTTGCCTCAAACTATCCTTTGCTTGGTTTGGTTTGTGGGGCGCTCGAATACTCGGTCGTGAGCGACGAGCTTTTGCTTCATCTTGCAAACTAGAATGGGGATAGTGAAATTTTAGACGCCATAAATTGAACTGGTATAAACTTATAGGCATCCACGGTCGGTATTATTTTGGACAAGATAATTTTGGGTACTGAGCTGTGTCATTGTTAACTGCCAAAACTCGACAGGAGCACTTACTGAAGAAGAAGCGCTGAAGAGAAGTTGTGTGAACGTATTCTTGGTGTCAATCATTGAAGTTGATGATTAATTGCTATGTAAATTTTTCCTCATTCAAGAAACATCGCAGGTAGGCTGCCAAAAAAAAAAAAGAACAACGATAACCGACCGACTCATCCCACAAGAACGCCGAAAGGGAGTGATATAGTTCTTTTCCTCTATTCCACAAATTAGTAAATTAAGCGATTTCCATCCGTTTGTTGACGTAGAAGGTATTTTATGAGTGGAAGATAAGTTAACGAACAGCATCCTACTGTCATACCATGTAAACATCATTTCATAAAAATTCTAATTATGTATGATTACCAAAATCCGTTACAGGGTGGGTCACAACTTTTGCCGTCCATTTTGCGTAGGAGGTTTTGGATTCCAAAGGGAGTATCAGTCAAGGGAATTATTGGGAAACATCTGAAATGCCTTAGGTTAAGTGACAGACTGCGTTTCAGTCTCGAATGAACCGGTCTCCTTATTTACAGCTTTGTCTAATGCATTATGTAGGCCCTATTACTGCAAAACATGGTGGAAGACGGAATAAGGTTCCTATTGCATTATTCTTTCGCAAGGCATCACAGGTGATCCACCTAAAGCTAGTTAATGACTTAGTAACCACATCATATATGGCTGCTGTCAGAAGATTCATCGCGAGAAGAGGAAAACATTCACGCATATTAAGTGATAATGGCACAACATTTACAGATGCACACAATGAAATCAAAGACGTTTTCCTGTAATAGTGTTACATCTGAAAGTGGAGTGATCTTTCCGACTTCAGAGGTATTAATTGGAGTTTTACTCCACTTCGTGCGTCCGTTTAGTGGACTGTGGGAAACAGGAGCCAAATCTATAAGTCAGATCTCAAACGTGTCACTGCGAATATACTACTGATATTTGAAGAACTTTTTACGGTGTTAACTCACACAGAAGCATGCCCAAATTCAGGGGTGTTGTATGCTCTCTGTGATGTCATAGATTCTCCACTCGTTCTCACTGCTGGATGTATTCTCATTCGTGAGCACCTTTGAACTCATTCTGAACCTTCTCTCCTTGAGCTTCCCGCCAGAAGTTTTCGCAGTTGGAAGCTTGTACAGCAACTACATCAGTCCTCTTGGAAGAGGGGGTCCACTGAGTACCGGCATCAGCTGAAGCAACGCAATAAATGAATAAATGGACATCGGAAGCTGTATGACATACACAGGCGATCATCTGTTGGTCAAGGAGCATAACTTTCCTCCCCTGGTGTCATGCTGTTCCCGGTCTTGATGACCAGGATCGTGTAGTGGTGGCGCAAACTGACAATGGTCAGATTGAGGCCTACAGCAAAATAGTGTCCCCTCCTTAAGAAGTGAAACAATGGTGTGTTCCCTCTCACTTGTATGGTGATACAAGATGAAACCCCATGGCCAAATTGCTATTTACACCAACAAATCGTAACTCATAAACTGCACTTCAGAAACTGTAACTGTTTTTTTGTAGGTTGACTGGATGTTGCAGTATTCATTTCTTAACTGCTGTATAGCATGTAGTAACTTGTTTTATTTCATTGGGTCTTAAATGTCAGTACCTTTCATGTTTCACGTGTAGTGTGTCACGAACACTTTGTTGTATTTTCTTTGTATCCTACATTTTATTCTGTTTCGCTTCTTTCCACTGAATCTGTGTAACGTAATACTTATTTTCATAGTTTTTTTCGCGATTAACATTTTTATTTTGTGGCCTGTCAAACTTATGTTCACCTTCTAAAACCTTAGAGTGGAAGAGTATTGTGTTCTTTCACACTCTTTTGCTACTCCTACCGTGAAGCGAGCCCAGATAGCATGACGGTCCCACGATAAACGGACGCATTCTCAGGCAGTAAAGTACAGCAGAGAGCTTACACTTCATAAAACCTTACGTAAACAAACCTATATTTATTAGTACGTTGTTTCCACCTTATCACTGGACTGGAAATAAGCAGAGGTCATTGAGTCCTTCTGCACTACACACTCATGACAAATGCAAAACCAACGGCCTACGAGTGAAATTCGCACATTATCATACCTACCTCAGAATTACTTCATATCATAGGCCATCCATATTCTTAGTACATAACGTCCTTCTCTGGAACGGCATTGTATATGGCGTCACGATTCTCCTTTCCGTTCCTTAGGTTTTACTCCAGTTTGGTGCTGAGTTCTGGACATTTTATCAGAAACTTCTTCAACAGTAAGTGAACACTTTATGTCCACAAACTTTTTTGTGGCAAAATAATTAATTATTTAGTTTATTGTATCTTCGATACTATTACGATAATATTATATTATGGTTCCAAACAGCAGAACCATTTATATCCTTCGATTATGCATGTATAGCTGTTTATTACAATCTTTTCTACTAATTTTAATTACTTTTGTTCTGTGTTCATCGTCAAAAGCTTGACTTAGTTTAAGTTATTGTCTCGCCATCAGGAGGGAAAACTCATTTGTAAATTTGCTGTTTCACCTTCCATTCTATTCCAGCTCTATAATTTCTTTTCATTTCTTGAATGGAAGTAGTAAGAAAGGTAGTCATAAGTTTTAATTGGCGCTTCGAAAAAAATCAAATTGCCACCCTTAAACTTGGAATTAATCTTTCTCTACACATTCACTCTTCAATGCGACATATTTTTCGCAACTATGGATAACTTGACGAATATGTTGGTTGTAAAAGTAGCATTTCGGCATTACATGGCATCCCGTTGCTGCTTCCTCTTTCCTTTACTGGCTGATACTACATCATCATCATCATCATCATCATCATTTAAGACTGATTATGCCTTTCAGCGTTCAGTCTGGAGCATAGCCCACTTATAAAATTCCTCCATGATCCCCTATTCAGTGCTAACATTGGTGCCTCTTCTGATGTTAAACCTATTACTTCAAGATCATTCTTAACCGAATCCAGGTACCTCCTCCTTGGTCTGCCCCGACTCCTCCTACCCTCTACTGCTGAACCCATGAGTCTCTTGGGTAACCTTGCTTCTCCCATGCGTGTAACATGACCCCACCATCTAAGCCTATTCGTCCTGACTGCTACATCTATAGAGTTCATTCCCAGTTTTTCTTTGATTTCCTCATTGTGGACACCCTCCTGCCATTGTTCCCATCTACTAGTACCTGCAATCATCCTAGCTACTTTCATATCCGTAACCTCAACCTTGTTGAAAAGGTAACCTGAATCCACCCAGCTTTCGCTCCCATACAACAAAGCTGGTCGAAAGATTGAACGGTGCACAGATAACTTAGTCTTGGTACTGACTTCCTTCTTGCAGAAGAGAGTAGATCGTAGCTGAGCGCTTACTGCCTTAGCTTTGCTACACCTCGCTTCCAGTTCTTTCACTATGTTGCCATCCTGTGAGAATATGCATCCTAAGTACTTGAAACCACCCACCTGTTCTAACTTTGTTCCTCCTATTTGGCACTCAATCCGTTTATACCTCTTTCCCACTGACATTACTTTCGTTATTGAGAAGCTAACCTTCATACCATAGTCCTTACATTTCTGATCTAGCTCTGAAATATTACTTTGCAAACTTTCAATCGAATCTGCCATCACAACTAAGTCATCCGCATATGCAAGACTGCTTATTTTGTGTTCACATATCTTAATCTCACCCAGCCAGTCTATTGTTTACAACATATGATCCATAAATAATATGAACAACAGTGGAGACAGGTTGCAGCCTTGTCTTACCCCTGAAACTACTCTGAACCATGAACTCAATTTACCGTCAACTCTAACTGCGCCTGACTATCCATGTAAAGACCTTTAATTGCTTGCAAAAGTTTGCCTCCTATTCCATAATCTCGTAGAACAGACAATAACTTCCTCCTAGGAACTCGGTCATATGCCTTTTCTAGATCTATAAAGCATAGATACAATTCCCTGTTCCACTCATAACACTTCTCCATTATTTGCCGTAAGCTAAAGATCTGGTCCTGACAACCTCTAAGAGGCCTAAACCCACACTGATTTTCATCCAATGGGTCCTCAACTAATTCTCGCACTTTCCTTTCAACAATACCTGAGAAGATTTTACCCACAACGCTGATTAAAGAGATACCTCTGTAGTTGTTACCATCTTTTCTGTTTCCATGTTTAAAGATTGGTGTGATTACTGCTTTTCTCCAGTCTGATGGAACCTGTCCCGACTCCCAGGTCATTTCAATTATCCTGTGTAGCCATTTAAGACCTGACATTCCACTGTATTTGATGAGTTCCGACTTAATTTCATCCAACCCAGCTCCTTTATTGCACTGCAATCTATTGACCATTTTCTCCACTTCCTCAAATGTGATCCTATTTCCATCATCATTCCTATCCCATTCCACCTCGAAATCTGAAACATTGCTGATCGTATTTTCACCTACATTCAGCATCTCTTCAAAATATTCCCTCCATCTGCCCAAGGCATCCACAGGATTCACCAGCAGTTTTCCTGACCTGTCCAAAATACTTGTCATTTCCTTCTTACCTCCATTTCGAAGACTGCTAATTACACTCCAGAATGGTTTTCCAGCAGCTTGTTCCATAGTCTCCAACCTGTTTCCAAAGTCTTCCCAAGATTTCTTCTTGGATGCTGCAATTATCTGTTTGGCTTTGTTTCCTTCTTCAACATAACTTTCTCTGTCTACCTGAGTTCTAGTATGTAGTCATTTTTGATACGCCTTCTTTTACCTTTTACAGGCTGCCTTGACTGTGTCATTCCACCAAGCTGTTTGCTTCATCCTACTTTTACACACTATTGTTCCAAGACATTCTTTAGCCACTTCTAGTACTGTGTCCCTGTACCTTGTCCATTCCTTTTCCAATGACTGTAATTGACTACATTCAACTAACTGGTACCTTTCTGAGAACGCTGTTATGTACTTATGCCTGATTTCCTTATCCTGAAGTTTCTCCACTCTTATCCTCCTACATATGGACCTGACGTCCCTCACTTTCGGCCCCACAATCCCAATTTCACTGCAGATTAAATAATGATCAGTGTCATCAAAGAATCCCCTGAACACACATGTGTCCCTCACAGCCTTCCTGAATTCCTGATCTGTTATTATATAGTCAATGACAGATCTGGTTCCCCTGCCTTCCCAAGTGAATGTTCTTATGTTTAAAAAAGGAGTTTGTGATTACTAAGCCCATACTGGCACAGAAATCCAAGAGTTGTTTCCCGTTCCTGTTGGTCTCCATATCCTCTCCAAATTTACCCATAACCTTTTCATACCCTTCTGTTCGATTTCCAATCCTGGCATTAAAATTACCCATGAGCAGAACACTGTCCTTGTCCTTTACTCTAACAACTACATCACTGAGTGCCTCATAAAAACTATCCATCTTATCTTGATCTGTCCCTTCACAATGCGAATATACTGATACTACATCACACGAATTTGCTTCACAATTTTGTTGTGGCTTCTCAGCGGTAGGATACGTTACAGTGCCGCGGGGATTTCACTGTGTACCAGTACATCACGTACGTATCTGCAAAGCAACAGAAGAATAATTATGCAACTTTATTTTACCGAGGTGAAAATTAAAACTTTATAATTACGGCGAAATGACGACCTGTGGCCTGTCGTTGTGGTCATTACCCTCTTGGGAAATAGAGACAGCTGGTTTGTTGGGGACAGAGCGCAGCTGCTAACTAAACGTTTGGACTCACTCGCCGTCTCACGTGTTAGGAATGTCGTAAGACCTTGTAGCCCGTCAGCCTGACTGTCGAAGGCATGATGGACATGATACACGATATACAGCGCATTTGCGGCTACCCGCGTCGTGGGATATTCCACATCCGATGTCGTTTCCACTTGCTGCCCTAACAAGGGAAGAACGATGGTCAAGGACAATACACACAGAAATACGTCCTCTTCATAGCCGACATAAATATAATGGTGAGCTGTAGAGAACGACAACTAACCAACGAATTTATGACTGGCTGTATAAATTCTTTTGCGCACAAAATCCTTGGCGGCACATCGAAGAAGTCTTGTTGCACAACGGACTCGTCAGTGGAGTGTTGACCGGCTAAAAATCGTCTTTCTTCGATGCATTTCCCCTCATTGTGGGTTAGGGAAGGGTTCAGAAGAGACGAGCTTTCTCCCATGGTACGTAGCGCTACCGTTCTTTATGACGAGTGCTTCCACTTCCTCTCAAGTGGTTTCAGGTAAAAGTTTTTGCATTCATTTCTCCATAATCCTGCTCCACTGTTGGCTCGTGGACCCCTGCTGGCAATTCAAGGGAGAGCCGGAACAATGGTCGTCGACAACCTGTGGTGCTGCACATGTTGTGGCACTCCTGTGTAGACACTTCAGTCGCTGAAAACATACCAACTCAAAGGCGATGCTAAAAATATGTTCACAGCCGGCAGAAAGAAACCAATACATCTGGTAAGGCAACGTCGATTTTGAACCGATGATGTAATGTGCCACCTGGACGATTGATGTACTGATAACGGTTACAACGTCGTCCGCCAACGTATAGTTTGATAGCGTAGCTACCAGAGATCCATCTGTGTCTACCCTTTGGCTCTGAGCACTATGGAACTTCTCAGGTCATCAGTCCCCTACAACGTAGAACTACTTAAACATAACTAACCTAAGGACATCACACACATCCATATCCGAGGCAGAATTCGAACCTGCTACCGCAGCGGTCGCGTGGTTCCAGATTGTAGCGCCTAGAACCGCTCGGCCACTCCGGCCGGCGTCTACCTTTGATACGGAAAGCTCACGGCGAGAAGTCTCAGTGCGGTGCGATCGTATTAAAAAAGCAGACAATCGTGCCACGGCGACCCACTCGTACTCCCTGAGGTGTCACCGCCAGACACCACACTTGCTAGGTGGTAGCCTTTAAATCGGCCGCGGTCCGCTAGTATACGTCGGACCCGCGTGTCGCCACTATCAGTGATTGCAGACCGAGCGCCGCCACACGGCAGGTCTAGAGGGACTCCCTAGCACTCGCCCCAGTTGTACAGCCGACTTTGCTAGCGATGGTTCACTGACAAATTACGCTCTCATTTGCCGAGACGATTGTTAGCATGGCCTTCAGCTACGTCATTTGCTACGACCTAGCAAGGCGCCATTATCAATTGCTATTTATCTTGTGATGCATGTACCGTCAGACCGATGTTCACCAATTATGGAGTAAAGTTAAGTATTCCTGAAGCTACGTACTTTATTTGCTACTATAACAACCGTGTCCTGTTCCAGACCTCACGCCAGCCTGCGTGAGCTTAAACGCGTGCCTTTCGGCTACCTCCTAGTGGCTTGGCTGTCTTGCCAAGTCACAACACTCCCGATAGCCAACTGAGAGAGTTTCAAAGGGGTCAGAATGTGGCATTTCGAGTAGTAAGATGGAGCTTTCGGAGAACTTCCAAACAAGTTTGTGCTGCTGCGTCAGTTGTGCAAGGATACCGATATAAGTTGTCACATGAACATTCTCACAACCATAGAGCAGGTTCTGGACGTCCAGCGCAACAAAGACGCCCGCCAGTATCATCGTATTGTGAGGGCAGCACTGGGAGATCGTACAGCCAGTCCCTCACAGTTAAGAGGGCCAGACATGTTAACACGAAGTGTTGCGGAACAGTTATTGGCAGTGGGACTGTGGGCATTTCTAGTTCGTCTATCACTAACGCCACAGTATCGGCGTGCACCACTCGACTGGTGTCGTCAGAGGATCACTTGGAAGATGGCGCGCCTTGGTCTTCAGCGATGAAATCGGATTCGGTCCGCACGCAAATCACGTCGTTTGCTGGTGCAACGTAGATCTGGCGAGGCCTGTCTCGTAAAGTCCATTCGTTCAAGGACACACTGGCCCCTGGCCGGCCGCTATGATCGAGCGGTTGTAGACGCTTGAAACCGCGCTGCTGTTACGGTCTCCGGTTCGAATCCTGCGTCGGGAATGGATCTGATGACCTCAGATGTTAAGTCCCGTAGTGCTCAGAGCCATTTGAACCATTTTGAACACTGGTCACACACCAGGCCTTATGGTCTGGGGTGTGATAAGCTACAACTTCCGTTAACTTTTGGTGTTTCAAGAGAGGACGCTAATCAGCGCTCGGTATGTGCAGGATGTTTCTAAACCCGTTCTTTTGTAGCTCTTGCAAAAGGAAGATGATGTGTTCTTCAAAGAGGATAATGATCGGCCACACGTTGCCCGTGAAACTCTACGCGCTCCGCAAGACGTGCAGCAACCTACCTGTCCAGAATCTAGTCTCCAATGCAGCACGAGTGAGATATGACGGGACGAGATGTGACTCGTCAACCAACAATTCTTACATAACTACGTGAACAGGTCACGCTGGCGTGGAATGACCTATACCAGGACAGTATTCGCCATCTGTACGATGGACAGGATACCTGAGTCAGCGCCTTCATTGCCGACCGTGGAGCCTACACCACGTACTAACATGGGTGTTTCAGATTGGGTCGAAACCTGGTTCCTCAGAAGCGCCTGTGCTACTGATCAATAAATGTAATCACTTCATGCACTCCATATGCACTGTTGCAACAACAAATATTGAGTGAATTGGGAACCCCTAAAATACTGTAGTCTACTAACTTTTTCTCTGCCAATGTACGAACCAATCAGTTATATTTTCGCTTGTTAGAGTGGGATCAAGGAAACCAGCAGTTTCGTGGAACGCTACGCTAAACCGCAGTTATCAGCCGTTGTCCTACTGGCGGGGCCAGTTCCATTACATTTTTCTATACAGACGGCTTCTCTCCGCTCTCCTCACCTCCTGAATGTGATTGTCAGCTTCTGTACCTCACAGGAGTTGTTCACACTCTTCAAGTGTGTACAAATGTTGCAGCAAGTGGCCTCTGGCGCCCCTTTCAGCTTGCCACTCGCGCCACTTATACCTTTCAACCGGTCCCGCTTGCTGAAACATCCTGGTAACAGTTCCACCTTCTTACGCAAGCCATAATCCAGTCTTCTGACAGCACCCATCATTCACCCTCTGCGAAATCTTACGTACAAAAATATAGAAGTAATTTCGGGCATATATATGGCCCAGACGCGTCAATAAGACGAGCTGTCAAAAGCCTGAATTATCGTCTTCTGCAGTGCAGGCTGCGCCAAGAGAGTCGCTCAGGTTCTGGAAGGTGCCGGCCGACAGGGATGTGGAGCCTGCCGACTTAAGTGCCATGGCCAGCTGTGCTAGGTCTGTCGATTGAGGATCCATGGCGCAAACAGCCCGACGGAGGTGGTGCAACGGGTTTTCGACTGATTTTAAATCCAGGGAGTTTGCTGGCCACTGGAATACGGTAAAGCCCTGGTGCGTTCCAAAAAACCGACCTAAATTGCCTGCTGTGTGACAGTTTCATTGTTCTGCTAGTAGATTCCGTCAAGCCGAGGCAAAAACAGACTCCATATTGAGATGGACATGGTCCCAAAGGATAGACAGGTACTCGTGTTGATCCATTGTTCCTTCCAGAATGATGGTATTGCGCAGGGTATACCAGGAAAACACTCCCCAGACCACAACCCTCCCTCCTTTGGCCTGGACCCTTCCGACGATTGCTGCGGAGTCGTACACACCAACGGCCATCTTTCCAGTGGACGTCCACACTCCAGCCTTAGTCGCCGTGACCAGCAGTCAGTAAGGGTGCATCAACTAAGCGCCTGATGCAGAGGCCGAAACGCATCAACGTTCGCTGATACACCGTTGGTAGTCCTCTGGTTCATCTGGATGGTCAGTTATCCAACTGTTGCACATTTGTCCGCACCTGCATCTTCGGGGCCGTCGTCCACTGCTGCCATCTACGGCACATGTTGCATTGCACGTGACTCAGCGCCACTTTTGGACAGAGCCATTTTGCCTTGCACCGTATATTCTAACGACGGTGGCACGCGAACAGGTTACGAACGCAGGTGTTAACGATTCCATCCTTGGTCGGAAAGCCAATGATCATTCTTCTTCGGACGTCAGAGAAATCGCTTCGTTTCCGCATTACCACAACGACTCCACAGCTTTTCGCGTCCACCTGACAAGCTTTATATACCCTACACTGCTAGTCCTGCCATCTGCCGCCTGTGAATGATTATTGCACGTGGTCACATTAATGTGACTAGACTGAGTATATAAATATTAGTTTAGATTAGATTAGTTTTTCGTTCCATAGATCCGTGCTGAGGAGATGCTCGTGGATGTGGAACATGTCAATTTTTTTTAAAGCTGAAATAACAATACTAATAGTATGAATGTATACAATACATCTTTTTTTGCTATTAAAAAATTCGTCAATGTAGTAGAAGGAGTTGGCCACTAGTAAGTTTTTCAGACTCCTTTTAAACTGATCTTTATTTGTGATTAAATTTTTTATGTTTGCTGGCAAATTATTTAAGATGGGTGTTCCTGAGTAGTGGACCCCTTTTTGAACTAAAGTAAGTGCTTTTAAGTCCTTGTGCAGATCATTTTTGCTCCTGGTATTGTATGTATGAATTGAGCTGTTTGTTGGAAAAAGAGATATATTATTCAGGACAAATTTCATTAAGGAGTAAATATACTGAGAAACAGTAGTTAGTACACCCAGTTCCCTGAAGGGGTTTCTACAGGACGTCCACGAATTTACTCCACAAATAATACGTATTACACGCTTTTGGACTCTGAAAACTTTTGTTTGACTGATAGTGTTACCCCAAAATATTATACCATATGATATTATGGAATGAAAGGAGGCAAAGTATGCAAGCTTTTTCATTTTTATGTCACCTATGTCAGCTAACACTCGAATTGCAAATACAGATTTGTTAAGGCGTTTCCGCAGTTCTGTGGTGTGCTTCTCCCAACTGAATTTATTATCACGCTATAATCCCAGGAAATTAAGAGTGTCAGCCTCTTCTATCTCCTTTTCTTCATACTTTATGCATATACTGGGTGGAAACCTCTTACAGGTTCTGAATTGCATATAGTGTGTCTTTTCGAAGTTTAATGTCAGTGAGTTGGCTTTAAACCATTTATTAATATCCATGAAAATATCATTAGCAGACCTTTCTAGAACTACACTCGACATACTATTTATTACAATACTTGCGTCATCTGCAAACAAAACGAACCCTGCTTCTGGCAGTGTAACTGATGAGAGATCATAAATGTACACAAGAAAAAGCAATGGCCCTAAGATGGATCCTTGTGGGACACCACATGTAATTTCTTCCCATTCTGATGATAATTGAGGACTTAATTGACTAGTCGCTTGCACTGACACCCTCTGTTTCCTGTTAGCGAGGTATGACTTGAACCATTATGACCTAGTGTAAGTTGCATGAGGCTTTGTGCGGATGATACCATTGTACTCAAAGAAGTCACAGCGTCAGAAAATAGTAGCGATATGCAGGATGAGCTACAAAAGATCGACGCTTTGTGCAAGACTGGCAGCTGATCCACAACAAAAATAATTATAACGTACTACACGTAATGGGACAGGAACACCCATAATTGTACGACTGCACGATTGTAGAACAACCACTGAGACCATTTACGTCCACTGAATATCTGGAAATATGCTTACTGAGCAATTAAAGAGGAACGGTCACATAACTAATCGCAGGTAGATGCCAGAGATTCATAGGATGAAGCTTGAGGAAGTGTAATCCACCCACAAAGGAGGTGGCTTAGAAAACACTTGTTCTACCGATACTTGAAAATGCTCGTCAGTCTGGCATCCGTACCAGAGAGAACTGATGGAGGAAATAGAGGAGATCTAACAAAAAGCAGCGGGTTCCGTTACAGGTTAATTTAGTGAGCGTGAAAGCATCTCATCGATGCCCAGTGAACTACAGTGACAGACGTTACCGCAGAGGTGTTCTGCACCAAGGTGTAATTTACGTTAAAATCCCGAGACCGTGCGTTCCACGAACAATCAATAAATATATTGCTTGCTCCCACATACACCTAACGAAAAGACCATGACGATAAAAATTACAGAGACTCGAGTACACTTGAAGGTTTAACAACAATCATTCTTTTTGCAGAGCATTCGCTGCTGGAACAGGAAAGAGGGAAGTGAAACTGGTGCATGAAGTACCGTATTCGAATGCCATAATGTGGTTGCGAGCGTAGACACAGATGCAGGTGCTAGTTAGTTAGTTAATTACGTGTTCCGTTGATCAATAGCACGGAAAAACCGTTATGATGTGGAATGTGTCAAATGCACAAGAAATGCGTGTTCCTTTTTTTATTTACATTACAATATTATACCTAAATATTTCTATTATCTATCCCATTCCCTTAAATGGCACAAAATTCATATATTATGTCTCCAGGTTTATTTACTCATTTTCAAGACTTCATTGCTATGGTATAGAAGGAGTTGTCAAGGAGGTATGATTTCAAGTTGTTTTTGAAACTATTATTGTTGTCTGTCAGACATTTTATTTCATCTGGTAATTTATCAAAAAGTGTTTTAGCAGCATATTTTACCCCTTTCTGTGCCAAAGACAGGTTAAGTAAAGGGTAGTGTAGGACTTTCTTTTTTCTGGTATTGTAATCATGAATGTCGCTGTCGATTTTCAACTGGTCCATGTTGTTCAGAAAAAATTTCATTACTGAGTAAATGTACTGTGAAGCAGTTGTAAGAACTCCTAACCTTTTAAACAGATGCCTGCAAGATGTACGACTATGAACCCCACACATTAGTCTAACTACTTTCTTTTGAGCAGTGAATATCTTTTGCCTAAGTGTTGAGTTGCCCCAGAATATTATTCCGTATGACATCAGAGAGTGGAAGTATGCAAAGTATGTTAGCTTACTAATTTCTACATCCTCAAAATTGGCAATTATTCTGATTGCAAAAGTTGCTGAACCTAGGAGATCAAAAATATGAATTTTCCAATTAAGATTCTAATCTATATGTACACCCAAAACTTAGTATGCTCTACCCTGGCTACTGACTTCTTTTGATGTGCTATGTTTATTGAAGGAATTATAATTTTTGCAGCAGAAAATTGGATGTACTGTGTTTCAAAGTTCACAGCAAGCCCGTTCGCAGGAAACCAATTAATAACTTTTCCAAAGAACTTATTTGTATCATTTTCTTTTGGACTTTCTCTTACTGGATTAATAATTATGCTTGCATCATCAGCAAACAGTGTCAGTTCAGCATCTTGTTTCACATAAGAAGGGAGGTAATTCACATATATCAAGAACAGGAGGGGACCCATGATAAAACTTGTAGAACACCTAATGTAATTTCACCCCAGTCTGATGCAGTGGCAAACTCCTTTGAATCACATGAAGCATAGAAAGAGACTTTTTGCTTCCTGTTCTGTAGTTATGACTTAAACCACTTATATGCTGTTCCATTTATACTATAGAATTGTAATTTTGCTAACATAATGTCATGGTTCACACAATCAAATGCTTTGGATAAGTCACAGAATATTCCTACTGGTGACATTTTACTATTTAAAGACTCTATTATGTGGACAGTGAAATTGTATATTGCTGTCTCAGTGGAACAGCATTTCTGAAATCCGAACTGTGATTTACTAAGTATCCCATTACTGTTGAGATGGTTAACCACTCTTGAGTACATTACTTTCTCAAAGGTTTTTGAAAATTGTGTAAGCAAGGATGCTGGCCAGTAATTATTGTGCATCTGTGGTTTCCCCTTTTTTGTAGAGAGGCATGACAATGGCATACTTTAACCTGTTTAGAAAAATACCCTGAGTCTGTGATGCATTACATGTATGACTCAAAACATCAGCTGTAATTGCTCCACATTATTTTAGTAACTTTTCCTTATTTCACAAGAGGTTGTTAGATGAAACTTAATCTGACTAAAATTTTTCAAAACTGACTCTTCCATGGCTTTTTCTTTTGAACTATTCTCACCAATTTTTTCTCCTACTCTTCAGAAGTGATTGTTAAATACATGGGCTACCTGAGTACTGTTGGTTAAGATGGTCTCATTCTCTTTAACAGTAATACTATCTACACCAGTGCTTACTTTTCCTGTGTCCCTTCTAACAACATTCCATATTGATTTGATTTTATTGCTGGAGTTGTTAATTTCTTCTGTAACATATATATTTCTTGATTTCCTTACAACTTTTCTCGGTATATCACAATAATTTTTATAGTCTAAAACTACTTCTGGATCTGTACTAGTTCTTGCTGTCTCATACAGTTTTCTTTTTAGAGAATGAGATTTTCACTCTGCAGCGGAGTGTGCGCTGATATGAAACTTCCTGGCAGATTAAAACTGTGTGCCCGACCGAGACTCGAACTCGGGACCTTTGCCTTTCGCGAGCAAGTGCTCTACCAACTGAGCTACCGAAGCACGACTCACGCCCGGTCCTCACAGGTTTACTTCTGCCAGTATCTCGTCTCCTACCTTCCAAACTTTACAGAAGCTCTCCTGCGAACCTTGCAGAACTAGCACTCCTGAAAGAAAGGATATTGCGGAGACGTGGCTTAGCCACAGCCTGGAGGATGCTTCCAGAATTAGATTTTCACTCTGCAGCGGAGTGTGCACTGACATGAAACTTCCTGGCAGATTAAAACTGTGTGCCCGACCGAGACTCGAACTCGGGACCTTTGCCTTTCGCGGGCAAGTGCTCTACCAACTGAGCTACCGAAGCACGACTCACGCCCGGTCCTCACAGCTTTACTTCTGCCAGTAACTCGTCTCCTACCTTCCAAACTTTACAGAAGCTCTCCTGCGAACCTTGCAAAAATGGTTCAAATGGCTCTGAGCACTATGGGACTCAACTGCTGACGTCATTAGTCCCCTAGAACTTAGAACTAGTTAAACCTAACTAACCTAAGGACATCACAAACATCCATGTCCGAGGCAGGATTCGAACCTGCGACCGTAGCGGTCTTGCGGTTCCAGACTGCAGCGCCTTTAACCGCACGGCCACTTCAGCCGGCGAACCTTGCAGAACTAGCACTCCTGAAAGAAAGGATATTGCGGAGACGTGGCTTAGCCACAGCCTGGGGGATGCTTCCAGAATTAGATTTTCACTCTGCAGCGGAGTGTGCGCTGATATGAAACTTCCTGGCAGAGTAAAACTGTGTACCCGACCGAGACTCGAACTCGGGACCTTTGCCTTTCGCGGGCAAGTGCTCTACCAACTGAGATACCGAAGTTTCAGTTTTCTTTTTCTTTCTGAAGACACTTTAATACCTGTAGTAATCCAAGGTTTCTTTGAAAAGTTTGTGGTGTTACATTTATTACTTTTCTTTGGAAAACAATGTTCAAAAAGGGATATAAATTTATCAAGAAATATGCTGCATTTATCACAAGCATTTGGCTCGTTACATACATCTTCCCAGTTCACATTTCCTAAACTTTCTCTGAAGTGATCTATAGATACTGGGTTGAGCACCCTCACACTTTTACTTAATGGTTTCTGAAGTGTACACCCTGTTAGGTTTTGTAAGTTAATCGGTTGTGCACCATGGTCAGATAATGCATTTACCACAGGGAAAGCATGTGTTTGTTCTACATCCCTTTGTTGTACAAATACATTATCTCTTAGAACACTACTGTCCTGAGCTACACGTGTAGGGAAATTGGTAACTGATTCTAAGTCATATGTTGTTAACAACACTTCTAGTTCACTTTTCCTATCAGAATTGCTTAGAAAGTTAACATTGAAATCACCACAGATTAATAACTTCTTCTTTTTGTCTGACAGACAGCATAATAGGGAGTCAAAGATTTTTATGAATAGCTCTCAATCTCCTATTGGAGGCCTGTACACTGTTGCTAATATCAACACAAAATTATCTAGCTGAAGTTCACGTGCACAAACCTCAATGTGCTGATCAACACAAAATTTGCTTACTTCAACAGTTCTGTATTTATACCATTGTTTTATGAAAACGGCAACTCCTCCTTTATCCATACTAGATCTACAAGTGTAAGATGCTAAATTATACCCATTTATACTGACATTCTCCATCCCCACAGTTACATGGTGCTCACACAGATAAAGTATATCAGTCTCATTCTTATTTTATAGATCATCTAAACACATTACCAGCTCAGCTACTTTATTTTTTATTCCCCTGATATTTTGGTGAAGTAAGTTGATACCACCCTTAGCTTTTTATCACTATTTTCTGTGTATGAAGTTCCTTTTCTACTATTTTCCTTGGTTGTTGTTTGTCTGGAATTTGGCTTTAACCTAAAAAAACTTTCTGCCTGGTCTCAATAACCACAGGGATCACCCCTTGTGTGACTGTGGCCCCCTTACAGTATCTGCTAATAGAGAAGCTAGCTTATCTTTCCCATTCCTATTAAGGTGCAGGCCATGTGTAGTGTAACCCCAAATACCAATATAATCAACTGGAACAGTACTAATGAGAGACTTTGCCGGTGTCTGGAGCATCCCGCTCAACTCAGTGTTAACACGCCTTACAGCAGTGTTTACCCAGGGCTGATCATGGAGCTGAAAGGCCTCCACAACCCCACATTCCTGTGCCCAGCTCCTGCTCCTATTTTATCCAGGTCACTCCTAATACTATATCTTGGATTCATAGCCAGACTGTTTCCTGCTCCCCCAACTATAATTACCTGTGAACGGCGTTACTCGGTTGTGCTGAAACGCTAATCGATTGCAACTCCAAGTAAGTAGTAAATCTTATCTTGATTTCGTGTTTGTTGTATGCCGCCTTCATGGGGTTGCAATTGTAACTATCCGTATTGTAAATTGGTTTCATCCCCTTCCAATGTGCGGCTAACACTGCAGAACGATTTCTTCTGAGCTCTGTGCTTTCTTTTTCCTTTTTTCTCCTTCAATTTCGTGACACATTAGTTATTTACAGATGAGTGCTGTAAATTTACTACTTTGCACTACAATTTTTCTGTTAAAGTCGTGCAGGGGTCGTGACTGTAATTCCTATTTTCACTTTTTCTGAAGCTGTATGTTCTTGCGGTTATGAGAATATCTTTAAATTATTTTTCCGTGAAAAGAGTAATGTGAAGTTGTAAATTTGTGTGAAAACTGTGAACTGACGTACTCAGAATATTTTTAAAGTGTAATGTGAAACCAGATATGTTGAGCGCTATAGAAACAAATCGAGAGGTCGACAGAGGAAAGCACCAACAAAGATCCGGGAGCGAGAACAAGAAGGTGATTGTCGAGCTCCGTGAATGCTACTGGGCACTCTGTAGTGATGCTCGAGCGACAGTAGGATGCTCACACTGTGTGCTTATCCCCTGCCACTAAGGATTCAGTATTACTTAATGTTTCAGAAATAATCACGGAAAAACTTACCTGTGTTTTGTATCCCAAAACACTTGGTATTGCACGCGCCTTATATCATCTCTCGTGTTTGAAAAAAGAAATCGTTTAAAGAACAATTACCAAATTATGACAATGCGATGTTCTGCTTTGTTTCTCACAGTCAGTTTAAAACGGAATACGAGTAAACGACAACAGCACGAAATTATAGACTTTTTCCGGCATCGACGAATCAGAACCAGAATGGCAGAGCATTTAAAACATTATACAGATTGTTTCCCATCTGTCTACTGACACTGACCTGAGAGAGTTACCATTACTGCAAGACACTAGTGACAATCGTTAGAAGTCTTTTCTCCTCATTATCTGCATTTGATGAGCACAAGGTTTAATATACATAAATGAGACACGTTACTGAGCAACATAAATCGTCAACAATATAAACGAGGTCTAGGGAACAGCAGCTTAATTCGTTTACTTCAATTTCTGCCTAAAACACTGCTCATCGTATGGTTGTTCAGAGTGACACACAAAACCTAAAATCATACTGCTCAGACCTCGACGACAACATGCATTTTACGTCGTATTCAAAAGAAGAGGAAGAAAAAAAAACTGTCATACAATTTCGTCCTATGACAAAATCTAAAGTCAATTTTAAATTATCTGCAAGCTTACAGACGTAGTATCATTGGCCGTGTATTTTAACAGATGCAACATTCACAGCAAATATGCAAAACACACCCCGTCATTTAATTTACAGAGTGAGCCAAAATTTAAACATTTCAATAAAACGTATAATATGCAGACATTACGGCACCATGATACATTCACCTAACACAGCATTTCGGTGTTGCCTGCGTTCTCACATCCTCTTCTATAACGTTGGGTAACTCTCTCGACTCTTGCAGTAAAAGTAAACCTCTGGTCTGAGGTCAGTGTGAGCAGGCAGAGGGGGGGTGAAATCCATAATTTGCTAATCCGTATAAGGAAACGATATGTATAATGTTTTAAATGCCCTGTCTTCCTGGTTCTGATCCATAGCAGTCGGAAAAAGTATCTAACTTCATGCCGTTGCCGTTTAAGGTTTTCCTTTTAAAGCTGACTGTGAGAAACAAAGCAGAGCAGCACATTTTCATAATTTTATTATTTTCGTTTTTTAAACGATTTTTTTCCAAACTTATGACGTGATAAACAACCTATGTAATACCAAGTGTTTTTGAATACACAAAACAGTTAAATTTCTACACGACTATTTCTGAAATGGTAAATATAACGGACGCGCCTTTCCTGGCCGAGCACGCGCACAGAGCGTCAATATCCATGTGACGTTATTGTCACTCGGGTGTCAAAATCCACTGTCGTGTAACTGAGGGTAACTGTGTCGCAGGTCGGTGTAAAATAACTATTATGACGGTGATTTCGGTGTGCACCATAGATAAATAATTAAAATGTCGCGTTGCTCATTTATTCGACACATTAATCTTATAAACTATAATGTGCAGAACACTAAGCTGCGTGAACGCTGCAAGTGTACTGTTTTGATTGTAGACAGCACAGACTGTCCGCAGATAGTGACATAAAACAAAAATACGATGACGTATTTCCTAGTCGTAACCTGATATTAAGAACATTAATCCTGCCTGTACGGTGCACCGATCACCGCGCGACTGATGTGAGTTTACGGTGACTGTTGTCCACACTACGGATTGTTTGATACGCTCCGCGGACTGTTAAGAAAAGTTACAAATATATTGATGTTCTTTCTTACTGTAGACGGTCGTACTGTGAACTGTGCTGAGCAGCAAGCGAATGGAAATCCATAAATCTGAACCCGTTTTAATATGTCCCAAACTGACATTCATTTAAATCTCTTTAATGCTATTCTTCAGGCTTTCCCGACGACCTATTGTCATGTTGAACAGTCGCTTTTCTGCCGCCTATTCGCGTCTTTCTAGCACGGTATTTCAACTTCGTGACTCTCAGTCTTCTTCAGGTGCTGTCTGATACTAATTCCAGTATGGAACGAGCCCGGTATTTATGCCAGTGTTGTGCTGATTGATGTTTACAATTTAACTGAAGTATTAAGGATACTGTCCCAAATATTTATGTACTGTTCCTGTAACTACCACTGCGCTTTCAAAATGACGCTTCCTTGTGGAATTTGCTCTCCGAAGCTCGGCAAAGTTAATTTTCTGCTGCTCGACGTCCCACTGCTAAGCTCGTCGTAGGCCATAACTCCAAAAGAGATTACACTCCTTGTAATTGAACTTTCGGAAAATGTCTATGCAATACATCAGTCTGGACTGGAATCTGGTAGTATTATCTGTTCAAGGAAAATATCAAAAAAAAGGAAAACGCTTCTGAGACAAATACAAATTCTGCCAGAAAAGTTCAAACAACACGTCCATCCGCCTGAACGTTTATTCCGATGTGCAACATGTCAGGATTCATGTACAAAGTACCATTTCAAACAAAATCGTAGTTTCCCTTGCAAATTAAACACCGATGTAATTTTCAAAACTCTTTTTATACTGCTTGAATTAGCGTCCGTATTTGACTTATTTTGACTTTATCAATTAATTGGTTTCTATGATTCCAAAAATTCACATGTTGGCTGAATTCGAGCAATACATTCAATTACCTTCATACCAAATTCAGTACACCTGCATTTAATTGGATAATTAACAGCAGAGTGAGTTATTTCGTTTTTTTCATTGCTCCTTCGCAAAGGCCAGAGAGAAGCGCTGCATTCCACAGACCGCATAGCTTCTCTCTCGCAGTCACAAATCAAAGATCTTCCGTTACGCAACATTTTTCGATTAAATTTTGTCGTGCTACTGAGTGCTCGTTATATTGTGTAAAAAAGTTCAGCCGGCCGGAGTGGTCGAGCGGTTCTAAGCGCTGTAGTCTGGAACCGCGCGACCGCTACGGTCGCAGGTTCGAATCCTGCCTCGGGCATGGATGTGTGTGTTGTCTTTAGGTTAGTTAGGTTTAAGTAGTTCTAAGTTCTAGGGGACTGATGACCTCAGTACTTAAGTCCCATAGTGCTCAGAGCCATTTGAACCATTTGAAAAAAGTTCCACAGCATTTCAGGGATTTCATTTAGTCACACTTCACGTTATACTGTGTAAAATGTTCCACGGCACTTCTGGTATTTCATTTATTTGCACCTCGCAATTCAAGAAAGAAATGTTGAGATGTGGTGCTACAGTATGGCTAGTGATGGCTAACAAACATTATGACGTCGGAATACGTCATGCTTCAATTGAATGAAGCGTGTCATACTCTTCGGTGCGTGCAGACGCACCAAATGAGATACTTCTACAAATACTGCGCATTCATGCTGCAGCGGCAACCAATGGACTGGAAACTCAGGTATTATGGAGCGACGAACGTACGTCCAAGACTAGCCGACATCACCGGGAAAGTGGAGACTAACTTTGAAAAACATAGCTGAAAAGCTCATCACTCGCGAACTGCTTCTCTGGGTCTAGTGTAGCAGGGGATACAACCCGTCGGCTTTGAACAATGACGTCACAAGTCGCCAGAGAGCATGTATTACAAAGATGAAAGAGCTGAGGAGAATGTTGAGAAACAAAGGAATGCGAGAGAGATAAACTTTGATCTTGTCAAAAGCCGAGAAGCGATTCTTCTTAGTGTTGTAGCTCCCTTCAGTAGCTGATAAGTGTTTTTTGGCTTTAAAAAAAAATCTCACGAGATAGAGTAAACACTTATCAGCTACTGAAGCATCTGTATCTTAGGATCAGTTTATTCTATCTCGTGAGATTTTTTTTTTTAATAAGCCAAAAAACACTTATCAGCTACTGAAGCATATTGGTGGAATAAGAAAGTGAAATATGGTAAAATAGTGAAATATAGATAAACGATCGCTTTTAGATTCACATTCAATTATTTTAATGATAGCGCTTATTAGAACACAGAACTGCTTTATTATCTATGCCTCGAAGTGAAGACATTACTATCTATGACTAAGGAATGACGTCATTGTTCAAAGCCGACGGGTTGTATCCCCTGCTTCACTAGACCCGCTTCTCTTAATGATGCCGTAAAGACTTTCTGCGTAAGCAATGGTAGCTTCTCATTGTCAATGATTTAACGTAACTGCAGATATCACACTGTACTACATTTTTTGTTTTGTTTCCAGTGACATCCAGAATTATAATTAAAATTTCTCTCTTTCATTAAACCATTTTTTACTATTAACAGTATAGTTCTTGAAACCCATTAACTTTCTCACCTGTCCTTATTACTGCAAATAGCTACTATTATAATTAGTGAGACCAAAGTTATTCAGTCTTTATTTTTAAATCGTTTTTAATCGTTGATGCATATTTATTAGTGTTTTTTTGCTGCTGTTGCTTTATAATTTTGTTACGTGAATTCTCATGTGGATTGTTGTGTGTTTAGCAGTTGTGCAGTGTCCGCCCATTACGTTTGCAAACAGTAGCCCACGTAGGCTTGTCCAGGGTGTATGGCGAAATATTTTATTAGGGAGAAACTTCTTGAATTCGACAGAAGCAGTGAATACTCATAATGTTATAGTTTCAGGAACCTTGCTTGCTTGTGTGAGAGTAGTATTCAGTTAACCCTGGGGAAAACTAGTCTTTGTTTCAGTTACCTCCAAACATAAATATTTTCCATTAATAAGTGAGAAGTCAGGGGGGACGTATCAGGCATCCCGCACATTTATTAGGAGAACATGGTCCTGTCTAGTTACAATAATATGTTAATATTAGAGGGAGTTCCGTGTCGTCACACCTGGCTCTATTACAACCAACCTGACACACGATGAATATTTTTACGGAATAATGTACACTGAAACAGTTGCTTGTTACTAATATTTTGTAGTGCGACACGTTTCCACACGATTCTGCAATCACGTGCATTTACAGTTACTTTTAAATTGATTGTAATATGAAGTGAGGCTAGTTACCTTTGCTATACGGGCCAATGAGGTTATGTGTCGAAAACATCATTGTCACACATAGAAAACGAACATAACCCCACTTCATATTAATTACAAAAGGAATTGTAAATACACCTAATGATGGCAGCATGCTGACGAAACGCGTCGTGATAATAAAATATCAGTAACTAGTAAGTGACTGTTACACTATATATTAATTCATAAGAGTCTTACAGTACAGTCGCAGCCGTTCCATATAACATGGACAAGTTGAAGTTAAAGATAAATACAGGGCTATTACAAATGATTGAAGCGATTTCATAAATTCACTGTAGCTCCATTCATTGACATATGGTCACGACACACTACAGATACGTAGAAAAACTCATAAAGTTTTGTTCGGCTGAAGCCGCACTTCAGGTTTCTGCCGCCAGAGCGCTCGAGAGCGCAGTGAGACAAAATAGCGACAGGAGCCGAGAAAGTGTATGTCGTGCTTGAAATGCACTCACATCAGACAGTCATAACAGTGCAACGACACTTCAGGACGAAGTTCAACAAAGATCCACCAACTGCTAACTCCATTCGGCGATGGTATGCGCAGTTTAAAGTTTCTGGATGCCTCTGTAAGGGGAAATCAACGGGTCGGCCTGCAGTGAGCGAAGAAACGGTTGAACGCGTGCGGGCAAGTTTCACGCGTAGCCGCGGAAGTCGACGAATAAAGCAAACAGGGAGCTAAACGTACCACAGCCGACGGTTTGGAAAATCTTACGGAAAAGGCTAAAGCAGAAGCATTTCTTAAACAGGAGATTGGAAAACCGATGGATTGGTCGTGGTGGAGATCATGATCAATAATTCATGTCATGGCCTCCACGCTCTCCCGACTTAACCCCATACGATTTCTTTCTGTGGGGTTATGTGAAAGATTCAGTGTTTAAACCTCCTCTACCAAGAAACGTGCCAGAACTGCGAGCTCGCATCATCGATGCTTTCGAACTAATTGATGGGGACATGCTGCGCCGAGTGTGGGAGGAACTTGATTATCGGCTTGATGTCTGCCGAATCACTAAAGGGGCACATATCGAACATTTGTGAATGCCTAAAAAAACTTTTTGAGTTTTTGTATGTGTGTGCAAAGCATTGTGAAAATATCTCAAATAATAAAGTTATTGTAGAGCTGTGAAATCGCTTCAATCATTTGTAATAACCCTGTATTGTGTGGTAAGCTCATCATGGCTCTTTAGCAGAGTTCGCTTTTCCACTTGACTGAGTAGTCGGCAGCTGGAAATTGCGTACAGCAGAGGAGTCACAGAGAGGGGCAGCACGTCCAGCGGCGGCATTCCGGGCGCCACCTCCCCCCCCCCCCCCCCCTCCCCCACGCAATATCGAACGGCCGCGCCTACCTCCTCCTTCTCCCCGCCCCCCCCCCTCCCGCCCCTCCTCCTCACTGGCACCACTGCTATGCAGCCGCGTCCGCAATATTGCCGACACTGTTGCTGTCAAGGTCACAATGCCATGCGGCGCCGCTCGAGGCCTCACGCTCCCTCTCGCTTTGTCTTCTGTCCTCCGCTCTGCCTCAACAAAGCTCAGCACGATGCAGAGATCTCTTACAGCCAGGCACCATCGAAAATCACACCGATCCTTCCACCCTACATTTTTTTTTCCTGGTTCCTCCGTCTTCTGACTTGTCCGATGCGGCCTGCCACGATCTCCTCTGTTGTCAAATGACACTATATGGCTCCAGATTAGATTAGATTAGATTAATTTTTTATTCCATAGACCCATAAAAGAGGGAATCCTCCTGGGTGTGGAACATGTCAGATAAACACATCACAAAAATGTAATTAGAAAAACTTGATTTTCATTAATTTTAATGATGCTCAGTCAATAAACAGTCAAATTATCTACATGAATTAAATTTAAACTTCTAATATTTACAGGTTTAATTCTTACATCTGCTTTAATTAAATACATCATTCAGACATTTTCTAGTTTCTTGGCTGTTACAACCAAGTATTGTCAAAAATTAAAGTAAATTATTCATTTAAGTGATCCTCAATTAAGAACAGTAAAAGTATGTACAAGATTTAAAATTAAACTTCCACTATTTATAGACTTTAGACTCACATCTGCTTTCCATACATCCGTCATTTACACAATAGGTAGTTACTTGGCTGTTACAACCAAGTATTGTCAAAAATTAAAGTATAATAAATTTTCATTAAAATGGTCTGCTGCACTTGTTGAGAAACTCATGGATGGAATAGAAGGAGTTGGCCACCAAAAATTCTTTTAAATTATGTTTAAATTGTCCGTTGTCTGAAACTAAACGCTTAATGGTTGATGGTAACTTATTGAAAATATGCGTTGCTGAATACTGGACTCCTTTGTGGGCAAGAGTATGTGATTTTAAATCTTTATGTATATTGTTCTTATTTCTAGTATTGATACTGTGTACTAAGCAGTTAGCTGGAAAAATATATGTATTATTTACAACAAACTTCATTAAGGAATAAATATACTGAGAAGCTGTGGTTTATACGCCCAATTCTTTGAATAGGTTTCGACATGATGTTCTTGGATTTACACTACTCATTACTCTTATTATACGCTTCTGTACTCTAAGCGTTTTTCTTTGTTTGTGGAGTTACCCCAAAATATGATACCATATGACATAATGGAGTGAAAATAAGCAAAATATGCGAGTTTTTTTTATATTTATGTCTCCTATGTCTGACATCATTCGCATTTGCAAACACAGACTTGTTTAGGCGCTTTAGCAGTTCGTCAGTATGTTGCTCCCAACTGAATTTATTATCAAGCTGTAAGCCCAAGAATTTTACACTCTCAACTTCTCCTATTTTCATGTGGTTATATTTTGTACAAACATCAGAAGGATATCTCTTGGAAGTTCAGAACTGCATATAGTGGGTCTTTTCAAAGTTTAATGACAGTGAATTGGCTATGAACCACTTATTAGTGTCAGTAAAAATTTGATTAGCTGATATTTTAAGGTCTTAAACATCTATGATACGCGTATATAAGACTGCAACGGCAAATGAAATTTATACCAAGACCGGGATTCGAACCCAGACTGCTTTCACCTAAGGCAAATGTGCTAACCACTACACCATCCTAACACAGTGGCTTTCCACAATTACATGGATTATCCTAGCTGAGGAAGGAGGCATATAGGGTAGTTCATGTAATTG
Source organism: Schistocerca serialis cubense (assembly GCF_023864345.2). Taxonomy (NCBI): domain Eukaryota; kingdom Metazoa; phylum Arthropoda; class Insecta; order Orthoptera; family Acrididae; genus Schistocerca; species Schistocerca serialis. The sequence goes on from NC_064639.1 coordinate 1,134,153,652, forward strand.
AACAAAGCCACTCTGTCATGGTGGCGTAGTGGTTAGCGTATCTTCCTAGTGAGCAAGTGACCCAGGTTCGTAATCCCAGCCTTGGTAGAAATTTTCGTTCGTCAGTTTCTCTCTTCTGCCTCAGAGTAGCACTCACTTCTAAAGTAGTCAATTACTTCATTGAATATTCTGTATGTTTCACTCTTTACCTTTACAGAACTGTGGGGTCTTAAGTGAAATGTAGCCAGAAGACAGCATACATAGATATCAAGAAATGGCAGGAGATTGTGATCAGCCATGGAAGAGGAGAAGGCTAGATACAAGGGCAAGAATGGAGACAAGAGGTTTAGTAGACCGCAGAGTGTCTTCGTTTTAAAAAGCAACTTCGCTTCAGGTCCAAATGTGTGAGTTGGGGACGAGATGTTTGTTTCAAAATGTAATGAATAAATAACGGACCATTTAATTAAGTAAAGCCACCAAAGAAAAGATAAAAATGTATAAAAGGTATACGTCTTCAGCCTTCATTCTTGGTCTTACTGGCAGTCTTTAGTACCATGGTGTTCATTCGCTGGTGTCTCCACAAATCATATTAATTATAAAATATTTTAATTTTGTTTTCAAAAACTCTTAAAATCATCTAAGAAACTTTTTGGTAGCCACGTTAGCTGATGGCAGTTCCTTTATTAAAAGATCACAAACTAGTTCCGCGATAATTTAATTGCATCCTCAGGTGTATACATCTAACTAATTTAATATTGCTTCGTTAAAATACACAGCCTCTTAACGTTCGGGCGGTGTTAGAAATGCGAGAACCGCCTAAATTGGATGTTAAGTTAGTTATACGAATAAACTTGAGGATGCAGTGAAATCATTACAAAACCAGTTATGTGTGAGTCTGTAATAAAGTAACTGCTAACAGCTAACGCGGGTCCCAAAACGATTTTGAAGATTTTAATAGCTTTTTTAAGAATCTTTGAAAATATTTTATAGTGAATCTTAGTTGTGGATGTACAAGCTGTAAAATCATATGCATAGTATTCATTAGTCTTTTTCATATATCCCTTTCCTGGATGATTCTTCAAAGAACTTTTCCATCTTTTGTCATTTTTAAACAGATCATAGTTCTCTCTGTCAATATTAATTAATAAAATCCACTACTGCATCCGTTGGAGTACAGCGAAAATAGTGCTCCACACCGAGCTTTAACATTAAAAAAAATCTGAGATGTATGTGTGCATCATTACATCCCTAGGCTCTACATACAATTTTTTGCTGAAGCCCAAGTTTTACAGCAGTGGATACACGATTAAGATTGCAGTAGTAGATTTCGCGAATAAATAGTGTTCGTTATCAAAGGCAACTAGGATCCGATTTAAAAATTTTACGTGCCATGAATCGCGGCCACGAAAAGTTAATAACTTTTGACGGATTCACTTAATTTTCTGCATGTTCCAGTAACACCATCCCTCAAACTCTTCGCTCCTCTTCTTTTAAGATTATCCGCCTCTCCCGGTTCACCTCTGTACAGTACTTTACCCCATACCAACATTCATAGAAATGTTATTTTATCCATGTGGGATTTTGTTGAACGTCATGACCTCTAATAACCGTTAGTGAATAACGCAGCCTGTCACAGACACTTCCAGAAAGCTTTATTTTGATGTATTTAGCGGTTTCTGACTGAAATGCTCCTCTACAGATGGCTAACTTGTTTAATTACAGTAATTAAGGAGCGGATAGCATGCTACTAACAAAAACATTAATGTAATTAAAATACTGAGCCACCTGTAGTAGATCATTATAGCTTGAAACAGGTATTGGCACGGAAATAAAGCTTCTTAGAAATGTTTGTGGCTGGCTGCGTTCTTCACCAACACTTGTCATAAATTTCCTCCTTCAGTAAAAGCGTATGTGTGATACTAGCATTCTTTTGGCAAGGTTTACTCGCATTGCTGTGCTAGTCTGCTTCTAATACCGCATAACTAATTCGTCATGCACTATTTTCATTCAAAGGTAACAGAATGAAACTATATTGTTCCACAGACCTTTACAAGTCTCAAACATCTATGATATGAGTATACAGACTGAAGCGACAAAAGAAATTTTTTGCCAACGCCGGGATTTTTTTTCTGCCTAGAATAATTACTACTCTGTACATGCTTCGGAAGGAAGGCCGCACAGGAAAATGTAGGAGACCTAATCGATAAGGACTAGTTGGGCCCGGACGGGCCGGGCCGAAACTGAAAAACGAAGACTGTCTTTTCGACCTGAAAATAGGTTCACAACGCAGGAAATACGCACTCCTCTAAGTGTAACATTACACATTATGATTAACAAACCTCATAGTTAAGTAGGTGAAATGATAAGGGGGGTAAAGGTCGAGGGCAAGTTTTTTTTACAAAAATTTAGTTTCATCCGTTGGTTTATTACTTCATCACACGACGATTTAAATACACGAGTTCTTCTATTCAGTTCATTGTTTCATAGCGTACCGTTTGTTCATAATGGAAAGCAGAAATGCAGTGTTATCTCTGTAAAGCGTCCCGAAAAACCCACCTCTCCCGCATCACAACGCCGGCACTTCACTTGGATGTCATCATAATGACGAACTCCTCGTAGTTGACCTGCCCGTCACCGTCGATTTCCGCTTCTCTGGTCATCTCGTTGACTTCTTCATTGGTGAGCTTCTCGCTCAGGTTGGTCATCACGTGTCGCAATTCAGTGGCACTGATGAAGCCGTTTCCGTCCTTGTCGAATACACGGAATGCTTCTCTGATTTCTTCCTCGCTGTCCGTATCCTTCATTTTGCGCGTCATCATGGTGAGAAATTCTGGAAAGTCGTGTGTACCGTTGTCATCAGCGTCCACTTCGTTTATCATATCCTGGAGTTCTGCTTCTGTTGGATTCTGCCCGTGGAAACGCATGACAGTTCCCAATTCCTTGGTTGTAACAGTGCCGTCACCATCCTTGTCGAACAGAGAGAAGGCTTCATTGAACTCTGCGATCTGCTCGTCGGTAAGCTGATCCACCATGGGTGAGTAGTCGCTGCTCTGGCTAACATACGTCTACACTGCCCGTACGCAAGATTCGAACCCAGGTCACTTTCTCCTTAGGCAAATGTGCTAACCACTACACCATTCTGACACAGCGGCTTCGCACAACTACATGGACTATCGTAGCGGACGAGGGAGGCATGCTAGGGTAGATCATGTAGTAGCACTAAGCCACTGTGCCACGGCGGTGTAGTGGTTATAATTGGCTATACGGTTCTTAATTTTTGCGCCAAGTTTGTCACTAATGTTATTTCTGTTGCTTCTTAGGATTCTGGGATTTCTCTGGTTTATTCTCCATCCGTATTCTCTATTGCGGGTCGTACATTTAATGCGAACATTTTCTGAAATATTCAGATCTTTCGCAACTAATCACATAGCGTTAGCCGGCTCTTTAACCTGTATATGTCTCAGATATATCTTCCATCATTCTAAAATTATTGAGATGAGTGGGGTATTACTGTCTAGTCATAAAACACAAGAAATTTATAAACAAGGGCACTGGGGAAAGTTGCTTACATTGTATAGCAATTTATATTGTGGAGAAATAAAAATGAAAGCGTTTACCTACGAGCCATATGGTCTCGAGGTAGCGTCTTTGATTAGCAATTCAAAAGTGGAGAGCGCTGCTTTAGAGTTCATCCACTACTTAGAATTTCAATAAAATTCTGATATAAAGCGAGTCACTCTCATTCTGCCTACAAGTTTGTCGAAAGACGACTCAATTCGAATAAGATGTCACTGGAAAAAAAAGAAGTCAGTAGTGCATCAGTCTTTGAAGAATGACTGTTAGCCAGAAGCAGCTAACTTCAGCATTAATATTGTGAGTACAACGACCAGTTAGGGGGGCTCCTGTGTTGCCCGGATTTTCCCATGTCTCAACCCGCCTTTTAATACGAGTGACCCTCACTGTTCACGAATGGCGAATTGTGGTGGAGTCGCGAATCTATGGGCTGAAGAAGCAAGGAGATACTGACCACGAGGTTGTCTCTTTACGCCTGAAAAACAGATTCAATCTTTCCATGAGGTGAAACCCAACAGCTGTTAAGTACTTCCGAAAATTTATTTTACCGATCAGTTGTATTAATCCGAGAGATTGCAGAAGAACGTAACATTTCAGTTCGTCATGTCATGAAATTCTGACACATCATCTTGGAATGCATCGTGTTGCGCCAAGTTCGTCCCACGGCTCATGAGTCAAGACCAGAGAGACCTTCGCCTCGCAATCTGTGAACAGCTTTGAGGTCGCGCAAATGAGAACGAGATGTTCCTTAAGAGAATCATAACTGATAATGAGACGCTGGTCTACGGTTATGGTGTTGAGACCAAAGTTCAATCTTCCCAACGGGTCGGTAAAGGTTCGCCACAACGAAAATAAACTCGTCGGGTCAGGTCAAATGCAAAAGGCATGCTGATAGTTTTCTTTGACCTTGAACTATTAGTTCATCATGAATTCGTGCCAAATGGTTCAAATGGCTCTGAGCACTATGGGACTTAACATCTATGGTAATCAGTCTCCTGGAACTTAGAACTACTTAAACCTAACTAACCTAAGGACATCACACAACACCCAGTCATCACGAGGCAGAGAAAATCCCTGACCCCGCCGGGAATCGAACCCGGGAACCCGGGCGTGGGAAGTGAGAACGCTACCGCACGACCACGAGATACGGACGAATTCGTGTCACAGAGACAAACTGTTTATCGGTGGTACTATCGGAACGTGTTGCGACACCTGCGAGAAACTGTGAGAAGGAAACGGCGAGACAATTCATGGATCTTGCATCACGATTACGCACCCGCAGTTTCATCCCTGTTGAGTCGTGACTATTCTCCCCCCCCCCCCCTCCAAAAAAAAAAAAAGGAAAGAAACTCTGTACTCTCTGTGTTACCTCATCCTCTGTACTCTCTAGACCGGGCCCCAGCGTACTTTTTTATTTGCAAAGTTGAAAGCCCCATTCAAAGAACGACGATTTGCAACGATAAACGGGATAAAACAAAATCCGCAGTCAGCGCTTTGTACAATCCAGCATGACGTGTACCATGACTGCTAATGGGAGTGGAAACAGCGTTCGGACCTGTGTATCAGTTCTGGAGGGGAGAGTATTTTGAAGGAGACCATGCACAATAAGGAAGAGTAAGCGTAGAAAAAATTTGTGAACAAAGTTCCAGAGTTTTTTGAACTGACCTCATATGTTGTGTTGCGTCTTCAGCTGATGATAAATATTATTTATTCAGGAAAGATTATTATGGGGTTATCAAATGCATTTCTGAAAATGAAAATTCTGCATGCAGCTGACTAATGTATGTCCTTCCATACGTTTCCATTGCCACTTCAAATATGTTGTACAGGGTACAAACAAGCTTATTTACATTGGATTCAAATATAAATAATTAAATGATTTCTAGGTTAATATATTTTACTTTAAAGCGGCTGACTTCAGGCTGGGCATCCTACTGCCTATGTGGAAAGTAACGCGAAATTACCACATTACATTCCCAAGCAGTACATGCTATGTCTCTCCATGTGAAAGATTCTGGAATTAAAACTTCCCATCATTCGGATCTCAGGGAGGGGAACACATTGAGAGTAGACATATTTGAAAGGAAGAAAGGGACCGTGAAGGGAGGAAAGATAAGGATTGGAACATGGAATGTGAGGACACTACTGCAAGCAGGAAAGCTGGAGAATGCAAAACAGGAGATGAAAAGGAACAGATTAGATGCCCTCGGTTTATGTGAAATGAGATGGGGAGAAAAAGGGGAGATAGAAAGTGGAGATTATAGGCTTGTTTACTCATGGGAAATCAAGAGTGGTGAAAACGGAGAAGGAATACTGATAGGGCAAAAGTTGAAAAATAAGGTAATTAGGATACAATATATTGATGGAAGACTGATGATGATATGACTGAAGGGTAGTTCAAAAGCTCTGGTGTTAATACTGGCATATATGCCAACCAGCTGGCATAGAGGTGAGGAAGTGGAAGAATACTATGAGAAAATACAAGAACTCATCGAGAAAGAAAATAGAAATGGCTACATTATCATCATGGGGACTGGAATGCAGTGGTAGGTGAAGAAAGAGAAGAAAATGCAGTAGGAAAATGTGGATTAGGAATAAGAAATGAGAGAGGTGAACGACTAATTAGTTTCTGTAACGAAAATTCATTAGCAATGGGTAACACATTATTTGAACACCACAAAAGGAGACGTTACACATGGATATCAAATTTGAATAGGGAAAAATATCATTAGACTACATGCTGATACAAAAAAGGTTTAGAAACTGTTTGAAGAATGCTAAAGCTTATCCAGGAGCGGATGTAAATTCAGACCACACCATAGTAATGAGAGAAATACAAGTGAAGTTGAAAAAAGTCTGGAGAGGTAAAGTAAAGGAAAGACTAAATACAGAAAGACTCAAAGAGGTAGGAAAGGCATCATATTTGGAGAACAGATTTATGGAAAAATGGCAAAGAGGTAGTGTTGATGAAAGTGTTAATGACAAGTGGATAAAAATGAGGGGAGGATTCATGGACTCTGGAATTAGAGTATCCCAAAGTACCAGGAAAGAATGGATAACAGAAAACATGTTGAAAAAGATGGAAGAGCGGAGAAAGTGGAAATCTGTAGAAACTGAAGAAGGCAAAAAGAGGCGCAGGAAACTGAATAATGAATTAAGAAGAGAAACTGAAGAAGCAAGGGAAAAATGGATGAAACAGAAATGCGATGAAATAGAGAAAATGGAGATGGAGGGAAAGTATGAAATGATGTATGGACTGGCTAGTGAGATAGTTTTTGAACGTAGAAGAAAGAGGAATAACATGGAAATAGAAAGAGCGGATCGTACTCTAGCAGAAGAACCACAGGAGGTTTTGAACAGATGGCAAGAATATATTGAATGTTTGTATAAGGGGTATGAAATGCAAAGCGAAATTAAGGTTGAAGAGGAGCAATATGTGCCGGAAGATGGAAAGGGATTCACCATCTTGGAGGCAGAAGTACAAAAGACGCTGAAGAAGATGAAGAATAGGAAGGCATGTGGAATTGATGATTTGCCAGCAGAACTGTTGAAGAGTGTGGGAAAGAAGGCAAGAAAAGAAACAGTATACCTCTGTAACGAGATATATGACAAAGGGGAATGGCCTGAGAACTTCCTTGCAACAGTTATGATACCAACAGAGAAAGAGAGAAACACTAAAAAATGTGAAGAGCATCGAACCATCAGTCTAACTGCTGAGAGTGTTGAATAGAAGGCTATAAGGCAAGCTGGATAGAGGGATTGCAGAGGAGCAGTTCGGATTTAGAAGGGGAAAAGGAACAAGAGATGCTACTGGCCTGTTAAGGACTATAGGGGAAAGATATATGGAAAAAGGTAGATAAATCTTTGCTGTTTTTATAGATTTAGAAAAGGCTCCTGACAGAGTTCAGTGGAACAAGCTGATGCATATTTTGAAGAGGAAAGGAGTAGATTGGAAAGAGAGGCAACTGATGCAGAATCTATATTTACACCAGAAAGTAAGCATAAGGATTGGAAATGGAATGTCAGAAGGAAGCAGCATTGGACGAGGTATTAGACAAGGTTGTTGCCTTTCCCCACTGTTGTTTAACGTATACCTTGAAGAGATTATTGCGAAAGGCTTAGATGGGAAAGGAGAAATATGTATTGTTGGAAAGAGACTAGAAAGTGTAAGATTTTCTGATGACATGGTATTAGTGGCAGAAAGTGAGCGGACAGTGAATAACATGCTGAGCGATCTGAATGAAGCTTGTGTGGAACACGGGGTGAAAATAAACACAGCAAAAACAAAGAGTATGGTCATCAGTACAAGACGCAGACTATCCAGTATTAAAATAGGACAATCTACCATTAGCCATGTAAGTGCATTTAAATATCTTGGATGCACAATAACTGGAGACTTGAGATGTCACCAGGATGCGAAAACTCGAATTTCCATAGCGAAAGAGACATTCAACAGAAAGAGGAGACACTTACGTGGCAAATTAGATAAAGATCTAAGGAAAAGGGTTGGCAAATGTTTTGTTTGGAGTTTGGCACTATATGGGGCAGAAACATGAACGCTGAGACGAGAGGACGAAAAAAGTTATAAGCATTTACGATGTGGATGTGGAGGTGAATGGAGAGAATAAGCTGAATGGAAAGAGTGAGTGATGAAAGAGTATTGGAAAGGGTTGGTGAGGTAAGATGTCTGCTGAAGGTTGTAAGAGAATGGAAAAAGAACTGGCTGGGACGTTCATTGAGAAGGAAGTGCTTGCTAGCAGATGCTTTGGAGGGATTGGTTTGTGGAGAAGACTGAGAGGAATAAGCAGATACAAGATGACAGACGGCACAAAGGGAAGAGGAAATTATGCAGACCTGAAGAGGATGGCGGAAGACCAGACAGCCTGAAAAACTGCCATGTGAAAACCTGCCTTTTGGCAGAACACTGATGATGACTTTAAAGAAATGGGCTGTATCTGAATATGGACACGTGCATTATTCGATAATTATGTTACATACTTATACATAAATACTTTCATTGTATGTTTTTTTTTAAAAATACGAATGGGTAGCGGAATTGGATACAAATATAGATAACATATTTATGTACATAAATATATTCCCATCTTACTGAAAAATTTAAACAGGCTATACCAGAATATGGGCTTGAGCACAATTCAATTATTATAATCTTTTCTTATGTATAATAAGTTCACAACATGTCATGGACACGTATTGCAGGTGGCACTTATTGAAAGATGAGTGGTAATGGTTACATTAATTGCTGTGAACTGAGACTGTAAATTATGAGCCTGCATTAATTACTTTGTCAAAGCTTATTAAAAAAGTGGTTGAGCCTGTTTCACTATTGTCAAATGGCTCTGAGCACTATGGGACTTAACTTCTGAGGTCATCAGTCCCCTAGAACTTAGAACTACTTAAACCTAACTAACCTAAGGACATCACACACATCCATGCCCGTGGTAGGATTCGAACCCGCTACCGTAGCAGTCGCACGCTTCCAGACTGTAGCGCCTAGAACCGCTCGGCCACCCGGCCGGCTCACTATTGTCGTTGAGCAGATGTTCTCCAAGTTTCTTTCTGTGGGTATAGACTTTTAGTTCTTCATATACAGACAGTCTGTATTCTTTGTTCAGTGTACATAGTGTTTTAAAGTTGCTGTCCCGTATCCTTGCCTATTACAGATTTGTGTGATGCATTGTTCTTTGAATCTGGTGTAGAAGCTACGGCGAGTTTCACTTCTGTACTGAGCTGAGCATTTATATAAAATTTGTTGTGACTGATCTTAAGTTATGAGGATGTGTTTGGCAAATTTTGTTTGTCTGAAATGCAGTTCTTACTTTGTGTCCTTTGAAGATATTGGGAATCTTCTGGGATACGTCAGCAAGGAAGGGGATACATATTGTAAGTATATTTTCCTGGTTCTGGATGGTTGTTTTGTACATATACTTTTTTATTTTTTTAACTAAATTGTCTATTACCGTGTGATTATATCCATTAGCTGCAGCTATTTGTTTTATGATTTCAAAAAAATGCACAAGAATATTAAATTAATCTGTGTGTAGTAAGTAAATAACCTCATTAACTTTTTTCAATTAACGATCTCCAAACAAGGTAAAAAATATGTCTCCCAAATCTACAGGAAACCATCTACCACAGACTTAAACATACCTGCTTCCTCCTGCAACCCCAACATTCACAATCTACGAGCGCACTGCTCAATAATTCATACACCTCTAAAAATCCCGCTGAGTGATGAGACCACCAGAATGAAATATAAATCGTAAAGCAAAAACCTGAATCTGTTAGGTACAAACCTACACTAATAGACAATTTAGTTAAAAAGTAAAAAAACAACCATATGGCGGAAAAAAATACACTAACAAATTGAATCCGCTTCCTCGCTATCGTCTCCCAAAAAGGTTCCCAATATCTTCAAGCGACAGAAAATAAGAATTGCGTTCCAAACAGGCAAAAAAATTTCTCAAAGATTCCCTCGTAACCTGTAGTCGTATACAGTGAAATAAACGACATTTATTTTCTTTACTGGTTACGGGCAATTAGTGCCCTTCTTCAGAAGGAAATCGGTAAAGAAATTAAATTTCTTTTATGCAACTGGTTGCTTATAATTTCATTTTATATATAAAATCTTAGTCAGTAAATGCCCAGCTCAATACGCAGGTCGAACAGGCCATAAAGCCAGTTTCGAAGAACACAACGCCCACCACACAAATCTGTGGTAGCCTTCCATATAAAAGATACAGGACAGCAACCCTGAAATACTACTGGGCAAAGGACACAGAATGTCTCTCTACGAAGAACTAAAAATCTGTATCCACAGAAAGGAAATATCTACGCAACAACAACAGTGAAACAGGCTCAACCACCTTTTTGCAGAAGCTTTGACAAAGTAATTAAAGGAGTATCATAATTTACAGTTTCAATGCACACCAAATAATGGAACTATTCCCATTCAACACTCAAGACGCTCAACCTACAACACATGTGCATGATTTATTTGCTGTAATCTTATTATATATAAGAAATTAATGCAACAATTGAATTGTGCACACGTCCACATTTTGGTGCAGCCCATTCAATTTCTTCCAATATGAGAAAAACATATTTATGTACATAATTATATTATCTTTTATCTGTATCCAATGCTACAGCCCATTCACATTTTGAAAGAGTAGAAGAAAAATATATTTGTATACACATAAATAAGTACCTAATATAATAACTGAATTGTGCACATTTCCGTATTCATGTGTAGCCCATTTGTATTTTTTTTAAAGGAAAACACATTTATATAGAAATCATTTAATCTTTTATCTTTGTATCCAACGTAAACAGGCATATCTATAACACGTATATCATCTTTGAAGTGACAGTGTGAAGATATGGAGAGGACATACATCGGGCAGCAGCATACAGACTTTCCACGAGTCTACTGTCTCTGTAAGTGTGTTCACTGTCAGAAATTCATGTTGTTTAACTCCGTAAGTGTCTTTTGTAAATAAATAATTTTTGTCATAAGCAAAAGATGCAATATAACCCGCACTACCCTCGGACTGGTACTGTGAAAAGACGTCTGTACTCTTCACCAACAGCAGCTATGTAAATAAACAATTCTTCACCTGAAGATGATGGTGTGAACCATCGAAACGCGTAGTGGCAAAAAAAAAAAGTGAATGACGCAAAAACGGTTTTATTTGTACTTGCTACTTGGTTATCAAACAATACATGTGGGGTTTAGGATAAATACCTCCACAAGCTAGATAAATTATGTTCTGATTCCGGAGAGGGTACAATATCAGCATCACTAATTATAAAGGATCGTAGTAATCTCAGACTGAAAAACAGTCTGGTTGCAAAGTTATTTATTTCAATGAAACGTTGTAAGCTTTTGGGGCATCATCATATCGCCTAAAAGTAGTTGTATAGAAAACCGACACGTCATAGTCATACAAGACGATAGGCGGACCTTAATTACACCAGCAAACTTTGCTGTAGACAGCACGGAGTAGGACCATGCTTACAGAAGTATAAACGCGGAATTAGTCGATCACAGTAAATAAACAGTATTAGTAACTGCAAGAACATCCATGGGAAAATCCGGTACTGTTTTCACTTATAAACGCTAGTATGACTCAAATAACACGAGCGAGGTACGAGGAAGGTTAACCGCGAAGATGCCTCAAGTGGCAGAAGTAATACTTCAATTGATCGACGATCGAAAGAAGCAAAAAATTCTGAGGTTTTCGGTATCAGCACAGTCCATGACTCACTTCCATACCCTGCTCGAGACGGAAGTTCTTAGAAATTTCTTCCTCAAAGTAAGGCCGATGTTTGATACTGATAGACTTTTTTGGCCAGGAATGTACTCATTGTCTGTGTTAGTGCGCTTTTTATGTGCGCCTTGTTTCGCCCGTCACACGTAATTTTGGTTCCAGGCTAGCAGAATTCCTACACTTCACCTACTTTCGCATCCCCAATTTTACGGTTACGTTTTCACATACCTCATTTCTGCTACTCCTCATTACCTTCGTCTCTTTCGGTTTACTCCCAATCCATGTTCTGTGCTCATTAGACGGTTCATTCCATTCGGCAAGTCCTGTAATTATTCCTCGCTTTCACTGAGGACAGCAGTGTCATTAGTGAATCTTTACGTTGATACGTTTTTCTCTCTGAATTTCAACCCCATTCATGAAATTATCTTTTAGTTTTTGATTGATAGAGGAAACAGAGACGATCCAACAAAAAAAGCAGTAGGTTCATTTAGTAAGCGTGTAAGGGTCACAGAAATGTTTAGTCATCTCGAGTGGCAGACGTTGCTGAGGGGCGTTCTCCATCGCGATGAAATTTATTATGAAAGTTCCGAGAGTGTACCTAACTGGAAGAGTCAACGAATATGTTTCTTCCTCCTACATATATTTCGCGAGAAGACAAGGAAGAAAGGGTCGGAGAGATTCAAGATTACGCGGAATCTTACCATCAATAGTTTTTCATGGGATCTATTCGCGAACGCAACAGCAAAATGGGGAAGTGAATGATGTAGTAGGCACAGTCGGAAATTCTTTGAAGTCTTGTTGACTCATCCTGGATACTAGACAGCGACTGGTTCAATACTTACAAAGAATAATTACGTAGTAGCCGTATGTTTTCGGAAGTTGTTATTTTTCTTACACCACCAGCTTCCGCGTCTCACGAATTCCATTCTGAGGCTCCTGTGCACTCCATGCATAGAGAACCAAATACATAACCGTAGCCGTCACTACCTGGGTTACATGAATTCTAAAACGGAAGCACAGAAGTTAGAACTTTAACTACCAAGTCAACTTAAGGCCTCACGTTGTGTACATTGGTTTTAGAATTCACGAAGCCCAGGTATTGATGGCTCCGGCTATGCATGCTTTGATGTATCTGATTCTCTGTACATGGAGTGCACAGGGCCCTGAAGATGCATTCGTGTGATGCCGAAACTGGTTGTTGTTGTTGTGGTCTTCAGTCCTGAGACTGGTTTGATGCAGCTCTCCATGCTACTCTACCTGTGCAAGCTTCTTCATCTCCCAGTACCTACTGCAGCCTACATCCTTCTGAATCTGCTTAGTGTATTCATCTCTTGGTCTCCCTCTACGATTTTTACCCTCCACGCTGCCCTCCAGTACTAAATTGGTGATCCCTTGACGTCTCAGAACATGTCCTACCAACCGATCCCTTCTTCTGGTCAAGTTGTGCCACAAACTCCTCTTCTCCCCAATTCTATTCAGTACCTCCTCATTAGTTATGTGATCTACCCATCTAATCTTCAGCATTCTTCTGTAGCACCGCATTTCCAAAGCTTCTATTCTCTTCTTGTCTAAACTATTTATCGTCCATGTTTCACTTCCATACATGGCTGCACTCCATACAAATACTTTCAGAAACGACTTCCTGACACTTAAATCTATACTCGATGTTAACAAATTTCTCTTCTTCAGAAACGCTTTCCTTGCCATTGCCAGTCTACATTTTATATCCACTCTACTTCGACCATCGTCAGTTATTTTGCTCCCCAAATAGCAAAACTACTTTAAGTGTCTCATTCCCTAACCTAATTCCCACATCATCACCCGACTTAATTCGATTACATTCCATTATCCTTGTTTTGTTGATGTTCATCTTATACCCTCCTTTCAAGACACTGTCCATTCCGTTCAACTGCTCTTCCAAGTCCTTTGCTGTCTCTGACACAATTACAATGTCATCGGCGAACCTAAAAGTTTTTAGTTCGTCTCAATGGCTTCTAATTCCTACTCCGAATTTTTCTTTTGTTTCCTTTACTGCTTGCTCAATATACAGATTGAATAACATCGGGGATAGGCTACAACCCTGTCTCACTTCCTTCCCAACCACTGCTTCCCTTTTATGCCCCTCGACTCTTATAACTGCCATCTGGTTTCTGTACAAATTGTAAATAGCATTTCGCTCCCTGTATTTTACCCCTGCCACCTGGACAATTTGAAAGAGAGTATTCCAGTCAAAAAGTCTACAAATGATAGAAATGTAGGTTTGCCTTTCCTTAATCTTTCTTCTAAGATAAGTCGTAGGGTCAGTATTGCCTCACGTGTTCCAACATTTCTACGGAATCCAAACTGATCGGTTTTTCCATTCGTCTGTAAAGAATTCGCGTTAGTATTTTGCAGCTGTGACTTATTAATTTTCACATCTGTCAACACCTGCTTTCTTTGGGATTGGAATTATTATATCTGTCTGAGGGAATTTCGCCGGTCTCATACATCTTGCTCACCAGATGGAATAGTTTTGTCAGGACTGGCTCTCCCAAGGCTGTCAGTAGTTCTAATGGAATGTTGTCTACTCCCGGGGCCTTGTATCTACTTATGTCTTTCAGTCCTCTGTCAAACTCTTCACGCAGTATCGTATCTCCCATTTCATGTTCATCTACCTCCTCTTCCATTTCAATAATACTGTCCTCAAGAACATCGCCCTGTATAGACCCTCTATATACTCCTTCCACCTTCCTGCTTTCCTTTCTTTGTTTAGAACTGGGTTTCCATGTGAGCTCTTGATATTCATGCAAGTGGTTCTCTTTTCTCCAAAGGTCTATTTAATTTTCCTGTAGGCAGTATCTATCCTACCCCTCGTGAGATAAGCCTCTACATCCTTACATTTGTCCTGTAGCCATCCCTGGTAGTGTAAATAAAATAACAACTTCTGAAAACATACTGCTTTTTGGTGGTTTTTCTTTGGTAAAACTCTCCGAAGTTCTTCATGGATGACGCAGTTCTATCTATTGAGAAGTCGCAATGAGTGAAAATAGTACGGAAATTTAGGAAGACATGTTTTTAGGGACTGACATTTCGTGTAGAGATTGGCATTTGATTCTTGGAGTTTACTGCGCAAAAGTAGGGTGGAAAGCCCTGTTGTTGATAGGCAACTCGACTGCCAAACGATTATTAGAGATTGCCCCATCCATTAACCTGGGAGTCGTACAGAACAATTTAAAGCGAAATGACGACTTGAAACTAACGGTAGGAAATTCAAATATCGAAGGAGGTAGGTTAGTAAAGCCGGATTCAACAGATACCAGAGTATTATTCCATGTTCTGGGACCTTACCAGGTAAAACTTTATAAGCTCCCGTCTCCTTGGAGATTATATGGGTTAATTAATGATTATTATGTTACAAACCTCTTGTTGTAGTTGACAGTGTATATCGAGACTTCGTTCATTGTTAAATGCAATGGTGTGGTACTAACTGATGGAGACGCATTAGGAACTGGTAAAGTTTAATTTATTTCCCATATCACATTGCACAAACATAAACGCACTATTATTCAAACTGTGTGCCACTATTATTAAACATTGAGATAAATTCTTCGCTACGCAACCAGCTTTGGCTCACGCAGCCCACACCTTCCACAACCCCTCAACAACAGCTTCTGCTTGCGACTCTCAGCGCCACTGGGCATTGTCGCCCTCCAAAGAACAACCACTTACAGATACTACACACCAGTACCCTCACAACTTATAGAGAAAAAGCGAAGATTCAATGAAAAACACTACGGTGGAAAACGGAGCTTGTGCCGCCTCACGTGGTTTACCTGTCTTACAGGCTGCTGTAGCTTTGGGGCAAGTACGCAATCTTCATTCTGTAGCAATTTTTATGCCCAATACCCTCCGGGTCTCCTTTCACTTTCAGCCAATAGGGTAACATATAAATTGCAGGCTGTTACCTTCTTGGTCGAGCAGAAATTTGGAGTCTGCCCTTCTGACGTTACAGTGGACTTTCTTTTCTTTTTTTTTTTTTTTGGCATCAGTCTACTGACTGGTTTGATGCGGCCCGCCACGAATTCCTTTCCTGTGCTAACCTCTTCATCTCAGAGTAGCAGTTGCAACCTACGTCCTCAATTATTTGCTTGACGTATTCCACTCTCTGTCATCCTCTACAGTTTTTGCCCTCTACAGCTCCCTCTAGTACCATTGAAGTCATTCCCTCATGCCTTAGCAGATGTCCTATCATCCTGTCCCTTCTCCTTATCAGTGTTTTCCACATATTCCTTTCCTCTCCGATTCTGCATAGAACCTCCTCATTCCTAACCTTATCAGTCCACCTAATTTTCAACATTCGTCTATAGCACCACATCTCAAATGCTTCGATTCTCTTCTGTTCCGGTTTTCCCACAGTCCATGTTTCACTACCATACAATGCTGTACTCCAGACGTACATCCTCAAAAATTTCTTCCTCAAATTAAGGCCGGTATTTGATATTAGTAGACTTCTCTTGGCCAGAAATGCCTTTTTTGCCATAGCGAGTCTGCTTTTGATGTCCTCCTTGCTCCGTCCGTCATTGGTTATTTTACTGCCTAGGTAGCAAAATTCCTTAACTTCATTAACTTCGTGACCATCAATCCTGATGTTAAGTTTCTCGCTGTTCTCATTTCTACTGCTTCTCATTACCTTCGTCTTTCTACGATTTACTCTCAAACCATACTGTGTACTCATTAGACTGTTCATTCCGTTCAGCAGATCATTTAATTCTTCTTCACTTTCACTCAGGATAGCAATGTCATCAGCGAATCGTATCATTGATATCTTTTCACCTTGTATTTTAATTCCACTCCTGAACCTTTCTTTTATTTCCATCATTGCTTCCTCGATGTACAGATTGAAGAGTAGGGGCGAAAGGCTACAGCCTTGTCTTACACCCTTCTTAAAACGAGCACTTGGTTCTTCATCGTCCACTCTTATTATTCCCTCTTGGTTGTTGTACATATTGTATATGACCCGTCTCTCCCTATACCTTACCCATACTTTTTTCAGAATCTCGAACAGCTTGCACCACTTTATATTGTCGAATGCTTTTTCCAGGCCGACAAATCCTTTGAAAGTGTCTTCATTTATCTTTAGCCTTGCTTCCATTATTAGCCGTAACGTCAGAATTGCCTCTCTCGTCCCTTTACTTTTCCTAAAGGCAAACTGATCGTCACCTAGCGCATTCTCAATTTTCTTTTCCATTCTTCCGTATATTATTCTTGTAAGCAGCTTCGATGCATGAGCTGTTAAGCTGATTGTGCGATAATTCTCGCACTTGTCAGCTCTTGCCGTCTTTCGAATTGTGTGGATGATGCTTTTCCGAAAGTCAGATGGTATATCGCCAGGCTCATATATTCTACACACCAAAGTGAATAGTCGTTTTGTTGCCACTTCACCCAATGATTTTAGAAATTCTGATGGAATGTTATCTATCCCTTCTGCCTTATTTGACCGTAAGTCCTCCAAAGCTCTTTTAAATTCCGATTCTAATACTGGATCCCCTATCTCTTCTAAATCGACTCCTGTTTTTTCTTCTATCACATCTGACAAATCTTCACCCTCATAGAGGCTTTCAATGTATTCTTTCCACCTATCTGCTCTCTCCTCTGCATTTAACAGTGGAATTCCCGTTGCACTCTTAATGTTACCACCGTTGCTTTTAATGTCACCAAAGGTTGTTTTGACTTTCCAATATGCTGAGTCTGTCCTTCCGACAATCATATCTTTTTCGATGTCTTCACATTTTTCCTGCACCCATTTCGTCTTAGCTTCCCTGCACTTCCTATTTATTTCATTCCTCAGCGACTCGTATTTCTGTATTCCTGATTTTCCCAGAACATGTTTGTACTTCCTCCTTTCATCAATCAACTGGAGTATTTCTTCTGTTACCCATGGTTTCTTCGCAGCTACCTTCTTTGTACCTATGTTTTCCTTCCCAACTTCTGTGATGGCCCTTTTTAGAGATGTCCATTCCTCTTCAACTGTACTGCCTACTGCGCTATTCCTTATTGCTGTAGCTATAGCGTTAGAGAACTTCAAACGTATCTCGTCATTCCTTAGTACTTCCGTATCCCACTTCTTTGCGTATTGATTCTTCCTGACTAATGTCTTGAACTTCAGCCTACTCTTCATCACTACTATATTGTGATCTGAGTCTATATCTGCTCCTGGGTACGCCTTACAATCCAGTATCTGATTTTGGAATCTCTGCCTGACCATGATGTAATCTAATTGACATCTTCCCGTATCTCCCGGCCTTTTCCAAGTATACCTCCTCCTCTTGTGATTCTTGAACAGGGTATTCGCTATTACTAGCTGAAATTTGTTACAGAACTCAATTAGTCTTTCTCCTCTTTCATTCCTTGTCCCAAGCCCATATTCTCCTGTAACCTTTTCTTCTACTCCTTCCCCTACAACTGCATTCCAGTCGCCCATGACTATTAGATTTTCGTCCCCCTTTACATACTGCATTACCCTTTCAATACCCTCATACACTTTCTCTATCTGTGGACATAAGAAAAACGAAAACGACCTCCTCGTCTGGACGCTGGAGGCCCAAGGGATGTTGACTGGCCATCCTCTACCCAGTGACATCATATGGATGTGTTCTGGGGGGACATGTCATCAGCATACTGCTCTCCTGGCAGCTTTGCCAACTTTTCGGATGGTGGAGCCGCCACATATACATGTACATATGTATCCATAATCTGTAAAACATTCTTAAGTCCATGGAAGAGGGTATGTCCCATTGTACCAGTTATTAGCGCTTTTTCCAGGCCAGTCACATATAGAGTGCGTGAAGGATGACTGTTTAACTGCCCCTGTGTGTTTTATAATTTGTCTAACCTTGTCTTCACGATCCCTATGCGAGTAACATGTCCATGGTTGTAGTATACTCTTACAGTAATCATTCAACGCCAGTTTCTAAAATTCTGTGAGTAGGCTTTCTTGCAATAGTTTAGATCTATGTTGAAGAGTCTACCAGTCCAGTTCTTTCAACATCTCTGTGAGACTGTCTCAGATGTCAGACACACATGTGACCATTCGTGCTGCCGTTCTTTGTATAAATTCAACTTCCCCTGACAGTCCTATCTGGAATAGATTCCACGCCCTTTGGCAGTATTCTAGGATGGGTCGTCTAAATGATTTGGAAGCAATATCCTTTTTAGACTGATTGCATTTTCCTAGTATTCCACCAATAAACCGAAGTTTGCTACTTCTTTACCCATGACTGAGTCTATGTGATCGTTCGATTTCATATTCCTACAATGTGTTACACCCAAGTACTGTATGAATTTATATATTTAAATTGTGACTCACTGATATTATAGTCATAGGATAATAAGTTTTTTATTCACAGTGCACAATTTTACATTTATGAACTTTTAAACCATTTGCAACGTGTACATGCTTATAAATTTTATTACATGTAACTGTAAGGAATATTATTGATGACTGCTCCATGTGCTAAAAATCTGAGGTTACTATTACGGGCATTAATGTACAACATGAACAACAACGGTCCAAACACACTTCCCAGGGACATACCCAAGGTTACTTTTAGTCTGCCGATGACTTTCTATCAGAGACAACTCGATGGTTCCTCCTCCCAAAAAATCTCCTATCCAGTAACAAATTTCTTTTGATATCCTATATTATCGGAAGCATATACGTGGTGCTGAGTAAAATGCTTTTCATACTCCAAGAAATACTACATCTTCCTGATAGCCTTGACGGAAAGGTTTACCGAGCGAGGTGGCGCAGTGGTTAGCACACTGGACTCGCATTCGGGAGGACGACGGTTCAATCCCGTCTCCGGCCATCCCGATTTAGGTTTTCCGTGATTTCCCTAAATCGTTTCAGGCGAATGCCGAGATGGTTCCTTTGAAAGGGCACGGCCGATTTCCTTCCCAATCCGTCCCTAACCCGAGCTTGCGCTCCGTCTCTAATGACCTCGTTGTCGACGGGACGTTAAACACTAACAACCACCACCACCACCGAAAGGTTTCAATATGTCATGTGAAAAAGTGTGAACGATATTTTCGATGGTTGACGTGGCGGAGGGCATTTCGTTGAAGAAACCTCGTTACATTTGAGCTCAGTGTATGTCCTAAGGTTCTACTGCAAATGGATGTCAAGGATATTGGACGGTAGTTCTGTGGATCACTTCTGCTACCCTTCTTGTATATGCATGTGACCCGTTCTTTCTTCCAGCTGCTGGGCAGGATTTTTTGTTCGGGGGACCTAAAAAAACTATAGTTAACAGAGATGATGATGATGTTTGGTTTGTGGGGTGCTCATCTGCGCGGTCATCAGCTCCCGTATAAAGTCCCAATTTTTTCATAGTCCAATTTTGCCAGTGTCACGAATGATGATGATGAAAAGATGAGTAGAACACAAACACCCAGTCCCCAGGCAGAGAATGTCCCCAACCCCATCGGGAATCGAACCCGGGGCCCCGTGATCCACAGGCAGCGACGCTGGCTACTTTCTTTTTTTTTTTATTTTGTTCGGTTACGTTCATTGCGTTTGGTCTGGGCGGACATCATAGGACATCCGTTCAAGTTGATCATTGATCCCTTTACTAATTTTTTTTTTATTACAGAGGGCCAGCGCCTCTCTGACCGAACACGCTGAGCTACCGTGCCGACAAGACCACAGGCTGCAGACGTTAACAGAGGGGATAACTCAACTGCAAATTGGGTAGAAAATTTAATAACGGTTATATTGGACCCTGGGGCTTTGTTCAGTTCTGACGATTTCAGCTGCTTCTCAACATATCTGACACTAATATCCATTTTACTCGACTTTTCGGTGGTACGAGATTTACTCGTAAACTGAGGCAATATTCCTGGGATTGTTTTTCAAAAGAGCATATGAAAACGGAGTTAAGCAATACTTTTGTTTTGGTATCCACGATTTCAGTTCCTGTCTCGCCCGTGAGTATCTGGAAACTAAATCTGTACATTAACAGCCTTTGCATACGATTAGAATTTGTTTGGGTGTAGTGGAAAATTATTCAACAGTATTCTGCAACGGTAGTTATTGAAGCCTTCACACATTGCTTTCTTGAGAGCGAAACACGTTTCATTTAGCATCTTTCTATCTATAGTCATAAGCTTTGTTTTATAACTATTATGCTGTAATCTCTGTTCCCTTTGAAGTTTTGTCACAGTGACTGTATACCATGGAACTTCTCTGCTCTGTACATGTCTATACGGCATATGATCCACTATTCTTTTAAACTTGAGCCATAGTTCCTCTACATACTCCTGTCCCGAGCTAAAAGTTTCAAGTTTCTCTTTGACATTACCGCTTCTTTGTCTAGTTTACTGAACATACAGATCTTTCTATTTATCTTCGTTGCCCTTTGTACACTGGTATTTATTATTGTTATAGTTGGTAGGACATGTTTTGAGGCATCAAGGGATCACAAATTTAGCATTGGAGGGCAGCGTGGACGGTAAAAATCGTAGAGGGAGACCAAGAGATGAATACACTAAGCAGATTCAGAAGGATGTAGGTTGCAGTAGGTACTGGGAGATGAAGAAGCTTGCACAGGATAGAGTAGCATGGAGAGCTGCATCAAACCAGTCTCAGGACTGAAGACCACAACAACAAACAACATAGCTGCTTCATGGTCACTGACATCAGTTTTGATGTGTATATCCTGGAAGAGGTCGTGTCTCTTTGTTACCAAGATCTAATACAATTTCCATCATGAATAGGATTCCGAACTGCCTCTTCTGACAATTAGCCGCTCAAAAGGCATTACAAGGTTCAGTTAATACCATACCAGTCCTCCCTTCAATCCTTGGCAGTAACAGGAATCGGACCCAGGTCCTCTGCATGGCAGTCATCTTCATGAGCATTCAACAACGTAGCTGGACATTACATTGGACATAGCCCAGACCAAAACCGTGAGAAATTTAAAAAAATCTGCGTGAGACAGCTGGCATTTTCATGGCAAAGGTTTCTGGGAACCTCACAGACATTTATGTGGTAGTACAGGTCACACACAAAGCTTACCCAGCACTGTGCGTGGGCTATTTATATAAAATATTTCACAAAGATTTGGTGCATTGTAACACATCACTTATTTTAGTGGCATGTGTACAGGCATCATTATTTAAACAATGTTCACTCTTTCTACATCACAGTTATACTATGTAGGTGTAGAAACGCTTAATTTAGTTTTAAAATGTTTACGTGGGCATCACTAGAGTGTGCAAGGACTGCTGGCAGTTGCCAAATGCAGCAACGTCATCCGCCACCTGAGAGCAGCCAGCCGACCACACAGTACTCTGTCACGCTCTGGTCGCTACGTGCATGTTTTTGCCTCCATGCGCAAAGACAGCATCTCAGAGGCTACTGGGTTAGCATAGAATATTACAGAGTTTCTACCGCTCGAACAATGTTTCTCAACGTTCAGTTTTCCGATTCTTCAATGTGGCTGGGAGCACACTTAACGTTTGATGCATGTTTGGGTCGAAAACCGATGAGTGCGCAAAGCAGCAATTGTGCAGCTGCAGTTAGCGCTTGCGAACCGTCACACCATCGACAGGGACCGCCGACAGTTTGGCGCTACTGTGCCATGCGGGCCATGTTGTCTTGTAATATTACGCATGTGCAGAAAGAGGACGGTGTTCTGTTTGCACATTTTTAAAACACAGTATAGTTTATAGCAGCTGTGGAATGAGCCTAGACGTTTCAACTAGTAGTCGCATGGCAGTGATATCGCTTCATTTCTTTTGCGCATACGCCGGCCGGGCTGGCCGAGCGGTTCTAGGCGCTACAGTCTGGAACCGCGCGACCGCTACGGTCACAGGTTCGAATCTTGCCTCGGGCATGGGTGTGTGTGATGTCCTTACGTTAGTTAGATTTAAGTAGTTCTAAGTTCTAGGGGACTGTTGACCTCAGAAGTTAAGTCCCATAGTGCTCAGAGCCGTTTGAACCATTTTGCACATACATACACAGATTTTTCTATAGTAATAATATTATAATTTTTTATTGTAACCAGCAGTTGATGCAGTGAGGAATTAAGTAGGATCAAACGCATAAAGCATATTCCTTCCATCCGATTAAGAGTATATCCTTCCATCAATACTGCATTCCATAATAACTTCCCTTATTGAAGTTAGTGGAAATTATTCATTGTTTGGTGTGTTACTTGTTTAAATAACGTATGTACATTCACAGAAACAGTGTGAAATAACGTAATGACACTCTGCATCTGTCTTTAGTTCAGGCGGACGGGCATGCCAATGACTGCACTTCACTGCCAGAACACACAGAAGATGCAAAAAAAGAAAAAGGGGCTGTCATTTTTCGTTGCTACACAGTACGTGATCACAGTACGTGATCCTTGTCAGATGTGATTGGTGGCTCGTTGGAGAAGGGCATGACCGGTTTTCATCCCTGTCCACATATAGGCAACGCTGCACTCCTTCTGCTGTTTACAACAGATTTATGTGTACGCCCCATAAATCTTTCGCCAGAGGATGATCTTGTCTATACAGGGTGAAAAGTATTTAAACCGACAAACTCTGGGAGGTTGTAGAGGACATCAAAACAAATATTTTTCCCTAATGTCATTTTTTCCTATGAGGATTATTTAAACCGGTGGAGGCCGTATTACGCTCTTCAGTTGATAGAGGCCGTTTTACGATCTTAGTTGTTAGAGGGCGTGTTACGCTCTTCAGTTGTAGGCAACTGCTGTCCACCAGTGTAGCAGTGCATTGTCTCTGTTTACTAATGGAGCGATACACCTGGAGTGAGTACACTGCTGACCATAGCTGTTGAGTCCCATAGTGCTCGGAGCCATTTGAACCATTTTTTGAGTACACTGATATGGTTGATGCGTACTACGTAGCACACTACAACGGACGAGCTGCACAGCGGGTTTATCAACTACAATATTCTAATCGCCGTATCCCGCATCTTACGACCTTTGCTGCTGTGTACCAACGTCTGCGTGAGATCGGGTCATTTAGCAGATTACCTGGACAGGGACACCGTTGCACGGTAAGAAAGCTGCAATTTGAGGAAGCTGTCTTGCAGCATGTGGAGCGGGATCCTTCAATCAGCACTCGTGCAATTGCACGTAACATGGGGACGAATCAGACGAATGTAAGAACAGTCCTTCGAGAGCAATTGTTACGTCTATTTCACTTACAGCGTGTCCACAACCTGGAACCAGTTGATTATCCACCCAGAGCACAGTTTTCACAGTGGTACCTGGAACATTGTGAAATGCATGCTACATTTCCATCCTCCGTGTTGTTTACCGATGAAACAACGTTCGGGCTTGATGGAGTCTCGAACATGCACAATTCGCATGTTTGGAGTGAGGATAACCCACATGCCACAGTTACTAGCACTCATCACGTGCGGTTCTTCGTTAATGCGTGGGTCAGTGTTGTTGGGGATTGTCTAATTGGGCCGTATCTGCTACCTAGCCCATTAAATGGCAGGCACAATTGTCTCGCTAGAGCATTGCCAGAATTGCTGAAAGACGTCCCGCTCCCTACAAGACAACGCATGTGGTTCCAACATGACGGGGCGCTGGCACATTTCAGTCGTCGTGTGCGTCGATTCCTGGACCGTCGGTTCCCAGAAACGTGGATTAGCATAGGTGGTCCTGTAGCATGGCCTGCTCGATCCTCAGGTATGTCCCCTCTGGACTTTTTTATGTGGGGAGAGATGCGCAATCTTGTTTACGCATCTCCTGTTGCATCGGAAGAGGATCTGGTTGCCCGGATAGCAGCAGCAGCAGGAACAGTTCAGGATACTCCTGGGGTTTTTGCCCGTGTCAGACAGAACATGATCCGACGGTGTAACCTTTGTTTACGTGTCAATGGAGGAATTTTTGAAAAAGTCTACTGTAATTGAAATTGGGCTATGTTAATGTGTTGTCTCTTGGTCATAAAAAAATGGAAAAGTGTTTGTTGGTTTAATTAATTTGCCGCCAGAGATATCTTCCTCTACTGGTTTAACTAAATGTCATCAGGGAAAAATATTTGTTTTGATGTCCCCCACAACCTCCCAGAGTTTGTCGGTTTAAATACTTTTCACCCTGTTTGGAGAATGTAACAAAAATCAGACGCTTAACACCTACATGCCATCTTATGGTGTGCGGTGGTGAATACATCCCTGATCCATTTGCGAATGGCTTGTAGGAAGAATGATTGTCAAGAAACCTCCGTATTACCCCTAATTTCTTGCATTTCCTTTTTGAGATCATTCGACGAGACGTATGGGGGAGAAGGTAATTTAAAAACCAAGTCTCCACGGAATTTTGCAGCGGTAGAACTCTACTTTATGATAATGCTTCTCTTATAGCATCTACCACATGAGTTTATTTATGATCTTCATTAAGGGCCTGAGAATGACGAACAGTACTCAGAAACTGGGTGAAAAAGCATTTGTAACCCACTTGCTTCGTGGATGAATCAGTGTCCCTAAGATTCGACCCATGAATCTGAGCCTGGTATCTCCTATTCCCGACATTTTGATTTAATGTGCTTGTTCCACTTTAGGTAGATCAGAACGGTTGCTCCCAGGCTTTTTTTAAAGATTGTTATTGTTCCTAGTGGTTTGTCATCAATAATGAAATCATACAATACTGTAATTATTGGCCTGTTTATGTGCACTGTATTACATTTACTTACATTCAGTGTCAACTACCGGTCCCTGTAACAATCATTAGTCCTCAGCATGTCTACCTGCAACTTACTACAGTATTCTGACGTTACTGTATTCTTATAGGTAACTGCATCATCTGGAACGAACGTCATGGAGTTTTCACGTTATTCACTGGATTACTTATACCAGTGCAACTTCTTCACCGGAACGCTACAACCAATCAGTCACGTACTATGATTTTTATCATTAGGCCTCTACGAGATATATGTACCTCACGGTCATATTCATCAGTATTAACCGTAAAAGCTCATCAGTGCTATTCGCTCACAGCAATAGTTTCACAGTTATATTGCATCCTTGCTTAGCAAATTGCTGCATATTGCAGTGTCCCTATTTACTTGTGATATTTTGAAGATTATGATCCACTATCAGAGATCTTTAATCGTACATGTGTATTATGATATGCAACGTGCATGGTTTAATGTATAATGTTACTTTCTACATGAAACACTTACTTAGGAAGGAAATTTAGTGACATATAAACAGTCTTGGTGTTTTTGTAACGTGAGATGACAGCCCCAAACGAGCATTATGTACCATCAAGGCAACTGTGTAGAACAAAAATGGTTCAAATGGCTCTGAGCACTATGGGACTCAACTGCCGTGGTCATAAGTCCCCTAGAACTTAGAACTACTTAAACCTAACTAACCTAAGGACATCACAAACATCCATGCCCGAGGCAGGATTCGAACCTGCGACCGTAGCGGTCGTGCGGTTCCAGACTGTAGCGCCTTTAACCGCTCGGCCACTCCGGCCGGCTGTGTGTAGAACAACCAAAACAATAAACAAGGTACCGCCAACCAGTTGCTATTATCAAAAGCTACCCTAGCTATATGTAGCTCTATGTACCATATGTATTATAATGTCTGGATGATTCTGATATTGATTTGAGCACAAATAGAGCTTATTTTTACAAAAATTAGGTAATGGCAGCTATGTAGTGTTCAAGGACTTTTGTGGTGCAATTAACAATCATCTACATTATAAATTCTCCTTATTCATCTCCACGTCATGGTGTCCCAGCGAGACTACAGTTTCTCCCACATCGTAATAATGTCATTCAAATATCTCCCTGGGGTCCTTTGAGCTGCGATACGATCTCTGAGAGAAGAAAATCTTTGTGGTATGTGATATTATGAATCGCAAAATATGTAGTCAACACATCTACACTCATCGTTAAATACTAGTCTTTATGGACATTCTACTCGATGTTTCCTGTAATGGTTGTAATAAAACATCATTTAATAATGGATTCCAATTGCCTCCCGTACTTGAATGTTTACAATTTATACGATACCAGTTTCTATCTACAGGAATCTGATTCGATGAGAAACAGATTTCTTAAACCCCATCTTAACAGTTTGCCATTATCAAGTTTCAAGGATCAGATTCTTTCAGTTGCAATCAAGACTATAATGAAATGGAAATCGTAACATAAATCAGAACACTGGGAAGAGTTGTGGTCTAAATAACAGTTGATTTAGTCATTATTAACATCATATGACAAAAAAATGACTAAAGAAATGCCACACAAACATTTCATCTGGCAAACGCTTTCAATGATATGCGGTCTATCGTTAACAAAGTGATTATCTGGTGATCAACACACCTCACTAACCAGAACTAATCGCTTTATCTGACTTCATAAACGTGAATCTGTGGTATGATCCAAAAACTATACTACTAGCAAGCATCTACACTCTGGTACTCCCGAGCGGTCTAGGGCGCTGCAGTCATGGACTGAGCGGCTGGTCCCGGCGGAGGTTCGAGTCCTCCCTCGGGCATGGGTGTGTGTGTTTGTCCTTAGGATTTAAGTAGTGTGTAAGTTTAGGGACTGGTGATCTTAGCAGTTAAGTCCCATAAGATTTCACACACATTTGAACATCTACTACTCCATAAAGAGAAATATGGTTCCAAAGAACAGGGTGCTGAGAAGCATATATTGGAGCCCTACACTGTAGCAGCGAATACTTTACCCTTATGCAGGTCAGGGCATCACAGCACGACACTTTGCCGGCTGCAGTCACGGACCGCGACAATCTGTTATTAACGGCGTGCACCCGGAAATATGCAAGCACGCGGTCTTGCGTTAGGCTAATTCGGAACACAGATACTTCCCTATGAGCCCCTGAAAACCCGTTGGATTCCAGTGTGCAGGTGGACCCGTTTACTGGTCTGCCAAACCTATTTGACTCCATGACACGACTAAGGAAGACGGAATATGTCAAACGTTTAGATGGCTGACTCAAAACTAGTAAGTACACCCGCTCATAACCCGTTGTGTGCGTGATGCAAGTAGCAGTACCTCTGACAGTTCAGATGGTGACTGGCACAGGCTCCAAGTGGCACACTAGCAAAGGACACAAGTCTCACTGTTTGGGTAAAGACCTGCCATTCTTTACTAGCGAAGCGCCAGTACAAGATTTCTCTTCTACTTCTCTACAGCTTTCCTCCGCAGCTCGGTAGCTTAATACATTTGCGTGCTTAGACTATACCCACTTTAGCACAAGCCAATCACGAGCTGGAGCTCGTCATTCGATGCTAGGAGACCAGCCCCCTGCTCTGCATATACACATTTGACCAACCGGCAACTTTAAAAAGTAATTGGGAGAAAAGGAAAAAAATGTTCAGCTTCGCGCCTCTTTCCCACGTGTTTACGCCATGTCTTGGCTAAAATCATGACTTGGATGTAGCCACAGACCTCCATAAAAGGATCGTTATCTCCCCTGTTGCATCCATTTCGAACCTTCCAAAGATCAATCACAAACTCTCTAAAGGCCTTGTGCTTTCACAAATATGTTTTGCAGCAGAGTCTGGATACCTGGACGCCACTGCCCTGTCCCATGGAAATTCACAGAAGCTCATAGCCATCTCATCCAGTTTCTACCTAACAAGGGCCCATCCTCTGCTTTATTGCCACTCATCAGATGTTACAATGCTCTGCTCATAGCTGCAGCGACTCCTCGTTGCTAGTCAGCCCACATGGACGCGCCCGCCGACCGACCGGCGACACTCAATGTGTCTTCACAGTCAGACCAATGGACTTGGCTGTCGACAAACATTTTCACCAGGTTCCGCAGAAAAAAATCTCCACTCAGTTCTCCTCTGCCGTACACTTTTACTGCAGTAGATTAACTCGGCACCCTCTTGGTTCAAACACAGGTAAAGCCTACTGCTATGCCTTCACTAGAGCACACAAGCAAGAGCATTAACAACTGCCAACCATTTCATCATATGAATGAAGTCAGATCGTATCAAATATAGCAACCAAGTAATAAAGATCAGCTTCCCTTTCAATATTAAGCAGCATGACGTCCTATCAAAAGTGGGAGTGCCCTGCAATCTCTCAGTCTTACATTGTAGACTTTTCAGAATATGAAGGAGGAAATTCTTAATGTCACCCATAATGTTCATGTAAAATTTATTCCATTCCATTCTGACTGGTTGGTAACACAACAATTATCAATTAGTTGAAAAACATTCTGTGTTGCAAAGTTATTTAATTTCAATAATGTATTTTGCCCTAATGGGGCATCATCAGAGAATCAAAAAACAAGGAAACAATCCATTAAAAAGAACAAATAGAGGGGAGAGGCATGGTCCTTTCTTGTATGACTATGCATATAAAAAACTAACAAATACATTAAAACAAAGGAAATGTAAGTAACTGGATATTAAACACGTCTGCCATAGAGTCATAATGAATGAGATGAAGACCTGACTAAAAATAAAATAAAATAAAATAAAAAACTTTGACTATAAGTCACCCTGTATATGAAGCAGATGGTAAAAGTCAAAATAAAAGTATCAAAAAAGCCATATCGTACCTGAAACACTCCAGCAGACATCCCCATGGCATCACAGCATAGGTCCACGCTTGGGGTACCACCTGTGCATGGCACAATAGGTCCGTTTCATCGTTTATGCACTATGTGATCAAAAGAATCCGGACACCCCCAAAAACATACGTTTTTCGTATTAGGTGCATTGTGCTGCCACCTACTGCCAGGTGCTCCATATCAGCGACGTCAGTAGTCATTAGACATCGTGAGAAAGCAGAATGGGGCGTCCCGCAGAACTCATGGACTTCGAACGTGGTCAGGTGACTGGGTGTCACTTGTGTCGTACGTCTGTAGGCGAGATTTCCACATTCCTAAACATTCCTAGGTCCAGTGTTTCCGCTGTGATAGTGAAGTGGAAACGAGAAGGACACGTACAGCACAAAAGCATACAGGCCGACGTCTGTTGACTGACAGAGACCGCCGACTGTTGAAAGAGGTTCGTAATGTGTAATAGGCAGACATCTATCCAGACCATCACACAGGAATTCCAAACTGCATCAGAATCCACTGCAAGTACTATGACAGTGAGGTGGGAGTTGATAAAACTTGGATTTCATGTTCGAGCAGCTGCTCGTAAGCCATACATTACGCTTGTAAATGCCAAACGGAGGCTGATGATGGTGATTAGTGTTTTAGGGCGCACAACAACGAGCCCGCCAAACGGACGCCTCGCTTGGTGTAAGGAGCGTAAACATTGGACGATTGAACAGTAGAAAAACGTTCTGTGGAGTGACGAATCACATTACACAATGTGGAAATCCGATGACAGGTTGTGGACACGCCGAATGCCTGGTGAACATTATCTGCCAGCGTGTGTATTGCCAACAGTAAAATCCGGAGGTGTGATCGTGTTTTTCATGGAGGGGGCTTGCACCCCTTGTTGTTTTGCATGGCAATATCCCAGCACAGGCCAACATTGATGTTTTGTGCACCTTCTTTCTTCCCACTGTTGAAGAGCAATTCGGGAATGGCAATTGCATCTTTCAACACGATCGAGCACCTGTAATTCACGGCCTGTGGTGGAGTTGTTACACGACAATAACATCCCTACAATGGACTAGCTTGCACAGAGTCCTGACCTGAATCCTATGGAACACCTTTGGGATGTTTTGGAACGCCGACTTCATGGCAGGCCTTACCGACCGACATCGATACCTCTCCTCGGTGCAGCACTGCTTGAAGAATGGGCAGCTATGCCCCAAGACACCTTCCAGCACCTGATTGAAGGTATGCTTGCGAGAGTGGAAGCTGCCATCAAAGCTAAAGGTGGGCCAACACCATAATGATTTCCAGAATTACAGCTGGAGGGCGCCACGAACTTGTAAGTCATTTTCAGCCAGGTGTCTGGATATTTTTCATCACAAGGTGTACGTTTGTAAGCATGATCCTACGCTGTGATGCTACGACGATGTTTGCAGGTGTGCTTAAGGATTGTTTTTTGAAACTTTTTTGAAGCATTCCAATCTCCTTGGTACACGGGGTGGCTCATAGTCCTAATTTCTTTGTTTCAGTCGGGTCCACCTTTTATTCTCTGTGATGGATAGGCTTATATCCAGTCACATTTACGTAAGTTTTAATATATATGTTACTTCATTTTTTCACGTAGTTGTACAGGATATGAACATGCTCTTCCACCATATGTTATTTTAGATTGATTGTTTTCTTCATTTTTAGACAATCTGATGGTGCTCGAAAAGGGCGAAACACATCATTGAAATTAAATAACTTTGCGACCCAGAAAGCACATCACTTTGAAATTGATCAAATTATAGATATGTGGTGTTATCTCCCACCTACACTATAGCATAATCTTATTTGTCAGATCGTGTTTTACATCTTTTACTTAATCCACACAGTACGTTATTTTATGTTTATGTTTAATGTAGAATGTTTCCTCTACTGAAGGACACGTATGATGTGTCTTATACAACACCCGTAACAACAAGCAAGTGGTACACTCTCACCTGCAACAACAATGCAGCAAACAGATTAGGCAACAGATTAGGCAACAAGGCTGAAACTTGGCCTATAGAACAGATAACACAATAGAAAAGTAAGAGCAACCAGGGCGAACAAAGGCAAACACAATTCATCTTCTATTTTACAATTGGCATACCAGAACAGCAAATCAACTTATATAGGGCACGAAAGCAGAAATTTTAGTACCAGGTACACAGAAGACATAAGAGCATTAAAAAGAGTAACAGCTGTCATTTGACATTTGTGAACACCTAATAGACACGAAACACTACCCCGCAAACAACAACAACTTGAAAATTTTCAAACGCTGGGACAACCCTCCCCCAAAAACTAATAATTCGAGGAAACAACAAAAAGCAAAGAGCCATAGTTGAAGGAAAACCAATAATTCATTAATACACTGCTCCCACTAACGGATCTCTGTTCTTTGGCCCCAAAGCACTACCAGAGGACATCATCCTAATGGGTTGGTGCTTACGTTCGTAGTTTTTCCATAAGTTTACAACAGTTTGCCAACGCTGGAGTAACTTTTTGGTTACGCGACGGCAGAAATCACGTGGTTTTGAGGCAAAGACCACGTCTAGTGATGCTCGGAGCGCATTTTCATCCGGAAAAGAAGTTCCTTGAAGGTTGTTTGATAGAGAGCGGAAAAGGTGAAAATCTGTCTGGGTGGGCAAGGTCAGTGATGAGATGGGCGCAGAAAGACGTCTGTATAGTGGTTTCTGTCGTCCAGAGTAATGTGAGAAGGGGGAGGGGTGGGGCGTTACCGTAAAATAGCACCACTTCACACAGTCATCCTGGTCGTTGTTCTTGCACTGTGTCTGCAAGACGTCTCAGTTGTTGTCAATAAATGTGAGCAGTGATGGCTACACGTCGGGGAAGCAATTCGTAATACACTACACTGTCACAGCTTCACCATATGTGTAACATAATCTTTTGTGGATGCACGCAGGTCTTTCTTTGTACGGGGAGTTTCTGCTGTGCTTGGGCTGTACCAAATCCTTTCTTTTCCTTATGTTATCCTAAAGGGCGGGTTAGCCGGGGTTTTTCACGAGCCAATTGACGAAGAGCAAGCAGAGATGCACATATAGGCATCCACTGATTTTTCTGATATTCGTTTAGAGCACGCGGTATCAATATACCCGATTTTTGAACCTTCCCCTTTTCAGGCAAATGCCGCAGGATGATAGAACGATCGCGCCGACCGGTGTGGCCGAGCGGCTCTAGGCGCTACAGTCTGGAACCGCGTGACCGCTACGGTCGCATATTCGAATCCTGCCTCGGGCATGGGTGTGTGTGATGTCCTTAGGTTAGTTCGGTTTAAGTAGTTCTAAGTTCGAGGGAACTGATGACCTCAGAAGTTAAGTCCCATAGTGCTCAGAGCGATTTGAACCATTTTTTTTTTTTTTTTTGATAGAACGATCACAGTGCGTCACAGTTGACAGTTCTCGAGTACGCTGACATGGATGATTGTGGAACTATGCGTTTAAACGCTCTTCATTAGTGACCGAAAACTTCTCTGAAGGTAGAAAGTCATCAAACTGATCATATGGCACACTATGTTCTAGCGGCCACAGCTCCATTGGCTATCTCCAGGTACGATAATGACAATACGTAAACTCAAATAGCAACAGTGAACCACAAATACAAAATGACAATCGATAAATGAACACGTAACAACCAGAACACCAATACGCAAAACAAAAACGCTACGAACTTGCGCACCAACCTAATGTAAACACAGCCACGCACCTAGTGCCTCCCCCCCTCCTCCTGCCCCCCCCCCAAACACACACAAAACTATAAAATTAAACAAAACCCACAAGCCATCATCTACTTACACACACACACAAACACACACAACATTCCACAAATGATTAATTGATGTCAAGCCTAATCACAACATGCCCATTTGTAAAACTTCGAAGTTAATAACTTTTCTACATTAAGCTCTACATGGAAGGAAAGCAAGAGAGATGCAAAACATGAAAAAGCAGGAAAACCACATTATGCGATGACAACGTACATACATACAAAGCTTTGTCTGTTTTTCAAATTTGTAAATACTTTCTTAAAAGCTCAGATTTATCTGTGTAAAAGTTGAAAGGTGGCTACACTGAGTCACAGCGTCAGAGATTGCGACAAAGAGTATTATTCCGCCGCCTCCACTGGCGCAGTTGTTGTTCAGAGAATGTCGAGGGCAGTTGTAGTTCAGAGGTTCCTATGGGCAGTGCTTGTTGAGAGGATGTCGAGAGCTGTACTAGTTGAGAGCATGTCGTGTGCAGTTATTGTTCTGCTGGACGAGAGAGTTGATGCTGCTCGGTTGGTGTAATGTATATATGGAAGATGTTGCAATGATCACAGTGTATTTTTTGTCAATATACAGGGTGTTACAAAAAGGTACGGCCAAACTTTCAGGAAACATACCTCACACACAAATAAAGAGAAGATGTTATGTGGACATGTATCCGGAAACGCTTACTTTCCATGTTAGAGCTCATTTTAGCTTCGTCGGTATGTACTGTAATTCCTCGATTCACCGCCAGTTGGCCCAATTGAAGGAAGGTAATGTTGACTTCGGTGCTTGTGTTGACAAGCGACTCATTGCTCTACAGTACTAGCATCGAGCACATCAGTACGTAGCTCTTGGCTATTTCACAGTTCGCAGCCATGGCTTCTTATTATGAGGCCCAGTACAGGTACTAAGTACAGTCAAGAGATCGCGTTCACATTTTTTATTGAAAATTAAAGAACTAGTTTATGTTATTCCATTCACATGCCTGAAAAAAGACAAGTTCTATTTGCTGTGGTTAATGAAGGAATGGTATTTCTTGAATATCCTGACCACAAGCTAGTTTAATAGAAAGTTACTAAAAATTCATTATACATCTCCATCCCCAAATGCAAGGACGGTTTAAATTAACAGAAGCATTGGGTTTACCTGAGGAAATAATATTACAGTGCATTCTAAATTGATGAAAGGTGAATTTTACAGACAGACTGAAACTAGTCGGTGAATTTGTTGAGATATGTTTCTAGTGAAGTAATTAAAACAGTGGTTAAAGTTTCACTGATAGTCTTAAACTTTAGGCTCAAAAGTTAATGTGAGTGTTGAAAGAGCGGGGATAAACAGCTTGTAACGTAACAGCTTAAACAGAGGTTAAAACCTATAAACAAATTAAAATTAATTTTCGGACTCAAAAGTCGATGTACGAATGCCGACTATTCAGACAACTTTCAGATCATTAATACCACCTGAATGAAAGTTATGTGGACATGTGTCCGGAAACGCTTAATTTCCATGTTAGACCTCATTTTAGTTTTGTCAGTATGTACTGTAGTTCCTCGATTCACCGCCTCGATTCACCGAATCCGCACGAAATTGTGCAATCACGTCATCAACACAGATTTTCTGTGAAAGTTTGGGCAGGCATTGTTGGTGGTGTCTTGATTGGGCCCCATGTTCTTCCACCTACGCTCAATGGAGCACGTTATCATGATTTCATACGGGATACTCTGCCTGTGCTGCTAGAACATGTGCCTTTACAAGTACGACACAACATGCACGATGGAGCTCCTGCACATTTCAGTCGAAGTGTTCGTACGCTTCTCAACAACAGATTCGGTGACCGATGGATTGGTAGAGGCGGACCAATTCCATGACCTCCACGCTCTCCTGACCTCAACACTCTTGACTTGCATTTATGGGGGCATTTGAAAGCTCTTGTCTACGCAACCCCGGTACCAATTGTAGAGACTCTTCGTGCTCGTATTGTGGACGGCTGTGATACAATACGCCATTCTCCAGGGCTGTATCAGCGCATCAGGGATTCCGTGCGACGGAGGGTGGATGCATGTATCCTCGCTAACGAAGGACATTTTGAACATTTCCTGTAACAAAGTGTTTGAAGTCACGCTGGTACGTTCTGTTGCTGTGTGTTTCCATTCCATGATTAATGTGATTTGAAGAGAAGTAATAAAATGAGCTCTAACATGGAAAGCAAGCGTTTCCGGACACATGTCCACATAACATATTTTCTTTCTTTATGCGTGAGGAATGCTTCCTGAAAGTTTGGCCGTACCTTTTTGTAACACCCTTTATATGGAGGTAACAAAAATTTTTTTTATTTCAAATTTCCTAAATAGCAATGCCTCTTGGTCACAGATTCAGTCAACAAAGCGTCTGGCTCGAGTTCATGTATTAGACTTGTAATTCTGGTTTCTATGTGCAATTATAGTATTTGTGGTTTTTCAATTAGTTCATTGTAAATGGTGTTTAAAATTTCTTGTCGTATTGAGGAAGAACTGTGCCAGATTCATGTACGTTGAACCACACTACCACACACAGAACAGTTACACTTGTGCTTTGTTGTTTCGTAGCTTTTATAGTTGCAGGGGACTTAATTAATCAATTGTGTTAACGGAAATTTCCTTTTATTCTTTATTGTTATTTTATGCAGTCAGATTGCGTACTAATACTACTCAGGGCCAACCGGTTACGAGACTTCGTAACCGGACACATAGCTACTGAAATTACTTTTATTGTACTCATTTAATTAAGCCTCCATGCAAAGTAATGAAGAATATTGAGCCTTGGCGGGACCGGCGCCAGTAGTATCTCTGACATGAGTACGATCGATTTCCTAAAACAGAGGTTTGTCTGGAGCTTGGGCCGGCTCGGGATATAAGCGAGTTAAAGGGAACAACGCTTTGAGAACGGAAGGCGGCGGTGCGCGAGTCGGCGATTGGCTGGCAGGCAGAAGCAAAGACGGCTTGCCTGATGCCAGGCGGCTGTTATCACGTGATTATACTGTAGGCGGCGGGAGTTGGCCGGCGCTGTGCATTCTCCGGCAACCTTGTGAGCTGTGGAAGTGCCCGCTTCCTCGGAGGGACACGGCGTTAAGGCCTTGCGAATTGATGGTCTGACATCTTCACAAAATCGCCCCAGCATCAAGTCACCCAATTGAGTACTCTAATTACTAAGAGCGCTTAGTTATCCGTGATTGTGATCGCTCTTGGTATAGTAAGACGTTGCCGGACGCGTGATGTTATATGTGTTCGATATCATTTGATGCCTCCTACTAAGCGTGTGCTCTGCTTCCGAATAATATTGATTTATTTGCAGAATGTTAGTTCATTAGCTACTATTAGCAAGTGTTTAATTTGCTTACGATATCGGTTAATCCATGTCAATATGTCCTCTGCGAGCAATCTGAGTTTTTATTTCTAAAGGTTACCGTGTTGAGCTTTGCAGGCCCACTTAAGGTGGCCAATATGTGTGTCGCTAAGTTCTAGTGAGTGTCGGTTCTCGTGAGATTTTTTAGTTCCCACTC
This sequence comes from Schistocerca serialis cubense, assembly GCF_023864345.2. Taxonomy (NCBI): domain Eukaryota; kingdom Metazoa; phylum Arthropoda; class Insecta; order Orthoptera; family Acrididae; genus Schistocerca; species Schistocerca serialis. The sequence continues at coordinate 1,134,190,383 of NC_064639.1, forward strand.
TTACCGTTTGTTTATCAGGTACTGTTTCACTTAAAGAAAGGACTTGCGAGTGAAATTAGTTGTTTAGCCTTGATTTTATAGTGTTAATTTACTGGTCAACCTTAAATGTTAAAGTTAAGCAAAGTTTTTTAGCCTCTTGTTGTCGCGTGTGGTCTGTGTTTCAGTGAACTGAGGCAGCGGGCAACCGATGCGCAAAGCTTCCCTTTTGATTACAAGTTTGGCTTACGGGCGGCGGACTTCGCCTGAGCTCGTGTGTTCCTCTTCGGTAGCGTTTGCTGGGTTCACATTTCGGTGGCCTGCTCGGTGTCAGGTTGCCACATCTTGGTTCGAAGTTAAATATTACTTCCCTCAGTCGGCTCCACCGTTCGTGGTTAAACGTTGCCCTTACAAGCTTGGGCCTTACTTCTGTTGCTACACATTTATGATTGTACAAAGCTGTAACATTCTATGCCCTAAAAGCCGATCTTACAAGCCAATGGGCATTTGAATAATCTCGTGGTTTGCTCTGCAAGGTTCTCTAGTAATTTGCAAGATTGCCCAACTTACGTTTTAAAAAATACATTCTAAATATCCGTGTTAAAACTGAGGCTCTGTATCCACTTTTATTTTACATGTGATGTTAAAGTAGTGGAATTGAAAGGGTCTTAAATAACGTCTTTACTAGAGTTGTTTTGTTAAAGTTATGGTCAAATTCAGTCTAAGTGACGTTTCTCAATGTTTATGGGAGATCGTTGGCAAATGAATTATTAACTTGCTTATGATTTTATGTAATGAGTGTTTCGTAAATAACCTTGCCTGAGTGACGTCTGTCAATTTTTATATGAGATTGTTTTTGGTAGTTAATAAACACATTGGAATTGAAATGTTCACTTTATTGGGACAGCCCTTCCACTCCCTTTAGATTTAAAGGTTAAACAAAGCAGGTGTTAAGTAAAAACGTTCCAAATATTTCTTTCCGTCTCATAGAAAGACAATAAAAGCTCACTGACGATGCTCAAATTTTCAGCGGAACATGCCTAGGTAATAGAATAAAAGAAAAAACTCTATTTTGCTCAAGGTGGACACCTGTAAAAACAAATTTATTTATATACATTGTCTGCATTAAAGATACGCAACTTCTGCTGGAAATTATTCTGTATACTACTTTCCTAAGAATATCTTCAAATCATTGTAATATAACTAACAGGTATTGTAAAGTTATCGAATTATAATTGTTATGTTGTGGAGGTTTTATGTGGTAAGGGAACCGTATATTTTCGTGTAATGCCCAATGCTACCTTGAGTCGCTACCGGGTCAGTAGTATTAAAAGGTAACCTTTACCAGTATGCTTTAAATGGTTCTGAATGGTGTACTATTTTCACATTTCATAGTACTTTTCAACAGGTGATACCAACTGTGTAGTACAAACCTAAATATCGTAACAAAAGTACTCTGCAAGTAGTAAAATGTTTCCTAAACCTGTGAAAGGTGGTCTATGTTGACAATCGATGGTGTTGTGTGGATTTCTGTATGCCAGTTCTATATTATGACACTAAAATCATGGTTTTTTTTATGGTGGTCAGTTTCTTCGAAGGAAATGTCAAGATCACAAAGTGATCATAGCTGTTATATTCAATGCTGACCTACCTAGGTATCAAAGGTCTCGGTATCAAATATTGTCATGTTGTGGCTTAGTTAAAAAAAAAACGGCAGAAAGCTACATTGTTTGGGGACGTATAGTTTAACAGCTTTTCGCTGGCTCTACAAAAGGATCTGTGAGCGTGTATCTCTAACGCAATGTAAATTATGCAGAATATCCAAAACATATTCTTATCTTCTATGTGCCTCATGTTCGAAATATCATGTACACTACTAGCCATCAAAATTGCTACACCAGGAAGATGAAGTGCTACAGACGCGAAATTTAACCGACAGGAAGAAGATGCTGTGATATGCAAATGATTAGCTTTTCAGAGCATTCACACAAGGTTGGCGCCGGTGGCGACACCTACAACGTTCTGACATGAGGAAAGTTTCCAACCCTCTTCTCATACACAAACTGCAGTTGACCGGCGTTGCCTGGTGAAACGTTGCTGTGATGCCTCGTGTAAGGAGGAAAAATGCGTACCATCACGTTTCCGACTTTGATAAAGGTCGGATTGTAGCCTATCGCCATTGCGGTTTATCGTATCGCGACATTTCTGCTCGCGTTGGTCGAGATCCAATGACTGTTGGCAGAATATGGAATCGGTGGGTTCAGGAGGGTAATACGGGACGCCGTGCTGGATCTCAACGGCCTCGTATCACTAGCAGTAGAGATGACAGGCATCTTATCCGCATGGCTGTAACGAATCGTGCAGCCATGTCTCGATCCCTGAGTCAACAGATGGGGGCGTTTGCAAGACAACAACCATCTTCACGAACAGTTCGACGACGTTGGCAGCAGCATGGACTATCAGCTCGGAGACCATGGCTGCGGTTACTCTTGACGCTGCATCACAGACAGGAGCGCCTGCGATGGTGTACTCAACGAAGAACCTGGGTGCACGAATGGCAAAACGTCATTTTTTCGAATGAATTCAGGTTCTGTTTACAGCACCATGATGGTCGCATCCGTGTTTGACGACATCGCGGTGAACGCACATTGGAACCGTGTATTCGTCATCGCCACACTGGCGTATCACCCGGCGTGATGGTATGGGTTGCCATTGGTTACACGTCTCTGTCACCTCTTGTTCGCACTGACGGCACTTTGAACAGTCGACGTTACATTTCAGATGTGTTACGACCCCTGGCTCTACCGTTCATTTGATCCCTGCGAAACCCTACATTTCAGCAGGATAATACACGACCGCATGTTGCAGGTCCTATACGGGCCTCTCTGGATACAGAAAATGTCCGACTGCTGCCCTGACCAGTACATTCTCCAGATCTCTCACCAAATGAAAACGTCTGATCAATGGTGGCCGAGCAACTGGCTCGTCACAATACTCCATTCACTACTCTTGATAAACTGTGGCATCGTGTTGGGGCTGCATGGGCAGCTGTACCTGTACACGCCATCCAAGCTCTGTTGGACTCAATGCCCAGGCGTATCAAGGCCGATATTACGGCCAGAGATGGTTGTTCTGGGTACTGATTTCTCAGGATCTATGCACCCAAATCGCGTGAAAACGTAATCACATGTCAGTTCTAGTATAATATATTTTTCCAATAAATACCCGTTTATCATCTGCATTTCTTCTTGGTGTAGCAATTTTAATGGCCAGTAGTGTATAAACACCTGAGGATGGGCACAAGCCCGAAACCGATCGCTTGTTGAATAAATAATCTTTTATTGTGACTGGTAGCAGAAATGTTGCTACATCCTATAAAGGAACGGTGAGCATCCACTATGGATAAAATTCGTCTAAAGCAAATATCAAAACGTATTACGAAATTCCATTTTCTCCCATCAATTTGCATCTAATGTTCAAAATACGAAGTGATCTCAACCTCTCGTCCCTTGTCCGAATAAATACGACTGCCTAACTAGATGGCAGCAAAAAATTTTTTATATTTAATTATTTTTATTCACTACTCCCATATACTTGTTACTTATCTTGAGTCACCGTGTTTCACTTTATAGGATGTACCAGAAATTAGTTATATGTGGTGACTTCAATATTAATTTTGTATGTGATGGTGCAAGGAAAAGGATGTTGATAGATCTAAATTCATATGATCTGATGCAGACTGTATCTTTTCCAACTAGGGTGCAGGGGTACAGTAGTACAGCCATAGACAATATTTCTATTCATTTTCATTAGTAGATGGGCATTCTGGTCTTTCAGACCATGATGCACAAATTTTAACACTAAACGGCTTTTGCACTTATACAAATGTCACATATAATTACAAACTATGTAGGAAAATTAATCCAACAGCAATAGAGAGTTTTTTAAACTTCGTCAGGGAACAAGAGTGGCAGTATATTAATAGTGCCGATAACATAGATGACAGATATAATGCTTTTCTTTACGTGTTTCTCATGCTCTTTGAGAGATACTTTCCATTAAAGCCCTCTAAACGGGGTACTAGCAGTAATAAGCAGCCTGTGTGGCTCACCAGTGGGATAAGGGTATGATGTAGAACAGAGTGGGAACTAAATCAAAATGTTGGAAGTGGTCACAATCAAGCTACGGTAGCCGGTTACAAACAATACAGTAAGGGGCTTAAAAATGTTGTTAGGAAGGGAAGAGTATGTGGTATGCAAATAGAATAGCTAATTAACAGGATAAAATTAAAACTGTATGCTCAGTTGTGAAGGAAGTGTCATCAGCAGCACAAGATCGACGATATAAAGTCGGTTCGCTATAATAATATTTCTGGTACTGATAAATCAGATATATGTACAGTATTTGACAATCATTTTCTGAGCACTGCTGGAGAATTAAATAAAAACTTAGTTTCGACAGGGAATCATATAACTCTCTTGGAAAATGCCTTTCCAAAATTGATGTCTGAAACACTGCTCCGTGATACTGACTAGGGGCAGATTCATTCAATAACTGAACCACTGAAGACTAAGGACTCTCATGGGTGTGATGGAGTGCCTAGCAGAATATTAAAGTACTGTGCGGCATATGTTAGCCCTGTATTTAGTCATATTTGTAATGCAAGTTTCCTGAACGATTAAAGTACTCAGTAGTAAAGCCGCTTTATAAAAGGGGCTATGCCATCCTTTTTTGCTAAAGTTATTGAAAAGGCTGTGTATATAAGGGTAATTGACCATTTTATATCATACAATTTGTTATCAAATGTACAGTTCCGTTTTAGAAGTCGTTTAACAACTGAAACTTCTTCTCTGTAAGGTACTGGATGGGCTAGACGAAAGGTTTCGAAGTCTAGGCATATTTTTTGATTTGACCAAGGCGTTTAACTGTGTTGATCACAAAATATTGCTCCAAAATTGGACCATTATAGAATACGGGGAGTAGCTCACAATTGGTTCGCCTCTTACTTTAGCAACAGACAGCAAAAAGTCATTATTCACAGTGTTGAGAACGGCTGTGATGTGGGGTCTGAGAGGGATATGATCAAATGGGAGGTGCCCCAGGAATCAATGTTGGGGCCACTCTTGTTCCTTATTTATATAAATGATATACCGTACCCTCTAGTATTACAGGTAACTCTAAAATATTTCTGTTTGCTGATGACACTAGCTTGGTAGTAAAGGATGTTGTGTGCAACATAGGCTCGGTTTCAAATAGTGCAGTTCATGACATAAGTTCATGGTTTGTAGAAAATAAACTAACACTACATCGCAGTAAGACTCCGTTTTTACAGTTTATAACATACAATTCCACAAAACCTGACGTTTTGATTTCACAGAATGGGCATATGACTAGTAAAACTGAACAGTTCAAATTTCTAGGTGTTCAGATAGATAGTAAACTGTCGAGGAAAGCCCACGTTAAGGATCTTGTTCAACGACTTAATGCTGCCATTTTTAGTATTCAAACGGTATCTGAAGTAAGTGATCGTCTGACGCGAAAATTAGTCTTCTTTGCTTATTTTTATTCTCTTATCTCGTATGGTATTACATTTTGGATTAATTCTTCCCATTGTAAAAGGATATTTTTGGCTCAGAAACGGGCGGTTCGGCAATAAGTGGTGTAAGTTCACGAACCTGTTGTCGATCCCTGTACACGAGAGTGAGTATTTTGATATTGGCACCCCAATATTCCCTACTGTCATTTCTTGTCAACAATATTCGCTTATTCCCAAGAATAAGCAGCTTTCACTCACTCAATACTCGGCATAAATCCAACCTGCATTTGGATCGGACTTCCTTAATCCTTGTGCAGAAAGCTGTGCGGTACACTGCTGCACCCATTTTCAATAAGCTACCACAAGAATTCCAAACTCTTAGCAGTAATCCAGGCGCTTTCAAATCGAAACTGAAGAGTTTAATCATGGGTCACTCCTTCTATTCCGTCGAGGAGTTCCTTGAAAAATTAAGCTGATTCTTGTTGTATTGTTGATTGCGTTTAGTTAAACTTATGGATTGGCTTTTTTCGGGTCCATAAACATTTCATTTTTATCTTTTATTACTTTTATGTTGTATTGTTGATTGCGTTTACTTAAACTTATGGACTAACTTTTTTCGGGTCCAATAACATTTTATTTTTATCTTTTATTACTTTTGTGTTGTAATTTCATGTAGTGACACGTTCCATGACCTGGAAGATTTGCTTCTCAATTTGGTCCTGAGGAATCTGACATTTAAATAAAAACAAAGTAAAGTCACTTTCTACCTATTGATATCAGACAGTATAGTGCGCTACTAAGTAAATACCAGATGCTGGTCGTTAACCCCGACCTTCCAATAATGAATAATCTATTCGCTGCTGAGCGAAAACAGATTAAGATCGAGACATCCCACTCATATGATAACCAGGATACTTACTGAAAATGAACGCAAATGCTTCTGATAATAAAACTGTCCTCGTCGGTGCCTGAAACTATACTGGATAAAGGAAAATCTCCATGCATTTGTTCAGCCTCCGTTGATGTGACCTGCCCTGAATAGTCCGAGCAGACACTTCATCATCGTCTTTGGACTGTGGTGCTGAAAGACACAGTTAGTCGCATCATGTAACGCCCCACGCGTGTCTGCAATAGTCTTGTCAGAGATTTGCTGACTGTGACGAACGGTGTAGTAAACTATATAAAAGGCGTTGATATTCGCCTGTAGCTATTGACATTTATGTTATATTATGCTGAAGAGCAGTATTGAAGTGCTGGTATGTAGTAGTTTAGTAATTTTTGTGTATGTTTATTTATTGTTATGATTTAAAAACTGTATTCTTGTCTCATTACATTTCATTTCAAGGACTCGGTGGCAAAACCCATCTCTAGCTTCAGAACAGCTGTCCCTTTCCTACCGCTTGTGTATACATGGAGCTACAAAAAGTCATGGGATACTTCCCAATATCGTGTCGGACCTCATTTTGACCGGCTTAGTACAGCAACTCGACGTGTCATGGACTCAACAACCCATTGGAAGTCCCCTGCAGAAAATTTGAGTCATGTTGGCTCTATAGCCGTCCATAATTGAGAAAGTGTTCCAGCGCAGGATACTGTGCATGAAATGATCTCTCCCACATATGTGCAATGGGTGGCCAAACCCGTCGCACTAATTGTCCAGTATGTTCTTCAAACCAATCGCAAACAGTTGTAACCCGTTGACATAGCGCATTGTCATCCATAAAATTTCCATTGTTTTTTGGGAACATGAAGCACTTGAAAAGCTGCAAATGGTCTCCAAGTATCCGAACATAACCATTTCCAGATGATGATCGGTTGAGCTGGACTAGACGTCCGAGTCAATTCCATGTAAACACAGTCCACAGTATTATGGAGGCACCACACCATAGTGTCATGTAGACAACTTGAATCCATGGTTTCTTGCGGTCCGCGCCACACTCGAACCCTACTATCAGCTCTTATCAGCTGAAGTCGAGACTCAACTCACCAGGCCCCGGTTTTCCAATCTTCTAGAGTCCAACCGCATGAGCCCAGGACAAGCACTGTAGGCAATGCGGTGTTATTAGCTAAGACACTCTCGTCGGTATTCTGCTGCCTTAGCCTATTAAGGCCAAATTTTGCAGCACTGCCGTAACGGATACGTTCTTCGTACGTCTAACATTAATTTCTGTGATTCTTTCACGCAGTGTTGCTTGTCTGTTAGCACTGACACCTCTACGCAAATGTCGTTGCTTTCGGTCGTTAAGTGAAGGCTGTCAGCTATTGTGTTGTCGGTTGTCCGACATGATGCTTGAAATTTGGTCTTATCGGCACACTCTTGACACTGGTGATCTCGGAATATTAAAATCCGTTACGATTTCTGAAACGGAACGTCCCATACGTCTAGCTCCAGCAACCACTCTGCGTTAATAGTCTGTTAATTCCAGTCCTGCAGCAATAATCACCTCGAAAACGTTTTCACATGAGTCACCTGAGTACAAAAGACAGTTACACCAGTGCACTGCCCTTTTACATCTCGTGTGCGCGATGCTACCATCTCCATATGTACGTATCGCTATCCTGTGACGTTTTTAATTCAAAGTATGTACACAATTTGATCAGATTGAACATTGCGTGTAAGTGCTGAAATGATTGCCGACTTGTAATTGGAATTTTTGTCCCACAGTGTCCGCCAGCGATGGCATAGTCATTAACATTCAGCTGCAGTTTGGAAAATCATAGTTCTGCGGAGAATACCGTCTAGTTTTACAGTGAGGTCGTGGTATCTCACTACAGATGAGAGCATCTAGTCCCGTAATCCATGTCAGCGGCAGTCCACCAGTCCGTTACTGCGAGCGTTAGTTGTGTGGCTGTTGGAGGCGTGCTGCCGATACGCCCAAGTTATGCCGCTGCCCTGGGAGGGGTCGACATCTGCCGTCGACAGCTGACTGACGGCGATCCCTCGTCACGTCCGCCGGTTGTAGGGTGGATGCGATACATCGGCGGTGGAGCACTCTCGGCAACGCGTAACCCTACCGCCTCTTTCCCGTTACAAACGTTCATACAAGACACGTTTATGTTCAGAGCTATAGCTAACAAAGACTTCAGTTGAAATTTCTCTGGCTCATATATGTAATTGGTAGTTAGATTGATTACCCGTCCTAGAGAGGAACTTCCTCACAGAATCAAATCTGTGTTGATCCTAGAATTTTCTGTGTAAGAAAGTGCAAAGTTACATTCTACTGCTGATTCCACATGATGTTGGAGTTGTTCCTACACCTACATCTACATGACTACTCTGCACTTCACATTTAAGTGCTTGGCAGAGGGTTCATCGAACCACAATCATACTATCTTTCTACCATTCCACTCCCGAACAGCGCGCGGGAAAAACGAACACTTAAACCTTTCTGTTCGAGCTCTGATTTCTCTTATTTTATTTTGATGATCATTCCTACTTATGTAGGTTGGGCTCAACAAAATATTTTCGCATTCTGAAGAGAAAGTTGGTGACTGAAATTTCGTAAATAGATCTCGCCGCGACGAAAAACGTCTTTGCTGCAATGACTTCCATCCCAATTCGCGTATCATATCTGCCACACTCTCTCCCCTATTACTTGATAATACAAAACGAGCTGCCCTTTATTGCACCCTTTCGATGTCCTCCGCCAATCCCACCTGGTAAGGATCCCACACCGCGCAGCAATATTCTAACAGAGGACGAACGAGTGTAGTGTAAGCTGTCTCTTTAGTGGACTTCATGCATCTTCCAAGTGTCCTGCCAATGAAACGCAACCTTTGGCTCACCTTCCCCACAATATTATCTATGTGGTCTTTCCAACTGAAGTTGTTCGTAATTTTTACACCCAGGTACTTAGTTGAATTGACAGCCTTGAGAATTGTACTATTTATTGAGTTATCGAATTCCAACGGATTTCTTTTGGAACTCATGTGGATCACCTCACACTTTTCGTTATTTAGCGTCAACTGCCACCTGCCACACCATACAGCAATCTTTTCTAAATCGCTTTGCAACTGATACTGGTCTTCGGATGACCTTACTAGACGGTAAATTACAGCATCATCTGCGAACAACCTAAGAGAACTGCTCAGATTGTCACCCAGGTCATTTATATAGATCAGGAACAGCAGAGGTCCCAGGACGCTTCCCTGGGGAACACCTGATATCACTTCAGTTTTACTCGATGATTTGCCGTCTATTACCACGAACTGCGACCTTCCTAACAGGAAATCACGAATCCAGTCGCACAACTGAGACGATACCCCATAGGCCCGCAGCTTGATTTGAAGTCGCTTGTGAGGAACGGTGTCAAAAGCTTTCCGGAAATCTAGAAATACGGAATCAACTTGAGATCCCCTGTCGATAGCGGCCATTACTTCGTGCGAATAAAGAGCTAGCTGCGTTGCACAAGAACAATGTTTTCTGAAACCATGCTGACTACGTATCAATAGATCGTTCCCTTCGAGGTGATTCATAATGTTTGAATACAGTATATGCTCCAAAACCCTACTTCAAACCGACGTCAATGATATAGGTCTGTAGTTCGATGGATTACTCCTACTACCCTTCTTAAACACTGGTGCGACCTGCGCAATTTTCCAATCTGTAGATACAGATCTATCGGTGAGCGAGCGGTTGTATATGATTGCTAAGTAGGGAGCTATTGTATCAGCGTAATCGGAAAGGAACCTAATTGGTATACAATCTGGACCTGAAGACTTGCCCGTATCAAGGGATTTGAGTTGCTTCGCAACCCCTAAGGTATCTACTTCTAAGAAACTCATGCTAGCAGCTGTTCGTGTTTCAAATTCTGGAATATTCCATTCGTCTTCCCTGGTGAAGGAATTTCGGAAAACTGCGTTCAATAACTCCGCTTTAGCGGCACAGTCGTCGGTTACAGTACCATCGGCACTGCGCAGCGAAGGTATTGACTGCGTCTTACCGCTTGTGTACTTTACATACGACCAGAATTTCTTCGGATTTTCTGCCATATTTCGAGACAATGTTTCGTTGTGGAAACTATTAAAGGCATTTCGCATTGAAGTCCGTGCCAAATTTCGCGCGTCTGTAAATTTTAGCCAATCTTCGGGATTTCGCGTTCTTCTGAACTTCGCACGCTTTTTCCGTTGCCTCAGCAACAGGGTTTGGACCTGTTTTGTGTACCACGGGGGATCAGTTCCCAGAATGTTAATGATGCTATATAACACATGTAAGGGTAGCGTATCAAAAATTTGCCACCCCAAATAGTTACACCAAAAATTCACCGATTTAGATCGGCCAACCTAGGCAGAAGTTCATAGCGAGTTTTCACTTTGCATTGGAGTGTGCACAGATTTGAAACTTCCTTGCTGATTAAAGCTGTTTGTCGGAATGGAGCTCTAATATTGGATCTTTACGTTCTGCTGGCAAGTGCCCTATCGACGGAGTTATCCAAGAACGACTCAGATTACTTCCTTTCAGTTTTACTTCCGCCAGTAGCTCATCTCCTAATTTTCAAACTTCCTTCTGCCTGTCTTCAGAATGACACAGAAGCGAACTGGGGAAGCCTGGAGCTGTACGAGCTCTAGCAAAACTGGCACGACGTAAATCGTGTCTGAATAGCTCAGTCGGTATTTATAAATCGTTAAAGAATGTAAAGCATCTCATTAATATCGAGAGCTGTCGGACTGGAAACCTACATTATGCAAATTAACTACTTTGCTGCCTAGTAACAAACGTGTTCATGGAATAGGTGACACAAATCAACTCTCGACCAACGAAAGTCGAATACACTGAGCTGAAAAACAAAAAAGCGATATGCACATATACAGATGGGGGTAGTATCACATACAAAACGTATAAAAGTTCAGTGCATAGGTGGAGCTGTCATTTAACCCAGGCGATTCATGTGAAAAGTTTTCTCACGTGATTAGTGCCGCACGACGGGAATTAAGAGACAATGAACGCGAAATGGTGCTTGGAGCTAGACGCATGGGACATTCCATTTCAGAGATCGTTAGGAAATTCAGTATTCCGAGATCCCCAGTGTCAAGAGTGTGTTGATAACATCGAATTTCAGGCGTTATCTCTGACCAGTTGCCGACGGCATTCACCTAACGACCGGGAGCAGCAGCGTTTCCATAAAGTTTTCAGTGCAAGCAGACAAGCAAAACTGGGTGAAATCAGTGTGGTACATACGACGAATATATCCCTTAGTACAATGAGGTGGAAATTGGGCTATGGCAGCAGACGACCGACGCCCGTGTCTTTGCTAACAGAAAGGCATCGCCTATAGCGCCGGTTCATGACCATATCGGATGGACCCTAGACGACTGGAAAACCGTGGCCTTGTCAGAAGAGTCCTGAATTCAGTTGGTTAGAGCTGGTGGTAGAGTTGAAGAGTGGTGGAGACCCCATGAATTCGTGGACCCAGGTTGTCAACAGGACACTGTGCAAGCTGGTGGTGACTCCATAATGACGTAGGCTGTGTTTAAATGGAATGTACGGGGTCCTCTGGTCCAGCTGAACCGATCATTGACTGGAAATAGTTGTGTTCGGCTCCTTGGACACCATTTGCAGCCATTCGTGGATTTCATGTCCCCAAACAACGATGGAATTTTCATAGATGACAATGTGCCATGGCACTGGGCCGCGATTGTTCGTGACTGGTTCAAAGAGCATTCTGAACAATTTGAACGAATGATGTGGGTACGCAGTCGACCGGTATGAATCTCATCGAACATTTGTAGGACATAATCGAGATATCAGTTCGTGCATAAAATCATGCACCGGTAACACTTTCGCAAATATGAGGGCTGTAGAGGCAACATGGCTCAACATTTCTGCAGGGGACTGTCAACGAATTGTAGAGTCCACGCCACGTCTACAGACTCCACTACGGCGGACAAAAGGAGGTCCAGCACCATATTATTGTAATATGACGAATGAACCAAGAACTCTAAACCCGGATAGAAAGAATCTCGCAGACTATCAGCAAAAGAACGACAGATCATGATCGTCGGACAAATCCTTATGTGGACCAGAAGAGGTCAACACATCAGGTAACACAGTTTATTGTGAACAAGATAACCAAATTTCGCTGTATTCAGGTGGTAAAAACGGATGTGGAAGACTTGTAGTTAAGAAGTGCTATTAGAGAAAACAGAGATTTACATCAGTGTGATTTTCAAATCAAAGTTCAGGCTGTCTTAGTTTTCAAGGATAGTTTCATATCCAGTACAAAACGATGGTGTGCAGTTACATGTAAACAGCAGAAAAGTCAACTTTCACACCTAGCAGAAAAGGGGAATGGAAATTCGTAATCCTTGGACAATAGACAGACATGACAGTGATTTAGTGACGACTCTGGCGGGTATAGATCACCCTAATGCAAAAAACCCTCCCAGACCTCAGTGAAAAAGCTTTTGAGCAAACCACGTCAGACAAATGACCCTGCTCACCTCATGCCACAAATTAATTTCCATTATCTGAGCACATTCAAATCTACACATTCACTCTACAGGGGGCCTTCCCATTATACCAGTTATTAGTGCCTCTTCCCATTTCAGTCATGTACAGAGTGTGGAAAGAATGACTGGTGAATCGTCTCATCCCGTACCGTAAGTAGCCTAATTTTATTTTAGCGAACCATAACAGAGCAATATGTAAGGGGATGCAGCATATTCCTTGATTCCTCATTTAAGCTTGCTTCTCGGGACTTTGTATGGAGACTTTTACAGTATAGTTTTCGTGTACTTTTAAGCTCTTGACTGTTCAGATTTTGCAGCGTTTCAGTGACGCTCCCTCATGGGTAAGAAAGCTCACATCCTACGTCAGTCCTATTCGCTACGTGTCCCACACACTTGAGCAGTATTCTAAGATGGGTCGGACAAATATGTCGAAGCAATCTACTTTGCAGAATGATTGTATTTTTATAGCATACCTACGACTAAGGGTATGTGATCATTCCATTCAATATCCAAAATCACATGTACCAACCGGAAGAAAGTGCCTCATACTGCACTGGGTGGTCAAATAGTTCAAAAATCCTGAGAAACTCCTTTGTCAAACAAAAAACGGGTTATTTACATCTCAGCAACTTCCTATGATATTCAAGTCCTTGTCATAACATCTCTAGCACATGCATTCCTTGGTAATGTCTTTCTCAGATGAAATGGTTGTTTCTAACACGCCCTCTCACATGCATCTTTTTAAACGTTTTTTTTTTGTTATTGTTTTTGGCTCTACAGAGATGAATGCATCACACTTTTCTAAAGGGGCCTCCCTCCATCAGTTGGTGTTGACGCAGAAACCAACAATATTTTGATTCATTTGTGAAAACACTCATCCACTGGAGAGAAGTCGTAATGAAATGTACAAACAACAACAAAATGTATGCGACATTTTTGATAGGGAGAGAATTATATATATTAACGAAATAAAGTAGAATCTTCATGGAATCTGGTCTAAGAGAAGTCGAAAATAAATTCAAAGTACCATTGACTCCTACCACTTATTCATAGTTCATGTGCAGCTCATACAGTATTTATGTGGAGACGACCTTTGATTCATTGGTGGACTTTTAAAGTACATTTTTCATATTCCGCCACATTTGCTTGGAGAGAATTGTGTAACCGTTGTATTGGTTTCCATTGCAGAGCACACAGAAAATTAGTTGGCAGAGATTCAGAGCACTCACAGATTATGTCATAAGAATCAGATGGAGCAATAGGTTCTTTTTTAGCTGTGAAATTAATGTGTTAGTCACTTAGGCATGAGGTACTCCTGTTATTTGGGGGTGGGGGGTGAGAAGACACTTATAGTCTAACAGCTATCTGTTCTGCACTCACATTCCTGGAATCTCAAGACTAATTCAACTACGATCCTGGTGAGACGTCCTTCTGTAGTGACCTAATACTCAAAATCCCCGACTATGTGCAACAGATAAGTATTAAAGCAGTCCGTTTTTGCTCCTAAAAGTATATCGCACTACGACACAACGTAAGTTTTTCCCTAAGTGAAAATCTACAGAGAGTATTTGTAAGTTCTAATAAGGGAACCTCCCCATCGCACCCCCCTCAGATTTAGTTATAAGTTGGCACAGTGGATAGGCCTTGAAAAACTGAACACAGATCAATCGAGAAAACAGGAAGAAGTTGTGTGGAGCTATGAAAAAAATTAGTAAAATATACAAACTGAGTAGTCCATGTGAAGATAAGCAACGTCAAGGAAGCTGCAAGGCAAAGAGCGCCGTGGTCCCGTGGTTAACAAAAGCATCTACGAAACGAGAGGTCCTGGGTTCAAGTCTTCCCTCGACTGAAAATTTTAATTTTTTATTTTCATTTTATGTGAAAAACTCTTATGTTTTCATCACTTTTTTGGAAGTGATTATCACATCCACAAGAAAACCTAAATCGCGCAAGGTAGAAGAATCTTTTTACCCATTCACCAAGTGTACAAGTTAGGTGGGTCGACAACATATTCCTGTCATGTGACGCACATGCCGTCACCAGTGTCGTATAGAATATATGAGACGTGTTTTCCTGTGGAGGAATCGGTTGACCTATGACTTTGCGATCAAATGATTTCAGTTCCCATTGGAGAGGCACGTCCTTTCGTCTACTAATCGCACGGTTTTGCGGTGCGGTCGCAAAACACAGACACTAAACTTATTGCAGTGAACAGAGACGTCAATGAACGAACGGACAGATCAAAACTTTGCGAAAAATAAAGAAAGTAAAATTTTCAGTCGAGGGACGACTTGAACCAAGGACCTCTTGTTCCGCAGATACTCATGCTAACCACGGGACCACGACGCTCCTGAGGTCACATTCTCCGTGATGTTTCACATGGACTACCCAATTTGCATATTTTACTAAGTTTTTCATAGTTCCACACAACTTCTTCCTCTTTTCTCGATTGATCTGTGTTCAGTTTTTCAAGGCCTATCCACTGTGCCAACTTATAACTAAATCTGAGGGGGGTGCAATGGGGAGGTTCCCTTGTAAGGAATAAATGTTTCATGATTTTACGTAACATCCCTCACGTTAGTAGCGGAGTCAAGAGGGAGCTGATGCAATCTGCATTGTTGCCAAATGTATTCAAGTTGGCGTCAGTAGATGTGTCAGTATGGCACTGATGACACCATCAGATGACATCCTGGGTTTTCCTCGTATTCATCGCCGTCTCCTCCCATCACCCAAAACCACCTCCCCTCACCTCAAATCCCTTTCCTTCCCCCACCTAGGAATTGGCAGGAAAAGCTCAATGTGTTCTAAGCTGTTGGTGTGGAAGGATCTCTTCATTTCTTCTCGCTTTTGGGAGGTGCAGTTGTTATCCTGTCCCAATAATTTTAGAATACCACTCGAAATTGGCGGAATGAGCTGGTGGTGTGGAAGGTTCAACTATTACCTTGTCCAGCAACTACATGCCCCATTAAGACTGCTGCGGGTCATCAGCCTAAAAAAAACAAAAGCACAGATACAGATCCAATAACGTGTTGCAAAAAATGGTAACAAACACCTCACCTACAGATCACACAAAGATGTGTGAATTCTGCAGAAGACGGTATCCCAATATAGCTGAAAACCTCGTCTAAATTCCACCTGCAGAGCATATAAAGATCTAAACATGCTGCAAATATTGTGAAACACAGTACATCAACACAAACGTCATGTACAGATCATGAACGCATGCCCTACATACTGGCAACGGAGTCTCTAATAGCACTTGCACCATCCACTAATAGCTACAAACAGATGTGTGCTACTAGAAAATAACGTTACTGCACTAAATTTCGAGCTTCTGTAAAAGATCGCCAATCTTGGGGATTTTTCATCTGTTTAAATTTGTCATGTTTGTTTCGTTGTTTCTGCAACAGTGTTCTAACCCGTTTTGTGTGCCAAGGAGTATCAGCTTCCTCGTTTGTTAATTTCTCTGGTATAAATCTCTCAATTGCTGCCGATCCTATTTCTTTGAATTCAAGCCACATCTGGTCTACACTTACGTCATTAATTTGGAAGGAGTGGAGATTGTCTCTCAGGAAGGCGTCAAGTGAATTTTTATCTGCTTTTTTTCGTTTATTTAGGAGGATTTGGAGGTTACAATATTCAATCTCGCTACGACAACCCTATGTTCACTAATCCCTGTATCGGTTTTGATGCTCGTTATTAACTCAGGATTATTTGTCGCAAAGACGTCAAGTGTGTTTTCACAACCTTTTACTATTCGCGTGGTATCATGAACTAACTGCTAGAAATAATTTTCAGAGAATGCGTTTATCACAATTTCGGATGATGTT
Organism: Schistocerca serialis cubense; assembly: GCF_023864345.2. Lineage (NCBI taxonomy): Eukaryota > Metazoa > Arthropoda > Insecta > Orthoptera > Acrididae > Schistocerca > Schistocerca serialis. Next base: position 1,134,207,174 of record NC_064639.1, read on the forward strand.
TCATGTGTGCCTCTGGAAATAAAGATGTATTTGCGCCAATATATATCGAGGGTAGATTAAAGTCACCACCAACTATAATCGTATGAGTCGGGTGCGTGTTTGAAATGAAACGCAAGTTTCCTTTGAACCTTTCAGCAACTGTATCATCTGAACTGGGAGGTCGGTAAAAGGATCGATTTATTACTTCATTCTGGTTGCCATCAATTACCTCTGCCCATACTAACTCACAGAAACTGTCTACTTCAATTTCGCGACAAGATAAACTACTTCTAACAGCAACAAACACGCCCTTCAACCTCCTTTAGCCTATCCTCTCTGACCACCGTTCTGTTAGCCCTTCATAACCAGAGAGGATCTCTTCTCATCCAAACTGTCGCCTGTCCTGTTTCAGAGGAAACCTCGCAGCTTGCAAGATCCGGACAATCACAGAGGGTAGGATTATTGATAGTTGGGAGCTCCAATGTTAAGCGCGTTAAGTGACCCCTTAGGGACATGGCTGACAAGAAGGGAAAGAAAATCAATGTTTACTCTGTGTGCATACTGGGTGGAGTCATTCCAGATGTAGAACAGGTCCTCCCAGATGCCATCAAGAGCACAGGGTGCAACCAACTGTAAGTGGTTGCTCATGCCGGTACCAATGATGTGTGTCACTTTGGATGAGAAGAGATCCTCTCTGGTTATGAAGCGCTAACAGAAATGGTAAAGGCTGCCAGTCTTGCTTACAAGATGAAAGCAGAGCTGACCATTTGCAGCATAGTCGACAGGACCGATGGCGGACCTGTGGTACAGAGCTGAGTGGAAGGTCTGAATCAGAGGCTCAGACGGTTCTGCGACCGTGTAGGCTGCCGATTCCTCGACTTGCGCCAAAGGGTGGTTGGGTTCCGGGTTCCGCTGAATAGGTCAGGTGTCCACTAAACGCAGGAGGCGGCTACGCGAGTAGCAGGGGCTGTGTGGCGTGGACTGGGCAGATTTTTAGGTTAGAGGGTCTCGGAAAAACACAAGAAGGGCTTCAGCCGCAAAGGGTGCAGGTCGAATACAGGAAGAAAGTACATACAGGAACCTACGGTATAACAGTTGTAAATTGTCGTTGTAGTGTTTGGGAAAGTACCAGAGCTCCAAGTGCTAATAGAAAGTACTGATGTTCAAATCATTATAGGCACTGAAAGCAGGGTAAAGCAGGATATAAGCTCAGCCTAAATTTTTGCGAAGAACCTAACGGTGGTCCGAGAAGATAGGCTAAATGAGGTTGAAGGGCGTGTTTGTTGCTGTTAGAAGTAGTTTATCTTGCCGCGAAATTGAAGTAGACAGTTTCTGTGAGTTAGTATGGGCAGAGGTCATTGATGGCAACCAGAATAAAGTAATAATTCGATCCTTTTACCGACCTCCCAGTTCAGATGATACAGTTGCTGAAAGGTTCCAAGGAAACTTGAGTTTCATTTCAAACACGCACCCGACTCATACGATTATAGTTGGTGGTGACTTTAATCTACCCTCGATATATATTGGCGCAAATACATCTTTATTTCCAGAGGCACACATGAAACATCATCCGAAATTGTGATAAACGCATTCTCTGAAAATTATTTCTAGCAGTTAGTTCATGATACCACGCGAATAGTAAAAGGTTGTGAAAACACACTTAACTTCTTAGCAACAAACAATCCTGAGTTAATAGCCAGCATCAAAACCGATATAGGGATTAGTGAAAGGGTTATCGTAGCGAGATTGAATATTGTAATCCCCAAATCCTCGAAAAATAAGCCAAAAATATACCTATGCAAAAAATCAGATAAAAATTCACTTGACTTCTTCCTGATAGACAATCTCCACTCATTCCAAATTAATAACATAAGTGTGGACCAGATGTGGCTTGAATTCAAAGAAATAATTTCGGCAACAATTGAGAGGTTTATACCAAATAAACTAACAAACGACGGAGCTGATCCTCTTTGGTACGCAAAGCGGGTTAGAACCCTGTTGCAGAAACAACGAAACAAACATGCCAAATTTAAACACATGCAAAATCCCCAAGTTGGCGATCCTTTACAGAAACTCGAAACAGCGTGGAGTTGAATGCGAGACGCATATAACAGCTTCCACAACGAAACTGTCTCTAAACCTGGGAGAAAATCCCTAGAGATTCTGGTCGTATGTGAAGTATGTTAGCGGCAAGAAACAATCAATGCCTTCTCTGCTCAATAACAATGGAGATACTATCGAAGACAGTGCTGCCAAAGCAGAGATACTAAACACATCCTTCCGAAATGCCTTCACAAAAGAAGATGAAGTAAATATTCCAGAATTCGAATCGAGAACAGCTGCCAACATGAGTAACGTAGAAGTAAATATCCTCGGAGTAGTGAAGCAACTCAAATCACTTAATAAAAGCAAGTCTTCTGATCCAGGCTGTACACCAATTAGGTTCCTTTCGGTGTATGCTGATGCAGTAGCTCCATACTTAACAATCGTATACAACCGTTCGCTCAACGTAAGATCCGTACCAAAAGGGTGGAAAGTTGCACAGGTCACATCAATATTCAAGAAAGGCAGTAGGAGTAATCCACTAAATTACAGGCCCATATCGTTAATGTCGATATGCAGCAGGATTTTAGAACATATATTGTGTTCGAACATTATGAATTACCTCGAAGGAAACGTATATTGACTCACACTCAACAATGGTTTAGAAATCATTTCCTGTGAAGCACAACTTGCTCTTCATTCACATGAAGTGCTGAGTGCTATTGACAAGGGATTTCAGATCGATTCCGTATTCCTGGATTTCCCGAAGGCTTTTGACACTGTACCACACAAGAGGCTCGTAGTAAAATTGCGTGCTTATTTAATATCGTCTCATTTATGTGAGTGGATTTGCCATTTCCTGTCAGAGAGGTCACAGTTCGTAGTAACTGACAGGAAGTCATCGAGTAAAACAGAAGTGATTTGAGGCGTTCCCCAAGGTAGTGTTTTAGGCCCTTTGCTTTCCTTATCTTTATAAACGATTTGGGAGACAATCTGAGCAGCCGTCTTCAGTTGTTTTCAGATGACGCTGTCGTTTATCGACTAATAAAGTCATCAGAAGATCAAAACAAACTGCAAAACATTTTGAAAAAGTATCGGAATGGTGCGAAAAGTGGCAGTTGACCCTAAATAACGAAAAGTGTGAGGTCATCCACATGATTACTAAAAGGAACTTGTTAAACTTCGGTTACACAATAATTCAGTCTAATCTCAAAGCCGTAAATTCAACTAAATACCTAGGTATTACGAACAACTTAAATTGAAAGAAACACATAAAAATGTTGTGGGGAAGGCTAACAAAAGGCTGTGTTTTATTGGCAGGACACTTAGAAAATGTGTCAGACCTACTAAGGAGACTGCCTTCACTACGCTTGTCCGTCCTCTTTTAGAATACTGTTGCGCAGTGTGGGATCCTTACCAGGTAGGACTGGCGGAGTACATCGAAAAAGTTCAAAGAAAGGCAGTACGTTTTGTATTATCGTGAAACATGGGAGAGAGTATCATAGAAATGTTACGGGATTTGGGCTGGAAATCATTAAAAGAAAGGCGTTTTTCGTTGCGATGGAATCTTCTCACGAAATTGCAATCACCAACTTTCTCCTTCGAATGCGAAAATATTTTGTTGACACCAAACTACATAGGGAGGAACGATCACTACGATAAAATAAGGGAAATCAGGTGTTAATTCTTTCCGCGCGCTACACGAGATTGGAATAATAGAGAATTGTGAAGGTGGTTACATGACTGTGGGACAGTGACTATGTAATATTGAGTTGTCTAATCGATATTACTGTTCACCAATACGGATAATTTAGTCACAAGCGGGTCTATCCTTGTTAAAGCCGGGATAGCAGTTTACAGTGACCTCATATCGGTAAGAAAAGGGGGCCACTACGCTTTCATCTGCCTAGTTTCGGTTCCTTTTTAAGACCGTCCAACTACACACTTCCCTCATCCGAAGTGCATGCGTGGAAATAATTGTAAATAGGAAATGTCTTAGGATTTTTCGCAGGTTGGCGAATAAAACAAGCAAATATTCTCCTTTAAAATCTTTATTAATTTCAGAAAATACATTTACACACAGAAAACAACTCTTTCTTTACGTTTGCTGGGTGTAGTTTCAATAACATCTAGCTTGATTTTTAATTTATGACTTAAATTCGTATCTGAAACATATATTTTTTTGTCCAGCCACTGATTTAACAGGTATAAATTAGGTGAAAAGATGAGTATCCAAATGGGTGTGTAGAGTCAATGTGACTGGTGACTTACCATGAGACTTTCAGAAAATTATCAACCACGCAACTCCGAAGATAGCAACGGCAGACAATGGCCAAAAACTATCGCACAATCAGGTTAACATCACATGCGGCCAAACCGCTGACATGATTAATATACAGAAAAACGGGAAACGAAACGTGAGGATCTGTGGCAACATGATTTCGACATGTGTGACAAATTACCTTTGCACATAAGCATCCGTTGGATAGATGCAAGTAAGTATCTAACACTGAGTGGTAAACTCGATTTCACTGGATACTGATGATTCATTAAAAACTACAACTTTGGAGATGTACATTTCAGAATCAGGATGATGTATGTTAGGAAAGTGTATGTTGGACCTACTATTAATATCCACTTGAAGTATTTGTAGTATTTGGATAATTTTTACAGGATGCGCCGATTCGACAGAATATTGGAGTTCCATCTACTTGGAGATGTATATAGTCAAGTTCCGCCCACTAACTTGGTGGGAACCAATAGGAAAACTTCTACAGAATAGCATCCTGGTGAAAACCTAGTTTTGCAGGATCATACGTGACTGGGATGGGGTGGTCAGTAGACAGGTATTTTGTTGTTGTTCTCAGGGTCAGCCAACCTGACTTACCTCGAATAGACACCTCCGAAAGTTTTGGTTTGCAAGTGCTCAAACAGAAAGTGCCATGATGTTTCCCACCTGTTTAGGAGGTCGGTGGCACTTAAGCGAGCAGGTGTTCCAGAAATCACTACACTCTTTGTCCTTGTTTCAGACAGCAGTTAACAGGGCACTGTGAGCAGCCAGATAAAAAAGCAAGCTGCTGATAAATCCAGGCCTCGGAAAATACCAGGTTTGCAGGTTCGAATGCATTTGGGATTTCTCTGCCTCGTGATGACTGGGTGTTGTGTGATGTCCTTAGGTTAGTTAGGTTTAAGTAGTTCTAAGTTCTAGGGGACTGATGACCATAGATGTTAAGTCCCATAGTGCTCAGAGCCATTTGAACAATTTCTTTTTTTGCATTTGGGATGGACATGTTTGGAGGCAGGTATTTTGCTATTGTTTACATCTTTAGGACCATACACCGAGAATGCTTAACGATTTAACAGAAAGTGCTTCATTGTTTCCCACCAGTTCTGGAGACAGCAAATGGATACAAGGCAAGTTGCCACCAGCATGCGTTTCCTGAGTGTTTATGTGGCCCACTATGGTCTGTCAGGGCGGCTGCCCCAAGATCTGGTGCTAAGTGGGTAGGTTATGGGGGCGGTGCGGCGGTGCGGTTCTTTCCGTCCCTTTACGACAGACCTGCACCTACCTGTGAACATTGTTTCAGCAGATCATCAGTAGGAAAGTCGAGTGAAACCTACTGTACTTCGACGTGAACCAGACCGCAATTAAAGTCACTAATCTGCGTTTCGGGAGAAACACGCAATGAAAGGTTGGAAATTTTGTCCTCAATTAATATATTCTGAAACTTTGGTGAACACGTATTACTGCCAAGCCCGTGCTAGTCTTAACACAGTCACTCATAATTCCTTTCACTCAGGTTAGCAAGTTTATGGTGTTGCATTTCCCAAAAACGTAATAGCCACAAAAATACTGATTGTTTTTGATTCATAATGCTCGCCAAATATTAAGTCTGTCGGTACCAAATGCAGTCACAGTTTTAGCCACCGACCTGCTCAATACGCCATGCGGAATACATGTCTTTTCTCGTCACAAAATTCACTTAAAAATTCCGAAATTTTTATAGGCCCATCGGAATAATTATGCCGTCACTTTACAACACTTTTGATATGTGAAACACTGCTATATCCGGCAACTTATCATTTCCATCGGAACTACTACTACACACGTCCGAACTGCTTCATGGCTAGGCTCCCACTCTTCTCTAGAATACTTTAAGTCTTCTCTACCAGCAGAGAAAGGCGCGCGAAGAATATTGCTTTACCATTGGCCAGTTTACTCAACAGCCAATAGCATAACAACATTCTCCCGCGTCAGTCCGCGCTTTTCATCAATAACCACTCGCAAAATAGTAAAGCTAACGACTGCACGCTATACCGACGTAATTTTCTAATATACTGAAGTTTTGCTTACGACTGCACGTTTTACCGACGTAATTTTCTAATATACTGAAGTTTTGCTTATGCATAAAGTTATTTACTATTGTTATTTATACCTGAATTAACTTTCCATTTACAATAAACTTACTTTACAAATCTATTCTACAAAAATCCCCTTTGTCCATATCGATACTTCTTCGAAATGTTCCCACACTAAATCCAACTACATAACTCGTTAAACGGTGAACTTCATATTAACCTTAAACCACACTCACGTATCATTCATACTGCTAAAACACATTTATAACATTCTGCATACACAAAAAGGCATAATAACACTTAATGAAAATACTAGAACAGTTTATGAAAAACATTCTATTACTTCAGTGCACCCTAGTGGGCACAATCGAAACTAAAATCACAGTCCCCTATCCAATACTGTCCTCTATCGGCTGATACATAAACTACGAGCGCGTCCAGTCTCGCGTGACCATCTGTCACTATCCAGCTGAGAAACATCTCCCACTTAACCGCCTCCAAGACAGGATCGTTATATGGCGCTGCGCCTCAGCTGGGGGATGAGGTACTGTGGCTGGCTCGTGGGTGCATCCAATCTGAGTACCAGCTACTGCAGTAGTTCCCAGACACTGCGGGACTGCACGAAAGGCACGCGCATGCATGAGTGCACAGATTGCAGCAGTCAGCCACGACAGCGTGCAGACGTAGGTGGCTTTGTGCTCCCGGCGCTCAGGACTGCAGCTCAAGCGTTCATGGAAGCGGCAGAAGTCCTGCCACTTGGCACAGTGCGCTAACGACACTTTCTAGCATTGTGCATCAGCTCAGGGCAGTCAGCACGTGGTACAGGTAGTACAAGTACGAGGGTAAGTCAATTATTATCCGCAAAGTACCTACAAAATTTTATTGTATCAAATAGGAAACTTACAAGAACATCATTTTTCGGCACATTCTCCTTGCGTTTCAACGCATTTGGTCAATCGTAAAATCTTCCTGATGCCCTCATAACAGAAAGTTCTCGGTTGAGCTGCGAGCCAGGAATGCACCGCTTCTTTCACTGCTTCGTCCGAGGCAAATCGACGGCCCCTTAATGCCGGTTTGAGTGGACCAAACAAGTTATAGACAGGAGGGGCAAGATCGAGACTATATGGAGGATAATCCAGTACTTCAAATTTGAGTTTCTGGAGCGTTTCAGCAGTGTTGGCAGCTGTATGCGGGCAGGCATTGTCGTGCATCAACACAACACCTTTTGACAGCAATCCTCCGCGTTTGCTTCGAATTGCAGGCTTTAGCCTGGCAGTAACCCTCTCGATGCAACGTACACTGTTTACTGTTGTGCCCCAGTGCTGGACCTTGAGCGCGGCAAAAAACCGTAAGCATCAGTTTTCCTTGTAGTGGCGTAGCAAGACAGCCACGCCACTCGGAGGTAGCCGAAAGGCACGCGTTAAGCTTACGCAGATTGGCGTGAGGTCTGGAACAGGACAAAATCTTGAGAATTGCAATAAAGTACGAAAATCTTGTAATACTTAACTTTAATCCACAATTGGTGAACATTGGTCTGATGGTACACGCATCACAATATACACTCCTGGAAATTGAAATAAGAACACCGTGAATTCATTGTCCCAGGAAGGGGAAACTTTATTGACACATTCCTGGGGTCAGATACATCACATGATCACACTGACAGAACCACAGGCACATAGACACAGGCAACAGAGCATGCACAATGTCGGCACTAGTACAGTGTATATCCACCTTTCGCAGCAATGCAGGCTGCTATTCTCCCATGGAGACGATCGTAGAGATGCTGGATGTAGTCCTGTGGAACGGCTTGCCATGCCATTTCCACCTGGCGCCTCAGTTGGACCAGCGTTCGTGCTGGACGTGCAGACCGCGTGAGACGACGCTTCATCCAGTCCCAAACATGCCCAATGGGGGACAGATCCGGAGATCTTGCTGGCCAGGGTAGTTGACTTACACCTTCTAGAGCACGTTGGGTTCAAATGGTTCAAATGGCTCTGAGCACTATGGGACTCAACTGCTGAGGTCATTAGTCCCCTAGAACTTAGAACTAGTTAAACCTAACTAACCTAGGGACATCACAAACATCCATGCCTGAGGCAGGATTCGAACCTCCGACCGTAGCGGTCTTGCGGTTCCAGACTGCAGCGCCTTTAACCGCACGGCTACTTCGGCCGGCAGCACGTTGGGTGGCACGGGATACATGCGGACGCGCATTGTCCTGTTGAAACAGCAAGTTCCCTTCCCGGTCTAGGAATGGTAGAACGATGGGTTCGATGACGGTTTGGATTTACCGTGCACTATTCAGTGTCCCCTCGACGATCACCAGTGGTGTACGGCCAGTGTAGGAGATCGCTCCCCACACCATGATGCCGGGTGTTGACCCTGTGTGCCTCGGTCGTATGCAGTCCTGATTGTGGCGCTCACCTGCACGGCGCCAAACACGCATACGACCATCATTGGCACCAAGGCAGAAGCGACTCTCATCGCTGAAGACGACACGTCTCCATTCGTCCCTCCATTCACGCCTGTCGCGACACCACTGGAGGCAGGCTGCACGATGTTGGGGCGTGAGCGGAAGACGGCCTAACGGTGTGCGGGACCGTAGCCCAGCTTCATGGAGACGGTTGCGAATGGTCCTCGCCGATACCCCAGGAGCAACAGTGTCCCTAATTTGCTGGGAAGTGGCGGTGTGGTCCCCTACGGCACTGCATAGGATCCTACGGTCTTGGCGTGCATCCGTGCGTCGCTGCGGTCCGGTCCCAGGTCGACGGGCACGTGCACCTTCCGCCGACCACTGGCGACAACATCGATGTACTGTGGAGACCTCACGCCCCACGTGTTGAGCAATTCGGCGGTACGTTCACCCGGCCTCCCGCATGCCCACTATACGCCCTCGCTCAAAGTCCGTCAACTGCACATACGGTTCACGTCCCCGCTGTCGCGGCATGCTACCAGTGTTAAAGACTGCGATGGAGCTCCGTATGCCACGGCAAACTGGCTGACACTGACGGCGGCGGTGCACAAATGCTGCGCAGCTAGCGCCATTCGACGGCCAACACCGCGGTTCCTGGTGTGTCCGCTGTGCCGTACGTGTGATCATTGCTTGTACAGCCCTCTCGCAGTGTCCGGAGCAAGTATGGTGGGTCTGACACACCGGTGTCAATGTGTTCTTTTTTCCATTTCCAGGAGTGTATATAGCAAAGGATTATGGCGCCTTGCTAGGTCGTAGCAAATGACGTAGCTGAAGGCTATGCTAACTATCGTCTCGGCTAATGAGAGCGTATTTGTTAGTGATCCATCTCTGGCAAAGTCGGCTGTACAACTGGGGCGAGTGCTAGTACGTCTCTCTAGACCTGCCGTGTGGTGGAGCTCGGTCTGCAATCACTGACCGTGGCGACACGCGGGTCCGACGCATACTACCAGACCGCGGCCGATTTAAAAGATACCACCTAGCAAGTGTGGTGTCTGGCGGTGACACCACATTCCTGCGGATAGTTGGGTCTTGAACCTTTCCTTGCACGGCGAATTTGGATGTTTCCATTCCATACTCTGCCGTTTACTCTCCGGCTCGTAATGATGGATGCATTTTTCGTCGCCAATAATGATCCTGTCTAAGAAGTTGTCCCCTTCGTTGCCATAGTGATCGAAATGTTTTTTGCAGATGTCCAAGCGCGTTTGTTTATGCAACTGCATGAGCTGTTTCGGGACCCATCTTGCACAAACTTTATGAAACCCAAGTCTGTTGTGGATGATTTCGTAGGCAGAACCGTGACTAGTTTGCAGACGATGTGGCACTTCGTCAATAGTTAATCGTCTGTCTAAGAGAATCATTTCACGTGAAGCTCAATGTTTTCTTCATTTGTGGCGGTAAACGGTCGGCCGGCTCCTTCATCGTGCGTAACAGTTGTGCGACCATTTCGGAAGTTTTCAATCGATTCGTAGACACTCCGTTGTTGCAAAACGCTGTTCCCGTACTGTACCGAAAGTGTTCGATGAATTTCGGCCATTGATACGCCTTACGACCATAAAAAACGGATCACTGAACGTTGCTCTTCTTTGGTACAAATAGACAGCGGAGCAGCCATGATTAACAGCACGGCGGCGATAACGAAACTAACCCAGCAGCTTGAAAATTGCAAAGATATAACAACAAATAAACAAAGAAAGCGTCGTCAACATAAAACGACGGTAATACCAAAATAAACAAAAATATAATTAAATTGCGGGTAATAATTGACTTGCCCTCGCATTATAGTCTCCATTTGCGGTACATAGTGTGCGTGTTTATGGTCTGTAGGTGAAGGTTAGGAGTGTTGTTGTACTGTATTTCATGATATTTGATACTTGCAATATGTTTAGCTGTTTAGATGATCTGTAGGTGGAGTGGTTTTTTGTAGTATTTCACACATCTTTGTATGACGTGTAGGTGAGGTTTTGTCACTGTTTTCTCCCATATGTTATTGAATCTGTAGGTGTGTTTATGATATTTTTTTACTTGTGATCTGAAGCAATGTAATAATGGCATGTAGTTGCTGGACACTCCAGCAGCAAGGCTTTTACCACCAATTACGAGCCGCATTGGAAAAATCGACCAACAGGATACCACTTGCACACCCCAAAAAGAATGATGAAATAAAGAGATCGTTCCACACCAGTGGCTCACCACAGACCGAGCTGTTCCTGCCAGGTTCCAGTTGGAGGGGGAGGGAAGGGGAGGGTGTGGGAGAGAGGATGGGGAGAGAAGGGGAAAGGGGGAGGGAGAAGGGAGAAGGGAGGAGGGTGAACCCATGACATCATGCAGTGATATCATTAGTGTGACATGGCCAAATACACTCAGCTATCTTGAATCAACTGGCAATGCTGATGCTCCAGCTCTCTCCTGGTCCCACTACTCATATTGAATAAAAATCTCGCACAGCATATTAATCATCAGTTAAATGTCATATTCATGTTATCACTCAAAGTAAACTGAAAATACTAATTAGAATCGCCAAATACGGGAAAAAAACACAGTTAAACTACATTCTGTGAAATGGGTACTGTAGCTTGAAAATCACTGTCGGTTCTTTGAATAAATGAGTTAATTATTATTATTTATTTTATGGCCTTCATTGGACCACTGTAGTCAAAAATACGAAGTTCTAAACAAGTTGTTACAAATGGATACAATTTGGTGCGACAATAACTTAATATATTTAGGTAATATAATTATTAGAGGCTATTCTTATACGAAAGGTGTTTTGCTCTTCTGTCTGCCCAATATTTCTTCATTCTTTCTGATATTTTCTTTCTTTCTTCATCTGAGACAACTCTTCCTGTACTCCTTTTATTGATTTTCATTTGTAGTCTGGTTTGCGGGTCTTGCAGTATTCTGGTTTTCTATGTCTTGTTTTTTAGGTCATCTACTGTAATTTGAAGTTCTTTTATATCTTCCTTAATTTCTGTGATCCATTTAATGTCGCTCTTGCTATTCCACAATTTTTGTATTATTTTTTTACTAATTCTGTTTTCTGGGGTTCTCATCAGATGTCCAAAGAATGAGATGCGTTTCTTCCTGATTGTGCTCATGACTGGTTCTATTTTCTTATATACTGTTTCATTTGATGTTATTCTCCAATGTCCATTTATTTTATACCGTTTATTTATACATGTCCTAATTATTCTTCTTTCTATTTTTAGTATTCTGTCAATTTCTGCTGTATTAGTTGTTTTGCAGATAGTTTCAGCTGCATACGTTATTTCTGGTTGTGTAACTGTTTTATAGTGTTTTAATTTTGCATCTATAGATAGGCTTTTTTTGTTGTATGTAGTTTTGGTAATGTAATTTGCATAGTTCAGTTTTTTTATTCTATTTTGCCATGATGGCTTCTCATTTAGATTGTATGTTATTATTTCGCCTAAATACTTAAATTTATCAGCAGTTTTGATTTCCTGTTCGCCTACTGTAATTTTGTTTGCAAGTGGTGGATCAGTTAGCATAATCTCCGTTTTTTCAAATGATATTCTAAGGCCTACTTTCTCTGCTATTTCTTGTAGTGATTTCACGTGTTGCCTGGCTTCTTGAACGGTGTTGGTTAGGAGAGCAAGATCATCAATTAATATTAACATTCATTTCAGTTAAATAATCTGCCATGGTGCAACGTAAATCATTAGTTTAGCCTGATAGTTGCACAAAATAACGGTTGGAGTGCATAAAACTATTTCGACTCTCTTATCAGTTTGTCTTGGCGTCCAGGCGTTGATTTAATGACCGGTGCCATTGTAACAATGCCTTCTGGGCGCTCACTGCTAGTGCCAGGTTCTGGGTTCCTCAGCGACGAATCACTGCGTGGCGGTGTGTGATTTTCACTAAACATTCATGACATGGATAAGTACACCAACTATATCTCACTAGTAGCTTGATTCTGCCGCTCAGCAACGTTCTTCTTCAAGTTGTCGTAGCCATACAACTTAGTAAATCTCCTCTTAAACAGGCCACGAAAGCCCAACGGTACCGACCGGCATCCGTCTCATCCTCGGCCGAAAGGCGTCACTAGATGCGGATATGGATGGGCATGTGGTCAGCACACCGCTCTCCCGGCCATATGTCAGTTTACTCAGTAGAGGAAACTAAAAAGGCATAAGACCACTACTACTGGGTGAGGCTCTATGTCATACTGAACACTTGGGATTGCTAAACGAATTTAATAACAAGTTTGTAACCCCACCACTCCTTTGAAACTATGCCAGTGTTCATGAAAGGTAATATACCTTGTGTCCGCCCTTAAATTTACCCACAGGCATAGAATATTATCCATTAATAATGCAAGCTGACTTCAGATTTTAAGTTGCTGGGATTTAAAAAGTTACGCAGAGTAAAACGACACTGGAGGTGCTATTCGGAGGGTTGCTCGAAAGTAACTCAACTGAGCTTCGAAATAGGACAATAACTGCAAACATCAAAAAATGTTCAAATGTGCGTGAAATCTTATGGGACTTAACTGCTAAGGTCATCAGTGCCCAAGCTTACACACTACTTAACCTAAATTATCCTAAGGACAAACACGCACACCCATGCTCGAGGGAGGACTCGAACCTCCGTCGGGACCAGCCGCACAGTCGATGACTGCAGCGCCTCAGACCGCTCGGCTAAAACGGCTCGGCCTGCAAACATCATACTACTTTGCAACAAAGTGCATTAAAATTGGGCCAAAGGCTCAATTTGTGTAGGACAAATGAGTCTGTCATTTGTTTCCTACCCTACCTAGTAACTTGTGTGGTGGAGGCAACAATTTACGATGACGACGTTTATGCCGCCGAATACCCTGAAGAACTGCATTTGCGCAGCTTACTTGAAATGCTGTAAAGTTATTACGGAAGATAAGTGGAAGCACTGCTAACATAAGTACCGTAGTTCCTGAGTAAATTTAAGTATAGTTGAGTGGGGAATTTTCATATGAAGTAAATTCGAAATCTTCACATTTGGAAATCAGGTACCTGTGGCGGAATTAATGAATAAAGGAAATGTGCAAGATGATGAATTAAAGGCTGCGGTAGCGTTCTCGCTTCGCACGCCCGGGTTCCCGGGTTCGATTCCCGGCGGGGTCAGGGCTTTTCTCTGCCTCGTGATGGCTGGGTGTTGTGTGATGTCCTTAGGTTAGTTAGGTTTAAGTAGTTCTAAGTTCTAGGGGACTGATGACCATAGATGTTAAGTCCCATAGTGCTCAGAGCCATTTTTTGAATTAAAGGCCGAATCCAAATTAATACATGAATTTTAGTTGATGTTTGACGTTCACACAAAAATCTTGAAAAGTTGTTGACCGATTTACTTCAAAATTTTTCGTGTTTATTTAATGAGTATTCGGACGGACATAGTCTATATACTTTTAATATACAGCATATAACTTCTTTTTTAGTCATCTGACTGGTTTGATGTGGCCAGCCACGAATTTCTCTCCTGTGCCAAGCTCTTCATCTCGGTGTAGCACTTGCAACTTACGTCCTCAGTTATTTGCTGCATGTATTGCAATATCCGTCCTCCTCTAAAATTTCCTACCGCTACGGTTCCCACTAGTACCATAGAGATTATTCCAAGATATCTTAACTGATGTCTTACTACCCTGTCCCTTCGTTTTGTCAGTGTCTTACAGATACTCCTCTCCTCTCCGGTACAGCGTAGAACCTCCCCATTCCTTATCTTATCAGTCCACTTGATTTTCAGTGTTCTTCTGTAGCACCACATCTCATATGCTTCGATTCTCCTCTGTTCTGTTTTTCCCACAGTCCATGTTTCACTACAAGATAATACTCTGCTCCAATCGTGCGTTCTAAGAAATTTCTTCCTCAGATTAAGGCCTATGTTTGATACTAGTAGACTTCTCTTGGCCAGGAATGTCCTTTCAGCCAGAGCTAGTCTGCTTGTTATATCCTCCTTGCCCCGTCCGTCATTGGTTATTTTGCTGCCTAGGCAATAGAGTTCCTCAACTTCATCTACGTCGTGATCATCAATCCTCATGTTTAGTTTCTCACTGTTCTCATAGTTCAATTCTTTTATCTTGGGGGCTCGCTCAAGCCCGCCCAGACGCGGGAGATTGCTGCGTTGTCAGTTGCACGCACCAAGAAAAGCAGCGCCATAGTGTGGTATAGTTCGCAAACTTACGTTTAGGGGGGAGCGCGCAGTTTATGAAGTAAAGCCACCACGGCCGCATTAACCCTTTCGATGCTTCAGAGACGTGCTCCCCGCATTCCGCGCTGTGCGCGATTTTGTCATCACTGCACTGCTCGCCTGTGCAGACACATAGTGATCCGATTGCTTTGACACACTTATCATTCGATTTCACAAAAACTATTTGGCCCAAAAATTTAATTTTTACACATCTTCTTGACTGCTAACTTCCCCCCATAAATGACTTAACTTTGTTTCGATGTTCAACGCAGTTATTGTGCTGCATTAAATGTAGTAAACCATTGCACGAAATTTTGAAGAGTTTGCAGAGGTAAAAGTCCACAGCGTATACTTTCCGTATGGTCGATTTTAGTTGGCACTAGAAATTTCAAAAAATTACATTCAAACGAATAAAATTCATGAAGGAAGACACTTCGGTATTGTTTTTAAATAAAGAAAATATTAGGCACCGAACGAATTTTGAACTCGGAAATACCTTGACCGTTACGCTAACGCAGCTCGTTGTTCAATAAATATCCTGGAGTACTTAAAAAGAGATATCCTGGAGTACTTTAAAAATCACGCAAAATACCGACAAATACTGTTGGCATGACTATGAATTACTCACGTTTCGTCGAAGTACAATAGGAAATAAACAATTACCGCTGTTGTTTATTGCGAAAAAGCGGTTAGTGACAATGAATTTCCTTGCTATCGCCTGAATTAGGAGGATTATTGCTTGGCTCTGAGCACTATGGGACTTTACTTCGGAGGTCATCAGTCCCCTAGAACTTAGAACTACTTAAACCTAACTAACCTGAGGACATCACACACATCCATGCCCGAGGCAGGATTCGAACCTGCAACCGTAGCGGTCGCGCGGTTCCAGACTGTAGCGCCTAGAACCGCTCGGTGGATTATTGCTTGTTTGGTTTAATTAATTAATGGAATATGAAGCAGCTGGTATAAAGAATGCTTTTTCCAAACTTTATTTTATAGAAATTCTGCTATCAAGACATTGCTTTTGTTCAATTACTTTATTTGATTGGCTCAAATGGCTCTGAGCACTATCGGACTTAACTTGTGACGTCATCAGTCCCCTAGAACTTAGAACTACTTAAACCTAACTAACCTAAAGACATCTCACACATCCGTGCCCGAGGCAGGATTCGAACCTGCGACCGTAACAGCACCGCGGTTTCGGACTGAAATGCCTAGAACCACTCGGTCACAGCGGCCGGAAGTTGAATTCGAGCCGACCTATGAACAGCAGTGACTTAGAAACTGTATTGGTTCACTTGTATTACGAATTTTAGATACTGAAGAGCTTCCTTATGTTTGTCTGTTGCCTCTAGCTTGCGACACGTCTGCATCTCACAAAGTTAAGTGCTGTACCCATCATTTCCTTTTGTAATAAACTCGATTAATACGAATTACTTGAATTGTTGTCTAGCGATGCGAGAAAGAATATTTCGTAGGCACCCTATGTTAGTCGAGTGGGCAGACTCACAACGTGGCGAGTCCCTCACATGTCTTCTCTCTCAGCTGCCCACAACAGTGTTCTACAATACAATTAGTTGGTCTCGCAGTCATCAATTACGTGCCTTGGATGCAGAACATTAGCTTTTCCTGAGCACAATTCTCTCTCAGTAGAAGCTGACAGAAATTTTTCAGTTTGTTCTTTCAGTTGATATTACGCATTCAGCTGTGTACATTATGATACAAACATAATTGTTCACAGATTAATTCTAACGGAAATATAACTACAAAGTATATGCAGAATAGATTTAATAGACTGAACGTAAGTAGTTAACACTTGCCTCTCATAGGTGACATTAGCGTCTGATTACTGGCTGTACTTAGACGATTCAAAATATGACTGTATATTGAAATACGATAAATAAATAGATATTTATAAATATTTATTATGATCAACATTTCATCACAGGGACTGGTTCAAATGGCTCTGAGCACTACGGGACTTAACCTCTGAGGTCATCAGTCGGCTAGAACTTAGAACTAATTAAACCTAAGGACATGACACACATCCATGCCCGAGGCAGGATTCGAACCTGCGACCGTAGCGGTCGCTGGGCTCCAGACTGTAGCGCCTAGAACCGCACGGCCACTCCGGTCGGCTACAGGGACTGGAAGGTTAACTTCATATTAAGAAAGGTTAACACAGTCTCAATTAATAGAACACTACATTAGTCCTTATGTATCTTACTTATGACTGCACAGTATTAACGTTGTCCAAGGTTTTTAAGGTGTTGTAACCTCCCCCCTCACTTATCGACCTTAAAGACAGTGAAAAATTAAACCGCGTGTACCTAATGGGAATTTTGGAAAAGTAATCGTCACCGAAGTTAACCTGTCGGTAAAGAGGGAGGAAAGGGTTACATCTCAATGAAAGGAAAAATGCAAGTGAAACTGGTGGAAATTAATTTTGAAATAGGGATAAAGTTAATAAAGAAAGTAAATGTGCGGCCGTTACGTTAACAATCAACTAGCGGTAATTAGATATTTGAGATTTGGGGGAAATTACAGTCGCCAGTCCTATGGACAATTACTATAATAACTGAAAAA
The DNA here is from genome assembly GCF_023864345.2 of Schistocerca serialis cubense. NCBI lineage: Eukaryota > Metazoa > Arthropoda > Insecta > Orthoptera > Acrididae > Schistocerca > Schistocerca serialis. The sequence continues at coordinate 1,134,224,788 of NC_064639.1, forward strand.
GAAAGGTTATTACACATATAATTAGCACTAGAAGCGTGGCAACTGAAGGTTGACACATGTAGTGTGAAAACTGAAAGTTTGTCAGAAGTAATAAATTTCGCTACACTTAATTTAGCAAAAGAATTAATGAAACCGGAAAATCGAAAGTTAATTTAGTGACTGAAGTTAATAGTGAGCTTTCTTTTTGAAGCACATCGAAATACAGTTAGTCTTGGACTACCTCAACAATCATTTCTAAAGCTACTTGAATCTACGCAATTTAGAAAGAAAAGATTTAACTTTGAACTTGAATTAAACGATTCTGAACAATTAACAATAGTAAAATTTAGTACGTACCAAGCTGAGCTGCAGTCACAGGTAAGCTAAAATATGCTAACAAAACTCGCACTCTAAATTTGTGCTCGTGTAACCTAAATATTGTAGCCAGCTACTGAACTTTGAAATTAAAGCAGTGAAATGGAATTATGCTGGCGTTTGAATTTCTACGACACTCGGGTTCATTTCGGAAAAGGAAGGGACCCTGCTTGGCAATGCAATTGGGACAATGAGCAACAAAGGTTCATGCTAAGTTGCTGTAATTTTGCGAGGCAAATGGAACAATTTGAAAAGCTGAGGTCTGCCATACAGTTCTGAAACTTTACGTGCTTTTAGTCTTCCTTGTTGGTTGATTGAAGGTTTGAAGCCGTCGATCGAGGAGGTGGCGACAGTCACTCCTCATTGTCGGCCGTCGCTGTTGCAGAAGCTGGATGTTGGCGCGCCTTCTTCTCGACACGGTCACCAGGCGAAACGGGCTCTTGATGTGCGCCAGCTAATGCTTCCCGTCCGCGACACCATGTCAGAAACTATCATCGCGAGTCGAGTGCAATTACATGCTGCCAAACCCCGAAAGCGCGGCAACTCGCGGGAGCGTCACACAACACCTGCTCCACTCGCTACTCCCGCCAGACTCTCCCTGTCCGCGCTCCACGCGGCAGAGTTAACACTACCAAAGATCCTACACACTTTGATTCTTCACACGACCCATCGATGTAATCGTTCGATAGCAGTTTTCCCTAGGCAAGACCCAGCGCAAAAATACAAATAATATTTACGAAACAAACCGATTATACATCGACATAAGTGCATAAATATATATATACAAACAGTAAAACAATTACAATATATAAAGAGACAGAAATGTCATATCTTGGGGTAACAAAACAAGGAAAAAAAATAATAGTACAATAGATGGAAATAGGAGGATATGCATTTCCGGCGTTACACGTGCCCCACATTGTTTGAGGATGTTCGTGTAACGTAAACAGACTCAGAAAATGTCCCAAAAAAGAAACAGCGGAAATGCATATGCTCAAAACATCAACAAAATTTAGTATTCGTCTAATTAACCATAAATCAATTTTTAGACCATAATAATTGAGTGGAGACACTCCTAATCTTATTCCACTCTGTCATCTTGCACAAAATAAAACAGGTTCACAACATATAAAAATTCATAGAAGATATAGAAAATGGTTTAGCTATTCCAAAATCGTCAAAATCCGTAACACTATCATGAAATGGAATACTATTTACAAAATTAATCAGAGTACATGGTCATAAAAACAGGTAGGTCAAAATACGCAAACTAATTATTAATTACATAGAATACAAATTTTATGTAACCTTTTCGTAATTAATACGCTTGCCATGAGAGTCCACTTAATGCTAAACAAGAAAACACACATCAGATCGAAAAAAAACATAAATATTGAGAGCAGAATTCTTTCACATCAGCTGTCCAGGAAGAAAAACAATTCCGCCTTCCGTACTCGCAAGTACAAAGAATGCCGACAGCGGCACAAGAGCCAACAGCGGCACAAGAGCCGACAGCGGCTCGCCTCGCCAGTATTGTTGCGCCCGCGTGTGCGGCACGCTTGATCTCACTCGCCTGTGTAACGGCATTTCCAGAATGTCCGTTTCACTGAATTCTTTCGGAAAAACTCACTCCCGAGTAATCTCAAGGAGTCCATAAACACTATCACAGTGGATAACTCAACACTGTCCATCATCACACGCATGTACTAGCCTGAAACTTAAAACACCGTCTAAGTACATCGGCAATGACTAGTAAAACACATATTCATGAAATCTTACAGCTAGTTACAAAATCATATTTACATTGCTTAATCTACTGTGACTCAGCTGAAAACTTAAACTAGCAGCTTGGATTTTTCAATTGATAAATAATCACTTTCTCTTAAATCATTTAGTCAAAATTAATTACTTATTAATTACAACTTCTTTAATGTCCTCTTGGTCAGGCAAAAGCATCGCAACATGGCACATCCTTAAATCTTCTAACTCGCTCGATTTCTCATGAGCTTTTACAAGTACTAAGTCTCCGATTGCAAACTTAGCAAAACGCGCTTTAGCGTCATGACGACGTATGCGAGCATCGGCTTTAAGCTTCATTACTTCTCGCAAACGATCTTTTTTCACACCAATACTAATGTTAATTCGTGGAGGGAATTTGATTATCTCTTCCAATTCACTTTCTACACTTTTGACAATGCCGAAATTCCTCATGTTACGCCAGTTCAAACTCATTCCTACGTCAATGTCATCCGGCCAGTTAACAATGTGTATAGGCTGGTATTGCCTATGCACACCGTCTCCTGCCTCGTCAAAACCAACTACCATTGTTTTATCTAGTGACATACATGTCAAAGTTTTGCTTTCGCAGTTAATCACTGCACGGTACTTTAATAGCCAATCTAACCCGATAATTAATTTCGTAGTTAAGTCTGGCACGACGACAAACTCTTGTTCAAATCGTGCCCCACATATCTCGAAGTTGACAAAAAATCTGTTTTGTGACCGGTTTACTGGCCTTCCCAATAGCACTGATAATTTTCACTCCTGTTACTGGCATAACTACGATGCCAGGTCTGTCTTTCAGTAACTCAAATATTTTCTCAGATACAGCACTCAATTCTGCACCGGTGTCAATCAACACGTTTAGTTGTAGGTCGTGCATATTAACAGACACTACTATCTGTCTACACTTGTCCTCGACTGTTTCTTTATTTTCCCACAGTAAATCCTCGTCTATATCCAGGTCATTCCAGAAAAAACCATCCGGCTTTGATCCTAAATCCGGTTTATCTGGCGGCTTTTTCAGCCTCTGTTCACATACAGCTTTAATTTCAACACGTTTGTCCTGAGGCTTAGTCTGTAGCTTCGCCTCCAGTACCGAAACCTTTTCCTGTAACTCGTCAACTAGTGAGTGTTGCTTTGCTATCAATTCACTAATTGTAACCTTCGTTGATTCCTCTTTAGTCAGATTGATCTCATCTGCCAATCTACCTGGAGAAATGTGCCCAGTAGTATCTGCAATTACTTCCTCTAGATCTGCGCAACCCACACTGCAATCGTCTGACCGTATAATGTCAGCTCTAACCTCATACTCGCTGTAATCTATGTGCTTTTCTACCAATCGTGTTCGGCTATCACTAAAATTTTCGTAATCTTTCTCCTTAATACTCTCGCAACGTTTAAACTGGATGTTCGCGTCGGATGGGTCGGCTACTTCTACCATTACAACTTTCGGTAAAGTCTGCCGGTTAGGGCCAGAACTTTCCGTTACTACTTCAACATTCAACTCCTGCGGGACGAAACACGACGCATCTTGCTAGTGCTCCCCATTAACATCAACTATTTCTAGTGAAGTCTGCCGGTTAGGGCCAGAACTTTCTATCACTTCACAATCACTATCTTCCTGCGGGACGAGACGCGGCAAATCCTGCCCGCGCTCCCCATAAACACTTCTCCCGTACAGGCCCCTATAATCTCTTAGTTCGTAGTATAAGCGACCGAACTGCCTTAACCAGACCTCATCCCTCTCTGCATCTCCTCGCTCGATGACGGACGTTTTATCCGACATCTGATCTTCTTTCAACACTTGCGAATCATTCTTAAACTCAATCTCCAGTTCCGCTGTGGGTATTACAGCTGCCACTTTATAATCGATTTCCGGAACACTACTTAAATTGTTCTCACTGACCGTGAATGTACTTCCTACTGCCGTGTCTACAGCTGATCTACTACTTGTGGGCGCACTCCTTTCTCCCAACACTGGCACACTCTCCCGCCGTTGATTATTCCATACGGAATTTTCATAACGACCACACCTGGGTTTTCTCCTGTTATTGGGCCGCCAAAATTTCTCCACGCCCGGTCGGCCCCTCACCGGCGCGGCTAATGGTTTCCCTGTCTCGTCCCAGCAGATACGCTCCCCGGATACTGCTGAGGCGGCTGGTCACACCCTCTGGCGTTATTACTATTCTGCACAGCCCGTATCACGCTAGTATGATACTGGTTTCCGTCATTCCTGTTATTATTTGCATTGTACCGATTGTTATTGCGGTCCGAACCATTATTGTTATTGCTGCCCTGGTTGCGGTATGCATTATTCCCATGGTTATCGTTGTTGTGGTTGCTGTGGTACCCGTTGTTGTTACCACGGCCTCTACCACTGTCGCGATTATTGCGCCAATTGTCCTCATCCTCCACTCTTTCCAGGAAATCATTTATTGTTCTGTAATTGCTTCCTACGTAGCGTTTTGTATCATCTGGAAGCTTCATGTAGAGTTCCCAGACTATTTCGGATTCCGTGCGGCGATCACGCAAATAATCCAACTTGCGGATCCAGCCCTCACAAAACTCCTTCATCGAACCGCGCGAATTCGCATCGAAAGGCCTCGATACGACAAATTCGCGCCAGACACTTTGCTGTTTTTGCTCTGACCAGTATTCAGCCAGAAACAAATTTTTAAATTCGTCAAAAGTCAGGTCCGTAATGTTGAGGTTTAGGCCCCAACGCTTGGCATCACCAGCCAACACATCAATAATCGCATTAATTTTTCTCTCATCAGTCCATGATCTGGGTAAAACTCTTTCACAATTTTTAATGAAATCCGTCGGGTGTATACTGCCTTTTTTCAAGGGGTCGAACCGCTCCTCTTTCGTCAACAACTCCGAACTATGTGCACAGATTGGCACATAGCTCTGTTTTTCGTCAAGTTTCCTTTCTAATTCCGACACCCTCGTAATCACTTGGCAAGTGGTTGTCGCAAGCGTTTCCACTTCCCTCTTTTTCTCTTCGCAGGTATTAGCCTGCTTCGTCACTTTGATATCTACTTCGGATACTAAAGCCTTTAAAGTTTCCACCTTCTTTTGATCCTCTTTTTTCACTAATTGAATTTGTTCCGTCACCTTATTCTCGATGATCGGAGCAACTGATTCTCCTACACTTTTCTCGATTCTGCTAATTTCGGAATAAAAACGAGTATTTATGCTCGCAATTTCCGCCTGAACGCCTATCATTTCCTGTTTGAGATTACCGATTTCGCTATTAATTACAACAATATCTTCTTTGATTTTATCAACTTTTGTGTTAACAACTCCAACATTGTTGTTAACAACGTTAATAGCTTTGTTCTGATTGTCTAGCATCCGTTCAAATTTTTCAGACTGAGCTTCTTGCTTGACCGATTGACTCTTGATTTCGTTAATCAAAACGTTCAATAAATCAGTTAAATTCCCGGAAACTACCGGTTTTACTTCCGTAGCGGCTTCCTCTTTAATTGTCCCCCCGTATTCGTCATCAAGGGATTCAGATTTGATTTTCACTTCTGATTCCGAAACATTTTCTAAAGTTTGGAATTCCATTTCTGCTCTTTGTTGCGTTTCGGCGGTCGCGTCTTTCATGCTAGCCGCCGGCCCCTGAACAATGGGTACCGCGGTGCGCGTTTCCCACTGTTCGACCGATTGTTCCGTATCCAAGTCTACCAAATTTTGGCGATTGTTGCCTTCACTCATTTTAATAATTTTCAATATAACTGCCAAATCTCAACTCTAATTAGGATTCCTCACACGAATATTCTCGCTGACGTATCGACCATTTCGTAACCAGTACTTTGTTACGAGATTTGCACAATGCAAAATTCGTGTCCAGAACAACCTCAAATTTGAAGATTGTCCTGTCACCAGGTCGCCACGTGTAACCTCCCCCCTCACTTATCGACCTTAAAGACAGTGAAAAATTAAACCGCGTGTACCTAATGGGAATTTTGGAAAAGCAATCGTCACCGAAGTTAACCTGTCGGTAAAGAGGGAGGAAAGGGTTACATCTTAATGAAAGGAAAAATGCAAGTGAAACTGGTGGAAATTAATTTTGAAATAGGGATAAAGTTAATAAAGAAAGTAAATGTGCGGCCGTTACGTTAACAATCAACTAGCGGTAATTAGATATTTGAGATTTGGGGGAAATTACGGTCGCCAGTCCTATGGACAATTACTATAATAACTGAAAAAGAAAGGTTATTACACATATAATTAGCACTAGAAGCGTGGCAACTGAAGGTTGACACATGTAGTGTGAAAACTGAAAGTTTGTCAGAAGTAATAAATTTCGCTACACTTAATTTAGCAAAAGAATTAATGAAACCGGAAAATCGAAAGTTAATTTAGTGACTGAAGTTAATAGTGAGCTTTCTTTCTGAAGCACATCGAAATACAGTTAGTCTTGGACTACCTCAACAATCATTTCTAAAGCTACTTGAATCTACGCAATTTAGAAAGAAAAGATTTAACTTTGAACTTGAATTAAACGATTCTGAACAATTAACAATAGTAAAATTTAGTACGTACCAAGCTGAGCTGCAGTCACAGGTAAGCTAAAATATGCTAACAAAACTCGCACTCTAAATTTGTGCTCGTGTAACCTAAATATTGTAGCCAGCTACTGAACTTTGAAATTAAAGCAGTGAAATGGAATTATGCTGGCGTTTGAATTTCTACGACACTCGGGTTCATTTCGGAAAAGGAAGGGACCCTGCTTGGCAATGCAATTGGGACAATGAGCAACAAAGGTTCATGCTAAGTTGCTGTAATTTTGCGAGGCAAATGGAACAATTTGAAAAGCTGAGGTCTGCCATACAGTTCTGAAACTTTACGTGCTTTTAGTCTTCCTTGTTGGTTGATTGAAGGTTTGAAGCCGTCGATCGAGGAGGTGGCGACAGTCACTCCTTATTGTCGGCCGTCGCTGTTGCAGAAGCTGGATGTTGGCGCGCCTTCTTCTCGACACGGTCACCAGGCGAAACGGGCTCTTGATGTGCGCCAGCTAATGCTTCCCGTCCGCGACACCACGTCAGAAACTATCATCGCGAGTCGAGTGCAATTACATGCTGCCAAACCCCGAAAGCGCGGCAACTCGCGGGAGCGTCACACAACACCTGCTCCACTCGCTACTCCCGCCAGACTCTCCCTGCCCGCGCTCCACGCGGCAGAGTTAACACTACCAAAGATCCTACACACTTTGATTCTTCACACGACCCATCGATGTAATCGTTCGATAGCAGTTTTCCCTAGGCAAGACCCAGCGCAAAAATACAAATAATATTTACGAAACAAACCGATTATACATCGACATAAGTGCATAAATATATATATACAAACAGTAAAACAATTACAATATATAAAGAGACAGAAATGTCATATCTTGGGGTAACAAAACAAGGAAAAAAATAATAGCACAATAGATGGAAATAGGAGGATATGCATTTCCGGCGTTACAGTGTCTGCAGTTCTTCTGCCAACAATGTTTAAATGATAAGTCAGTTCAAATGTGAACGTCCGTCTATTAATTATCCATAGGGAGAACATCCGGAAACTACAGTTGAACTCTCTGAAAATGTTCAGAATACGGTTATTGCAGCTCTTGACAAACGCTAAATCTGAAGAAAAAGAACCGGTGTGGTACATTTTATCTGAAGATGTAAATGATCATGATTTGTGCAAGGTCGGTGCTTTATTGTTGAATACCGAGTAAATGCAAGCCTGAAATCAAAATTCACAGCATTCTTAAATCCTTTTAAAAAGAATCTGAGCTTGTGTATCGATTTATTACTGTGGATAAGAGGTCAGTGAAACTATTAAAGCAGTGTATGAACCTGTACCATAAATGGGAGCTCGATTATACCGTACGTGTCTACATACGTTGAGGCAAGTGGTTTTACCGGATTCAAAACGAAATATTATTAGTGATTACCCAACTGAAGATAAAGCTGTAACTGGCTAGTAGTAAGCAAGTTTTCTGGCCAACAGGAGTGCAGAAGAAAAGGAAACAAGGACAGTGATTCCATCCACATAGTCGTTTTAGTAATTTATAAATTTTGGTAAATAGGAGTTGTTATAATAACATCTATTTTCATTGTCAGATATACATTCCCTGCCCTCTCTTTCATCTTCCATCTGTTATGTCCAAAGAAATTAGTGGCTTTAACTGTTTTTCGACTAGTAGAAGGATCACTGCTTCCGTAAATTTACCAGGTTCTCCAGAATTGCACTCAGGGATAGAATGTGCTCAGTGCTAAAAAGTTGGGCGTAATGTGTATACCTGAAAGAATATTGTCTGATAATATGTTTCTTACTGAAGAAATTCAGTTTCAGAATCACTGCGAAAAATCTTCTTCTTTCTCTCAGATGCAAAAAAAAAGCAAAGTATTCGTCCACTCGATTTCCGTGTAGCAGCTGCAATTTTTTTTTACCTGGTTGCTAAAATGAAATATTTTTTAGAAGTTGTAGGTTTAATACTGTCTTTTGCAACTGCAATGAAAGTCATATGAAGAACAAGGTGGTTTCGCTTTATTCTAAAGCATTAAATAAATGCACTGAACTTGAATATGTTAACGACTGACAAGCCTTTTACATATGCCAATGTTGACAGTCACGTTTGAACGTTATGTCGCTCAGTATCGACACCTTTATTCCTAGAGTAAGTCTACAGACGTTAATTCAAAACGTCCGTATTTTCAAAGCTGTTAAGAGAGAGCACCATTCCTCGAAAATCATACTTCATGCCCAGTAAATCTTTGAGAAGGGCAAACTGGTGCCGTATGTGCCGCGTGTCTGATAGTTCAGTTTAGTTCAGTGTGCGCCAGAGGGCGTAGGTCGCACTCGGGGCGTGATTCCCTTTAGGGCCTAACACCAGCGCGACGCAGACGGGCCCGGAGGGGGTTTTGCAGTTTGCACAGCGCCACAGACAAACGCCATTTGCTTCCCCCACACTGCCGTACCACACCACTCAAACCTGATCGATGTCCCTTGTGTTTTCCCTTTGGAGAAAAAAACAGCCTTGCGGCCTATCTTTCCGAGTGTAGGTAACGGTCCCCTTTTCTCCCATCGAATGTCATTGCGTAGGTGGGAAAAGCTCTTAAGGCTGGCGTTTTTCAAACAAGCCTTTACAGATGCCGCATTTTGAGAGAAAGAACCAATGTATAAAAATGTTCCAAAACGAACGATAACCTTAGGTGTGTAGCTGAGCACTGTTTAATTTTGTCCTAGACTGAAACGATTCTTCGCACCAAGTGAAACGTCATAGTGAGGAAAATAACTTTTATTCAATATTTACAAAATAATACAGTTTACGACACTACATTTACATCTACCCATGCACTCCGCAAGCGTTGTAGTGCGTTGTGGAGGGTGCCTAGTATTGGTATTCGCAACTTTCTGCCCAAGTCATCTCTGGGGAAAAATGATGTTTTGTACGCCTGTTTATCTCTCGAAATCTCTTATCTTATTTTGATCTGAGCTACCCATGCACGGCTCACGACCCCTCCTCACAGCTGTACTTCTGCCAGTACCTCGTCTGCTACCTTCCAAACTTCACAGAAGCTCTTCTGCGAACCTTGTAGAACTAGCACTCCTGGAAGAAAGGATATTGCGGATATTGCCTGCGAAAGGCAAAGGTCCCGAGTTCGAGTCTCGGTCCGGCACACAGTTGTAATCTTCCAGGGAATTTCATATCAGCGCACACTCCGCTGCAGAGTGAAAATCTCATTCTGGAAACATCCCCCAGGCTGTGGCTAAGCCATGACTCCGCAATATCCTTTCTTCCTGTAGTGCTAGTTCTGCAAGGTTCGCAGAAGAGCTTCTGTGAAGTTTGGATGGTAGGAGACGAGGTACTGGTAGAATTGAAGCTGTGAGGACGGGTCGAGAGTCTTCCTTGGGTAGCTCAGATGGTAGAGCACTTGCCCGCTAAAGGTAAAGGTCCCGAGTTCGAGCCTCGGTCCGGCACACAGTTTTAATCTGCCAGGAAGTTTCAACATAGAGGCAGTTCTGACGTTCCATTTGATAATGGGAGCAACACTTAACACGATCTGATGGGCTGTGTCGGCCTAGAGGAAAATTCATTCGACAACGTAAGATGGCCCTTGACGTTCCAAATACTCTGGCAAGAAGGTGTAAGTTGTAAAGGAAGACGGTGACACATTGGGTGTTTCAAAATGAGTATCGGTGCTTCACTACACTCAGTTTAAAAGTATGAATTATAAACCAAATGAAAGAGCAACTCATGCAGTTTTTATTGCAAGTGTTAAATGGGAGCACCATTCGTCGTAAGACACACATCGAACCTATAGGCGACTTCTTAACAAACATGTTCAGTCTTTGGAGTTGCAACAACTGCTTCAATCCTATTTCTGAAGTCGGGAAGATCATCTGTTAGCGGAAGCACATACAGCCTTTATGAACGCCCAAAGATAAAAATCGCATGGCGTCAGATTAGGTGAACGTGGCGGAACAAGCTCTGTCATCCGGGCCCTTGCGTCCATTCCGACGGTCGGGTACAATATCGCTCAGTCAATGATTTACTCAGTCATGTCACTGAGGCGGTGCACCGTCTTGCTGCTAAATGAAGTTCTGTATTTCAGCTTCTTTCAATTAAGGAAAGAAACACAGTTATAGCACATCAGGTTAAGAAACACCAGTTACAGTTTCTTCCGGGAAAAAGAGGCTATAAACTTTCCGCCGGCGCAGGGCTTCCTTGAAAGGAAACTACACTCATGCTCATAAATTAAGGATAATTGCAGAATGTGGCGCCACGCAACGTGGCACTACACAAACCTGGTGCTAATAGCGCAGGCACATAGGGAACACACACGACACAGATCTGTAAGTCCACAGTATTGGTGATAAATTGAGAAAACCGTACCGAAACACATGTGCTACAAAACGCCACTGTTTCCTGCGCATGTACCCCGACATCAATATGGGATATGATCACCATGCACACGTACACAGGCCGCACAACGGGTTGGCACACTCTGGATCAGGTGGTCGAGCAACTGCTGGGGTATAGCCTCCAAATCTTGCACCAGTGCCTGTCGGAGCTCCTGAAGTGTCGTAGGGGTTTGAAGATGTCCAGCGATACGTCTAGCAAGAGCATCCCAGACGTGCTCGATGGGGTTTAGGTCTGAAGAACAGGCAGGCCACTCCATTCGCCTGGTATCTTCTGTTTCAGGGTACTCCTCTACGATGGCAGCTCTGTGGGGCCGTGCGTTATCATCCATCAGGAGGAAGGTGGGACACCTGAAAAGGCGGACATATTGGTGCAAAATGACGTCCCGATACACCTGACGTCTTACAGTTCCTCTGTCAAAGACATGCAGGTTTGTACGTGCACCAATCATAATCCCACCCCACACCATCAAACCACAACCTCCATACAAATCCCTTTCAAGGACATTAAGGGGTTGGTATCTGGATCCTGGTTCCTGCCAGATGAAAATCCGGCGAGAATCACTGTTCAAACTATACCTGGACTCGTCCGTGAACATAACCTGGGACCACTGTTCCAATGACCATGTACTGCGTTCTTGACACCGGGCTTTACAAGCTCTCCTGTGACCAGGGGTCAGTGGAATGCACCTTGCAGGTCTTCGGGCGAATAAACCATGTCTGTTGAGTCGTCTATAAACTTTGTGTCTGGAGACGACTGTTCCAGTGGCTGCGGTAAGGTCCCGAGCAAGGCTACCTGCAGTACTCCGTGGCCGTCTGCGGGCACTGATGATGAGATATCGGTCTTCTTAGGGTGTTGTATACTGTGGACGTCCTGGACACGTTTGCTGTCTGCTGGAATCGTTTCCATAATCTTGAGATCACAGTTTGTGGCACACGTAGGGCCTGTGCTACGACCTGCTGTGTTTGACCAGCCTCCAGTCACCCTAGTATTCTACCCCACATAACGTTATCAATATGTGTTCATTGAGCCATTTTCAACACACAGCCACCATTAGCACGTCTGAAAACGTCTGCACACTTACTCGCTGCTCCGTACTCCGACATGCACCAACACACCTCTGCGTATGTGGACTGCTGCCAGCGCCACCGTGCGACGACCGCGGGTCAAATGCACCGCATGGTCATACCCCGAGGTGATTATAACCCGCAAACCGCCCACCAGAGCGTTGTTTCACAATGTATCAGCATTATCCTTAATTTATGAGCATGAGTGTAGCTTATGGCGGAGTAAGCAAGGAGAACATATACAGAAGACTAACACAAGCAAAGGTGACATTCCTGCGCAAAAGAAGTCTATTAGTATCAGAGTAATTTCTGACTATGTACGTTCGGAGCACAGCATTGTGAGGAGACATGAAACAAAAACATCCATGGCACATGAGGGAGCTGTACTGGGTAAAAATTGTAGCGGAAGATGGAGATGGAATACGTCAAACAAATAATAAAAGACATAGTTTGTAAAGTGCTAGTCTGAGACAAAGAAGTTGGCACAGGAAGGTATTCGTGGCGGTCCGCATCAAACCAGTGAGAAGCCTGATGTTACCCGTCTGTTATGATCCTATGAATTCGTTCATTGTCTGCAATCATGCCTGCTTGGTGTCGATTCCAAACGCTGTCTAATTCTTCAATTTGAACTCGTTATTACGATTTTACACGTTCGTCTCATTTCACATTGCCTCTTACAAGGGAACCTCCCCATCGCACCCCCCTCAGATTTAGTTATAAGTTGGCACAGTGCATAGGCCTTGAAAAACTGAACACAAATCAATCAAGAAAACATGAAGAAGTTGTGTGGAACTATGAAAAAAATAAGCAAAATATACAAACTGAGTAGTGTATGTGCAACATATGCAACATCAAGGAGAGTGAGAACTCAGGGGCGCCATGGTCCCGTGGTCAGCGCGAGCAGCAGCGGAACGCGAGATCCTTGGTTCAAATCCTCCCTCGAGTGAGAATTTTTATTTCTTTATTTTCGCAGTTATGATCTGTCCGTTCGTTCATTGACGTCTTTGTTCACTGTAATAAGTTTAGTGTCTGTGTTTTGCGACCGCACCTCAAAACTGTGCGATTAGTAGACGAAAGGACTTGCCTCTCCAAAGGGAAGCGAAAACATTTGTTCGCAAGGTCATAGGTCAACCGATTCCTCCACAGGAAAACACGTCTGATATATTCTATACGACACTGGTGACGGCATGTGCGTCATATGACAGAAATATGTTGTTGACCCACCTAACTTGTACATTTGGCGAATGGGTAAAAAGATTCTTCTACCTTGCCCGATTTAGGTTTTCTTGTGGATGTGATAATCACTCCCAAAAAAGTGATGAAAACATAAGAGTTTGTCACATAAGCTGCAACAAATGACTGCAACAGTCGCACAGTTTTCCCTGTGCTCTGTCAAAACATGTTTTTAACGTTTTCAAATTTTTCCGTGTGTAGACCGTCAAATCCTGCATATGTCCAAGCAAATCTGAACATGTCCTGGAATTTTGGAGAGCGAAGTTGATTGTGTGTGTGTGCCTGAACTTTGATTATTGTCTGAAAATAAAAAATTAAAATTTTCACTCGGGGGAAGATTCGAGTCAAGGACCTCCGGTTCCACAGCTGCTCACGCTAACCACCGGTCCACGGCGCTCCTGAGCTCACACTGTCCTTGATGTTGCCTATCTTGCGCATGGACTACTCAGTTTGTATATTTTGCTTATTTTTTTCATAGTTCCACACAACTTCTTCCTGTTTTCTCGATTGATCTGTGTTCAGTTTTTCAAGGCCTATCCACTGTGCCATCTTATAACTAAGTCTGAGGGGGGTGCGATGGGGAGGTTCCCTTGTTAGTATTTCCCGTAAATACAGGGGGCTATAAATTTTGTATTTCCCAAAACATTATATGTACAAATATGACTGATGCATGAAAACAATCATAAACTCGCCGAGTTTGCATTGTGTCCACCAGTTGGCATTACGCAGTGGTTAGACACTGGACTCGCATTCGGGAGGACGACGGTTCAATCCCGCGTCCGGCCATCCTGACTTAGGTTTTCCGTGATTTCCCTAAATCGCTCCAGGCAAATGCAGGGATGGTTCATTTCGAAGGGCACGGCCGACGTCCTTCCCTAATCCGATGAGACCGGTGACCTCGCTGTCTGACCTCCTTCCCCAAACAACCCAACACAACCCAGTTTGCATTACGAGTGCAGTGCCTCGAGAAAATGGAGACAAAGCAAGAAAAGAGCTGTTATGTGTTGGAATATGATAGATGTTTATTTGTTAGAACAGTGCACCGTGAATTCAGAAGCAAGTATGAAAAAGAACCGCATGTAAACTGAGATCGTGCTTTGGTATCGAAGATTTAGGAATACTGGATGCCTCTGTAAAGAGAAAAGTACTGGTCGACCAAATGTGAGGGAAAGTTGCGTTTGCAGTTCACAAAAATCAACGGTACGCTTAAGCCACGAACTTGATCAGGGTGTTTCAAAAATGACCGGTATATTTGAAACGGCAATAAAAACTAAACGAGCAGCGATAGAAATACACCGTTTGTAGCAATATGCTTGGGACAACAGTACATTTTCAGGCGGACAAACTTTCGAAATTACAGTAGTTACAATTTACAACAACAGATGGCGCTGCAAGTGATGTGAAAGATATAGACGACAACGCAGTCTGTGGGTGCGCCATTCTGTACGTCGTCTTTCTGCTGTAAGCGTGTGCTGTTCACAACGTGCAAGTGTGCTGTGGACAACGTGGTTTATTCCTTAGAACAGAGGATTTTTCTGGTGTTGGAATTCCACCGCCTAGAACACAGTGTTGTTGCAACAAGACGAAGTTTTCAACGGAGGTTTAATGTAACCAAAGGACCGAAAAGCGATACAATAAAGGATCTGTTTGAAAAATTTCGACGGACTGGGAACGTGACGGATGAACGTGCTGGAAAGGTAGGGCGACCGCGTACGGCAACCACAGAGGGCAACGGGGTTTCCGTTCGCCGTGTTGCAGCTGCGGTCCAAATTACGCCAACGTCCACGTATCATCTCATGCGTCAGAGTTTACACCTCTATCCATACAAAATTCAAACGCGACAACCCCTCAGCGCCGCTACCATTGCTGCACGAGAGACATTCGCTAACGATATAGTGCACAAGATTGATGACGGCGATATGCATGTGGGCAGCATTTGGTTTACTGACGAAGCTTATTTTTACCTGGACGGCTTCGTCAATAAACAGAACTGGCGCATATGGGGAACCGAAAAGCCCCATGTTGCAGTCCCATCGTCCCTGCATCCTCAAAAAGTACTGGTCTGGGCCGCCATTTCTTCCAAAGGAATCATTGGCCCATTTTTCAGATCCGAAACGATTACTGCATCACGCTATTTGGACACTCTTCGTGAATTTGTGGCGGTACAAACTGCCTTAGACGACACTGCGAACACCTCGTGGTTTATGCAGGATGGTGCCCGGCCACATCGCACGGCCGACGTCTTTAATTTCCTGAATGAATATTTCGATGATCGTGTGATTGCTTTGGGCTATCCGATACATACAGGAGGCGGCGTGGATTGGCCTCCCTATTCGCCAGACATGAACCCCTGTGACTTCTTTCTGTGGGGACACTTGAAAGACCAGGTGTACCGCCAGAATCCAGAAACAATTGAACAGCTGAAGCAGTACATCTCATCTGCATGTGAAGCCATTCCGCCAGACACGTTGTAATTTCATTCAGAGACTACGCCATATTATTGCTACGCATGGTGGATATGTGGAAAATATCGTACTATAGAGTTTCCCAGACCGCAGCGCGATCTGTTGTTGACAATTGTAACTACTGTAATTTCGAAAGTTTGTCTGCCTGAAAATGTACTGTTGTCCCAAGCGTATTGCAACAAACGGTGTATTTCTATCGCTGCTCGTTTAGTTTGTATTGCCGTTTCAAATATACCGGTCATTTTTTAAACACCCTGTATACAGCAGCAAACTGTGAGGAAGATTTTGCGACGACGGCTGCATTTCAAACCGCACCCTCTGCAGTTCAAGCAACAATTGAAACCGGAAGATTATGGCCTTCTCCTTCTATTTTGCATCACAATGAGGGAAGCACCTGAGTATGTACAATTCGCCTCCAAGGTGATATTCAGCGACGAAACCACACTTCGCTTATCTGGAAAGGTTAATCGCCATTATGTAGAGTGTGAGGCACTGGAAAACCTCATGAACGGGGCTCTAGAAGATTAATGTTTTATGTGCAGTGCTACAGACGTCACTGTTCTGTTTTGTGCTGCGAGAATATTGTGAGGGGCGTCTGTGGCCTTGATATGTTGGACTTGTTGTTTCCACATCTGACTGCTCGTTCCAAGAATTTCATCTTCAAACAAGGCGGGTCACCACGCCATTCGAGCAATGGATGCCGCCCTGGGCGAGTACCGACTGTGCTTATTTATTTAATCGTATAGCTAGGGCCCGCCGTCTGGCAGACCGTTCGCTGGTTGCCGGTCTTTCAATCTGACGCCACTTCGCCGACCTGCAGTTGATGAGTATGATTGGATGATGATGAGGACAGCACAACACCCAGTCCCTGGGCGGAAAAAACTCCCCGACCCAGCCGGGTAACGAACCCGGACCCAGAGGATTGACAATCCGTCACGCTGGCCATTCAGCTATCGGGTGCGGACACCGGCTGTGTCACTCAAGTAATAAAAATTCTTAAAATCAATAAAACAAGACACGTGTAAGTTATGAATTTATATATGACAAATAAAGGCCTTAAAGTCATTAATCACCAAGTTGCAATTTATAATAATATTCTTTTATTCTTTATTATATATTAGTACATAGTACAATAATAAAGGAAGGCAATAAATATAATAATAATTAATAAATAATAATAAATAATAATAATAAATCAATAAAAAAAGAAGTTTGTATACATCGCAGAATCCTGGAGATACTAGAAGGTATCAGATAGATTATATAATGGTAAGAAAGAGATTTAGGAACCAGGTTTTAAATTGTAAGACACTTCCAGGGGCACTCTGATCACAATCTAGCGGTTATGAACTGTAGATTAAAACTGAAGAAACTGCAGAACGGTGGGATTTAAGGAGATGGGACCTGGATAAACTGAAAGAACCAGAGGTTGTACAGAGTTTCAGGGAGAGCATAAGGGAACAATTGACAGGAATTGGGGAAAGAAATACAGTAGAAGAAGAATGGGTAGCTCTGAGGGACGAAGTAGTGAAGGCAGCAGAGGATCAAGTAGGTAAAAAGACGAGGGCTAGTAGAAATCCTTAGGTAACTGAAGAAATATTGAATTTAATTGATGAAAGGAGGAAATATACAAACGCAGTAAGTGAAGCAGGCAAAAAGGAATACAAACGTCTCAAAAATGAGATCGACAGGAAGCCCAAAATGGCTAAGCAGGCATGGCTAGAGGACAAATGTAAGGATGTGGAGGCTTTTCTCACTAGGGGTAAGATAGATACTGCCTACAGGAAAATTAAAGAGACCTTTGGAGAAAAGAGACCCACTTGTATCAATATCAAGAGCTCAGATAGAAACCCAGTTCTAAGCAAAGAAGGGAAAGCAGAAAGGTGGAAGGAGTATACAGAGGGTCGATACAAGGGCGATGTACTTGAGCATAATATTATGGAAATGGAAGAGAATGCAGATGAAGATGAAATGGGAGATACGATACTGCGTGAAGAGTTTGACAGAGCACTGAAAGACCTGAGTCGAAACAAGGCCCCGGGAGTAGACAACATTCCATTGGAACTACTGACGGCCTTGGGAGAGCCAGTCCTAACAAAACTCTACCATCTGGCGAGCAAGATGTATGAGACAGGCGAAATACCCTCAGATTTCAAGAGGAATATTATTATTTCAATCCCAAAGAAAGCAGGTGTTGACAGATGTGAAAATTACCGAACTATTAGCTTAATAAGTCACAGCTGCAAAATACTAACGCGAATTCTTTACAGACGGATGGAAAAACTGGTAGAAGCCGACCTCGGGGAATATCAGTTTGGATTCCATAGAAATGTTGGAACACGTGAGGCAATACTGACCCTACGACTTATCTTAGAAAATAGATTAAGGAAAGGCAAACCTACATTTCTAGCATTTGTAGACTTAGAGAAAGCTTTTGACAATGTTGATTGGAATACTCTCTTTCAAATTCTAAAGGTGGCAGGGGTAAAATACAGGGAGCGAAGTGCTATTTACAACTTGTACTGAAACCAGATGGCAGTTATAAGAGTCGAGGGGAATGAAAGGGAAGCAGCGGTTGTGAAGGGAGTGAGACAGGGTTGTAGCCTGTCCCGGATGTTATTCAATCTGCATTTTGAGCAAGAAGTAAAGGAAACAAAAGAAAAATTCGGAGTAGGTATTAAAGATCATGGAGAAGAAATAAAAACGTTGAGGTTCGCCGATGACATTGTAATTCTGTCAGAAACGGCAAAGGACTTGGAAGAGCAGTTGAACGGAATGGACAGTATCTTGAAAGGAGGATATAAGATGAACATCAACAAAAGTAAAACGAGGATAATGGAATGTAGTCGAATAAAGTCGGGTGTTGCTGAGGGAAATAGATTAGGAAATGAGACACTTAAAGTAGTAAAGGAGTTTCGCTATTTGGGGAGCAAAATAACTGATGATGGTCGAAATAGAGAGGATATAAAATATAGATTGGCAATGGCAAGGAAAGCATTTCTGAAGAAGAGAAATTTGTTAACATCGAGTACAGATTTAAGTGTCAGGAAGTCGATTCTGAAAGTATTTGTATGGAGTGTAGCCATGTATGGAAGTGAAACATGGACGATAAGTAGTTTGGACAAGAAGAGAATAGAAGCTTTCGAAATGTGGTGCTACAGAAGAATGCTGAAGATTAGATGGGTAGATCACATAACTAATGAAGAGGTGTTGAATAGGATTGGGGAGAAGAGATGTTTGTGGCACAACTTGACTAGAAGAAGGGATCGGTTGGTAGGATGTGTTCTGAGGCATCAAGGGATCACAAACTTAGCATTGGAGGGCAGCGTGGAGGGTGAAAAATCGTAGAGGTAAACCAAGAGATGAATACACTAAGCAGATACCAGAAGGATGTAGGTTGCAGTGGGTACTGGGAGATGAAGAAGCTTGCACAGGGTAGGGTAGCATGGAGAGCTGCATCAAACCAGTCTCAGGACTGAAGACAACAACAACACATAGTAAAATACTCTATACAATAATTTAAATTTTTCGGGAGCCTATTTGTTAAGGCGAGACACAAACACTTAAAATTTCTTTCTAGATTTAACAGCGACAAACTCTAACATCACATCTTCAAAAGCAATATTTTGTGTTGCCTCATGTTCGATAGTTAACATGGCAAGGTTCTTTAGCCTCGCGTTACTCATTGTTGATCGTAAGTAATTTTTTACTAACTGTAATTTTCTGAAGCTCCTCTCTCATGAAGCAACTGATAACGCACATCGTCGTAAGCAAACTTTAGAGGGAGCATAATATTTGGAAGAGAGTCTTTAAAATATCATCCACCATGCCGCTTTTAAATGTCCTCTCAGCCTCGGAATCTCACATCGGAGCTCTCCTCCTCATACTTCATCATAAACACCAGTGAATTTTGAAACTGCTAATTTCAGCTCCCCATTGTTTGCCAAAAGCAAAGAATTTGGCTGCGCAACCTCAAACAATGAGGCGATATCTTGAATGGACTTTGATCTGGTTCGGAGGCCAATACTGAATCGGTCATGACATTCCATCATATCCTTTTGATGCTCTGCTCTCAGTGTGAGTCCTGTTTCGGTAGCCTTTTTTATGTCGAATTTTTCTTTCTATTGGTATGTCATATTCCTCCGAGTTTTTCACTGCAAGAAGTATTGCCCCTTCTCCAATATGATCTCGTTATTTGTTAAATATACAGACGAAGTGCCTATATATTTAAAACTAACTGATCAAGACTCAAGCCTTTACTTTACAATGCATCCTGATTACAATTTACTTCTCTCAGTATGTTATTCCAAAAGCAAAGATAGCAAAGAAATGTGAAATTACATACAGCAGGCGTAAGATTTTTTGTGCACCCCTGGTGTCCAAATTTTCTTGTTGATCACATAATGCTTCAATTTCAGCGACAACCCAACAAAATTTTCTGCCAGCGCTTTAACTGCAACATAATGAGCTCCCCAACTCGTTGTTGAGAGTCTTTTAAAAGATGCTGTGCTGTGTGTAATAAGAACATCCCAGCGGCTAGTGGAAGCAGAGGAAAATGTGACAATGGTCTATACAGTTCCGAAAAATGTCATACAAGATCCGTTTTGTGACCACCCTAATTGAATTATCAATACGTCCAAAAACGGCTTTATTGTTTTTTCTTTAGTAATAGCTTGTACTCCTCCATACACGCCCCTCATAACAGCTGCATTGCCATAACCTTGGGAACGACACATCATAACGTTTAACCTTCAAGTTCCTTAAGAATTTAATCACTTAGATCAGCCACTTCCTTTTTTTTTTTTTTTACTTTTAGAGGAAAAAATCCAAGGAATACTTATTTTACGAATGAGTACAGACATCTCATCAATACGTCAAATGTCAGCTGTGCTATCAAATATGATGATACCAAAACATTTAGGCGATTTAATTTCGGCGATAAGCTTAGATTTTACTTGTTTTCCTAGAACATCTATAAATCTATTCTGTACTTCTGACGACAAATATGACACTTCTTGTGATTTACTGTGTTCCAAGTTCAAGATGTGTTCTTTCAACACTACATCATACTCTGATAGTAGTTTTTCGTTCTAAGGAACTGCCTTTATTTGTAAAGCCTTGCTCTTACTAATGTCCATGAAATGTCAGGCTCTGTTTAGCCAGAAACAATGTCAAATATCTAATAACCTTGATGAAAGGTACTTACACTTCAGTTTTTCACCCTCCATTAATTGCAAGACTGCGTCACCTATTGTTTTAGGCAATCTTAGTCTAATTTACAAAGTTTTCCACTTTTCAAGATTTTTTCATTTGTCGTTTTACTGTCGGCCACTTTAAGCTTCAGTTTCCACCACTCCTGAAATCCAATCACAAATGTAGATCTTGCCTTTGTACTATTGGTGATGGCAAACAAGGGACAACAGAACCAGTAGAGGTTATTAGCTGTTGGAGAGTAAACCATCCAAGGCCGCGGAATTTTTTCACCAGTAGGTATTATCTAATAAAGTCATTCCTTTGAAAGATACTTCACATCACTTTTTGGTTTTGATCCTTGCCTAGATAGAGTGCCAAATGGCCGTTCTCTGTTTTGAAAATGTTCACTTCCTTCTTTTATGATCGCAATGCGGAAGTTATCGGGAGAAAATGTGCTCCAATGAGAGACATCCCTCAAATCCTGCGTGTATATCATTACAATCTTTGATTGTAATATCACTATCAATATTATCGCAGTCATTTTCAGTACTTTTTCCTGATTCGATTTCTTCATGGGTCATATCTGTATTGTCGCTGTTTTTCCTGCGATGGGCTGATATTATCGGAGTAAATCCTTGCATCATCATGTAAATCAGTTTGTTTTGATGAACTTTGGCTATTATCAGTTTTGTAGCATATTTAAAGATGGCGCCAGACATGCTCTGAAGTGCATCACTTTTAGCCTGTTTAGTACTGCCAACCTCATCTCTACGTTACTTCGTGAAAAGGCAGAGGACGGACAAGTGTAATGTAGGCTATCACTTTAGTGGGTTTGTCGCATCTTCTAAGTGTTCTCCCAACAAAGCGCAGTCTTAGTTTCGCCTCCCCCACAATATTATCTATGCGGTATTTCCAATTTAAGTTGCTCGTAATTGTAATTCCTAGGTATTTAGCCGAATTGACAGCCCTTAGATTTGTGCGATTTATCGTAAACCCAAAATTTATCGGATATCTTTTAGTACCCATGTGGATGACCTCGCACTTTTCTTTGTTTAGTGCTAATTGCCACTTTTCGCACCATACAGAAATTCTCTCTAGATAATTTTGTAATTGGAATTGATCGTCTGATGATTTTACTACACGGTAAATTACAGCGTCATCTGCAAACAATCTAAGGGGGCAGCTCAGATTATCACCTAGATCATTTATGTAAATCAGGAACATCAGAGGGCATTTGACACTACCTTGCGGAATGCCAGATATCACTTCTGTTCTACCTCGATGATTTACCATCTATCACTATGAACTGTGACCTCTCTGAGAGGAAATCACGAATCCAGTCACACAACTGAGACGATACTCCATACGCACGCAATTTGATTAATAGTCGCTTGTGAGGAACGGTATCAAAAGCCTTCTGGAAATGTACGAATATGGAATCGATCTGAGATCCCTTGTCGACAGCACTCATTACTTCATGAGAATAAAGAGATAGCTGTGTTGCAGAAGAACGATATTATCTGAATCCGTGTTGCTTATGTATCAGTAAGTCATTTTCGTCAAAGTGATTCATAATGTTCGAGTACAGTACATGCTCCAAAACCCTACTGAAAATTGAGGTCAGTGATATGGGTCTGTAATTCGATGGGCTACTCATATTTCCTTTCTTGAATATTGGTGTGACCTGTGCTACTTTCCAGTCTTTAGGAACAGACCTTTCGTCAAGTGAGAGCTTATATGATCGCTAAGAAAGGCGCTATTGTGTCTGCATACTCTGAAAGGAACCTGATTGGTATTCTATCTGGACCGGAAGACTTGTCTTTCTTAAGTGATTTGAGTTGTTTCGCAACACCTAAGATATCTAGTTTTATGTCACTCATGCTAACAGCTGTTTTGGTTTCGAATTCTGGAATATTTACTTCGTCTTCTTTCGTGAAGGCATCATCATCGGTAACATTTCCATAGCTACTGCGCAGTGACGGTACTGACTTTTGCTGCTTTTACTTCTGTTTACGTTCAATGTTCGCCATCGAGTACAATATACTGGATTTTATTAGTGAAATATTCATCGAACAAATGATATATCTGCAAATATATTCCGAAGGTTTTTTATTGACGACTCCACTGTTTTGCTTAAGCTTCTTTTGGAAAGCGATGTCTTTCGTCGAGGACTCTGATAATAAATAACGACATCCTAACGCATTTGATACTTTTTTTATCATATTCGCCGCAAGCATATGCAAACTTTTGTTCGCAGTGAATGTAGTTCAAGTTTAAAACCTGTAAAACCCTCTTTGTGATCACGAGGAAGTAGCAAATTTGGAATGTGGCAAACTGTAGACAGATCTGCAAATCATCTCTACAAACTACGCTGTATTCCCCTTCAGGCCTGTTGTCTTCGTCATTGTAATTCTTTTTTATAGCTTCATTTTCATCTTAAGAGCATTGCTTATGATGTTCAACGCACATTGGTTAAAGTACATGTTCATTCGATTGAGATACTGTCTTTGAGGTATCCATCTAGGGTCCGCAGTGAGTGGATATGATGTTCGCTTTATTTATCGAGCACTTTTGTTATACATAGCATCAGTGTCGTTATATGCGCCTGATTTTGCACTAGGGCTTGTGTTATTTGTATTGAGTGGTTGTTGTTGTTGTTGTGGTTTTCAGTCCTGAGACTGGTTTGATGCAGCCCTCCATGCTACTCTATCCTTCATCTCCCAGTACCTACTGCAACCCGCATCCTTCTGAATCTGCTTAGCGTATTCATCTCTTGGTCTCCCTCTGCGATTTTTAACCTCCACGATGCCCTCCAATACTAAATTGGTGATTCCTTGATGCCTCAGAACATGTCCTACCAACCGATCCCTTCTTCTAGTCACGTTGTGCCACAAACTACTCTTCTCCCCAATCCTATTCAATACTTCCTCATTAGTTATGTGATCTACCCATCTAATCTCCAGCATTCTTCTGTAGCACCACATTTCGAAAACTTCTATTCTCTTCTGGTCCAAACTATTTATCGTCAATGTTTCACTTCCATACATGGCTACACTCCATACAAATACTTTCAGAAACGATTTCCTGACACTTAAATCTATACTCGATGTTAACAAATTTCTGTTCTTCAGAAACGCTTTCCTTGCCATTGCCAATCTACATTTTATATCCTCTCTACTTCGACTATCATCAGTTATTTTGCTCCCCAAATAGCAAAACTCCCTTACTACTTTAAGTGTCTCATCTCCTAATCTAATTCCCTCAGCATCACCCGACTTAATTCGACTACATTCCGTTATCCACGTTTTGTTTTGTTGATGTTCATCTTATATCCTCCTTTCAAGACACTATCCATTCCGTTCAACTGCTCTACCAAGTCCTTTGCTGTCTCTGACAGAATTACAATGTCATCGGCGAACCTCAAAGTTTTTATCTCTTCTCCATTGATTTTAATACCTACTCCACATTTTTCTTTTGTTTCCTTTCCTGCTTGCTCAATATACAGATTGAATAACATCGGAGACAGGCTACAACCCTGTCTTACTCCCTTCCCAACCACTGCTTCCCTTTCATGTCCCTCGACTCTTATAACTGCCATCTGGTTTCTGTACAAATTGTAAATAGCACTTCGGTCCATGTATTTTACCCCTGCCACCTTCAGAATTTGAAAGAGAGTATTCCAGTCAACATTGTCAAAAGCTTTCTCTAAGTCTACAAATGCTAGAAACGTAGGTTTGACCTTCCTTAATCTAGCTTCTAAGATAAGTCGTAGGGTCAGTATTGTCTCACGTGTTCCAATATTTCTACGGAATCCAAACTGATCTTCCCCGAGGTCGGCTTCCACCAGTTTTTCCATTTGTCTGTAAAGAATTCGCGTTAGTATTTTGCAGCTGTGACTTATTACACTGATCGGTAATTTTCACATCTGTCAACACCTGCTTTCTTTGGGATTGGAATTATTATATTCTTCTTGAAGTCTGAGGGTATTTCGCCTGTTTGATACATCTTGCTCACCAGATGGTAGAGTATTGTCAGGACTGGCTCTCCCAAGGCCGTCAGTAGTTCTAATGGAATGTTGTCTACTCCCGGGGCCTTGTTTCGACTTAGCTCTTTCAGTGCTCTGTCAAATTCTTCACGCAGTATTGTATCTCCCATTTCATCTTCATCTACATCCTCTTGCATTTCCATAATATTGTCCTCAAGTACATCGCCCTTGTATCGACCCTCTATATACTCCTTCCACCGTTCTGCTTTCCCTTCTTTGCTTAGAACTGGGTTTCCATCTGAGCTCTTGATGTTCATACAAGTGGTTCTCTTATCTCCAAAGGTCTCTTTTCCTGTAGGCAGTATCTATCTTACCCCTAATGAGATAAGCCTCTACATCCTTACATTTGTCCTCTAGCCATCCCTGCTTAGCCATTTTGCACTTCCTGTCGATCTCATTTTTGATACGTTTCTATCCCTTTTTGCCTGCTTCGTTTACTGCATTTTTATATTTTCTCCTTTCATCAATTATATTCAATATTTCTTCTGTTATTCAAGGATTTCTACTAGCCCTCGTCTTTTTACCTACTTGATCCTCTGCTGCCTTCACTACTTCATCCCTCATAGCTACCCATTCTTCTTCTACCGTATTTCTTTCCCCAATTCCTGTCAATTGTTCCCTTATGCTCTCCCTGAAACTCTGTACAACCTCTGGGTCTATCAGTTTATCCAGGTCCCATCTCCTTAAATTCCCACCTTTTTGCAGTTTCTTCAGTTTTAATCTACAGGTCATAACCAATAGATTGTGGTCAGAGTCCACATCTGCCCCTGGAAATGTCTTACAATTTAAAACCTGGTTCCTAAATCTCTGTCTTACCATTATATAATCTATCTGAAACCTGTCAGTATCTCCAGGCTTCTTCGATGTATACAGCCTTCTTTTATGATTCTTGAATCAAGTGTTAGCTATGATTAAGTTGTGCTCTGTGCAAAATTCTACCAGGCGGCTTCCTCTTTCATTTCTTAGCCCCAATCCATATTCACCTACTACGTTTTCTTCTCTCACTTTTCCTACTACCGAATTCCAGTCACCCATGACTATTAAATTTTCGTCACCCTTCACTATCTGAATAATTTCTTTTATTTCATCATACATTTCTTCAATTTCTTTGTCATCTGCAGAGCTAGTTGGCATATAAACTTGTACTACTGTAGTAGGTGTGGGCTTCGTATCTATCTTGGCCACAATAATGCGTTCACTATGCTGTTTGTAGTAGCTTACCCGCATTCCTATTTTCCTATTCAATATTAAACCTACTCCTGCATTACCCCTATTTGATTTTGTGTTTATAACCCTGTAGTCACCTGACCAGAAGTCTTGTTCCTCCTGCCACCGAACTTCACTAATTCCCACTATATCCAACTTTAACCTATCCTTTTCCCTTTTTAAATTTTCTAACCTACCTGCCCGATTAAGGGATCTGACATTCCACGCTCCGATCCGTAGAACACCATTTTTCTTTCTCCTGATAACGACATCCTCTTGAGTAGCCCCCCCACCCCCCTACCGGAGATCCGAATGGGGGACTATTTTACCTCCGGAATATTTTACCCAAGAGGACGCCATCATCATTTAATCATACAGTAAAGCTGTATGCCCTCAAGAAAAATTACGGCCGTAGTTTCCCCTTGCTTTCAGCCGTTCGCAGTACCAGCACAGCCAGGCCGTTTTGGTTATTGTTACAAGGCCAGATCAGTCAATCATCCAGACTGTTGCCCTTGCAACTACTGAAAAGGCTGCTGCCTCTCTTCAGGAACCACACGTTTGTCTGGCCTCTCAACAGATACCTCTCCATTGTGGTTGCCTCCCCACCAACGGCAAGGTCCATGGTTCATGAGGGGGGGGGGGGGAGGGGTATTGAGTGGTATTCGTACTAAAACCGACTACACTATACAACCCCTCCGATATTGAGTGGTATTCGTACTAAAACCAAGTCCACTATACAACCCCTCCGATCTCATTCTCCAGTTCTCCCCGTTGATAAATTGTGCAGAACAAGATGTGGGACCACTACATGGAGTAAATCTGGGAGAGTTAGATCACTTGTTTTCTTCAGCATACAGTTTGTGTGTTTTTCAGCTTTTCTTGTCTTCTGGCAGGTTCGTATTGAGTGCCATTTAAAGTTAAGTACAATGTATTATTGAGGCACTGACACTTAATGTACAAGAGATATTATGATAAAAGGAAGACCCAAGAGGAGAATGAAAATTCATCGTAATAATAATGGCGCGTGACGAGGGCCTCCCGTCGGGTAGACCGTTGGCCTGGTGCAAGTCTTTCGATTTGACGTCACTTCGGCGACTTGCGCGTCGATGGGGATGAAATGAAGATGATTAGGACAACACAACACCCAGTCCCTGAGCGGAGAAAATCTCCGATCCAGCCGGGAATCGAACCGGGGCCCTTAGGATTGACAGTACGTCGCACTGACCACTTTTTTTTAAATTCTCATTTTGTTCGTTTTCGTTCGTTGTATGTGCTCGGGGCGGACGTCGTAAGAAATCCGTTTAAGTTCGTCTTAGATCGGTTAACTCAGTTTTTTTATTAACCACTCAGCTACCGGGGGCGGACAAACCTCATCGTGACACAATACAACGACGAGTTACGCTGATGACATTGTTATCCTCAGCGAAAATGAAGAAGAATTTCACTGTCTGTTGAGACGTACTAATATCGTAAAAGATACTCATGAGAGGTCCATCCCACAATTGGGTGTATGGGTGAGATGGATCAGTGTACTTCGAGAGGTGTACCATATGGAAATAGCTATACATGAAGAAAAGAGTAAATTACAGCTTCATGTTTTTGTGTGGAATATATTGTAATGAATTCGAAATTATGCAGTTATACATACTGTTAAAGATTTTAATCCAAAACAATTTAATCATTTTATTACAAATCTTGATTGAACAATGACTTTTCTAATAATATGTTGCTTTGTTCAAGTATAGCCTGTCTTTTTCTCATCACAGAAATTCCACTTATTACCAAACGTTGACCATTGCGAACAGGCAACACACTGAATCCAGTTGTAATATTTATTAGTTTTGTAACACATTTCACCACAGTCAACAGTTTTACCCTCAAATTTCATCAAAGATATCTTCGTTATCTTCTACAACGTCTGCACCTGATGAAGACGGTGAGCTATTTTCAGTATTTTTAGTATTAAGCTTCTTCAGTCAGCTTTTTTCTTCATTAGTATTCCCCTTTTTGCGATCCCTCTTTTTCCTTCCTGTTTCAGCAGAGCTTAAACCTTTGGATACAGTTGCTGCCTTCCTCATAATACTCATGTTTTTTTTTTTTTTCAATAGAAGGTACAGGGATGATATATCTTCCAAAAGTCTTGTTTGTCTTGGCTTAGGAGTTCTCAGTCTTGAGGTGGTAATCTTGAAAATTTTTGGTTTAGTAGGAGTGGAGGAATTTGACTTGTGCAGCTGACTCTGCTCTTTTGATGTGCTTTGGATCAGTAGATCTTTCCATTAGTTTTGAAGTGGGTGGTTGACCTGTGTGCGAGATTCTGCTCTTCTATTTGTTGGCACAGACGTATCTTCCGAAAAATAAGTATAGTCTGAGACTGTGGTGATCTTTAGTGGCACTGTTGTACATGCCTTGAAGCTAAATGTAATTGTGCTCCATCTCTTTCACCTTAGAACAAGTGGTTCATCTCTCCCAAGTAGCGGTCCGTCTCTCCCGATAATCTGAGAGAGGTGGATCAACCGGACTTCTGTTTGTAGTCAGTGAACTCGGTGGCTAATTTCTCAGACTCGTAGTAAAAAAAAAAAAAAAAAAAAAAAAAAAAAAATGTTGTGGCAGATAAACCTTCATATTAAAACTATGTGACTACGCGATAAAACTTAAAACTTTTCCGCTCATCAAAGAGGAGAATGTGATATTTCTCGAGAACTAACACGAAAATGACAGCAGCTTTATTCACAAAATAGCTTCCTTGCAAGTAGCGGGACCAGCTCTCCTGTGGCGCATTTGAGAAACATGCCATTGGTCCGTTCCCCCTAGCGGTCCAGCTCTCCCGGACTGCAGATGTGCCACAGACAACACCTGTTATACATGGTGAAGAAACCCTGTGCAGCCTTAGAATGACAAATCGACCACCTGCCCTCTGTTCGCAGCAGTTGCACAAAAGGGATTATATAAGGAACGAGAGTAAAGGCGTTGCAAATATTGCAGACTGAGCGCCCGCATGGTATTTGCTGTATGATAAGGGCCACCCGCAGATGTGGTCGAAACTACACCTCGCTGTGTTGTGTGGGCGTTGAGCGAACCTTTGAATTGTGTTAGACTACCACAATTGCTGTCCACGTAAATGTGCGGCAAGAGCCCCAGTGAGACGTCTCAAATTACGAATGGAAAACAAAGTAAGTACTATGAAGCCAGCCGGCCGGGGTGGCCGAGCGGTTCTAGGCACTACAGTCTGGAACCGCGCGACCACTACGGTCGCAGGTTCGAATCCTGCCTCGCCCATGGATGTGTGGTGTCCTTAGGTTAGTTAGGTTTGAGTAGTTCTAAGTCTATGGGACTGAAGACCTTGGAAGTTGAGTCCCATAGTGCTCAGAGGCATTTGAACCATTTGAACTATGAAGCCGACAAAACGTTCCAATATGGAAGACACTGTGCAACACAGACTGAATGCATCCAATGACTTTAGGAAAGCTAGATTATTCTGTTAAATCTCTTGAATATAGCCCGTGGCTGCAAACTGATAGTATATTAATATTCATTGAGTAATTTCAGTTTTGTTCGTCAAAAGATCTTCTTAGAATCCATTAAGTGTGTTACACCTTGTGATCGCACACTTCATGTATTGCGCAGATTCTTAAACAACTGCATTTCATTTATGCCATAAATACCCGAATTGTAGGATAATTTACTTACATTTCACCCTCATTTCGTTTTTGGCTGATACTCTAGCTTATTTTCTAGTTTTTAGGTTGGAATTCGCCTAAGTCTTTTTACAGGCGGGAGGTAAGTTCGTTTCGGAATATTACATCTCTGCGTGGAAACTAACCGCCATACAACCTTACAAGAGTAGCACTTTCATTCAGTGTCCTCATTTATCTGCTGGATATGTTACAAACTCTGTCGTCTCCTACAGTTTTTGCTCTTTGAGGCTCCCTCTAGTACGGGAGGGTGTTGTAGCTATAGGACATTGCACCCAGGAACACAAGATGTTTCTTGGTCGGTGCTTCATGTGATTCCAAAATCACTCACTAGACTGAAGGAATGCGGACCAGAGACTTCCACAAGCATTTCCAGTCATTTTCCACATTTTTTACAGTTGTGAGACATAAGGTTGTCTTTTGAGCAGCATTTGCGCGTTCTGCACAATCACGAGCTGTACAACACACTAAAACTATTTGGAACGTATTGTTGATTTTTCAGGCACAGAATTTCATGGTGAGTAAAACGCTATGCATTTTTAGAACAATATGTATAACATGTGGACTTTTAAGTCATTTATCTTCAGTCGTGCCCCATCTCGTACGTCGAAAAATAAGGTATTTGAATGGGACATCTGAAACTTGCGTATGAACTGTGTTTCTTTCATTTCGTAACAATGTGACCTACCCTGGAAATGGAAATTTGCGTTAGTTTCGAATAGCTTCCATTTCAAAGCACACTAGTGGAAATAAAGTTAGTACACCACTTTAGAATTTTCCACTTCACTCAAGATTTATATATGGAGTAAATGAACATTTACAGATCAATAGCAAATGCGGTTCTGATGTACCAGGTGATGTGTTGGCAGAAGAGCCAACACCGTGTTGCTAGAGGAGGCCGAAATGCACGCGTTTACGCTCACGCAGACTGGCGTGAGGTCTGGAACAAATTAAAGGAGTTGAGTCTAATAAATAAAGTACGAAGCTCTTGGAATACTTAACTTTAATCCATAATTGGAGAACATCGCTCTTGTTGATACATTAATTACAATCTCAATATAAGCTGGTAATGGCGCCTTGCTAGGTCGTAGCAAATGACGTAGCTGAAGGCTATGCTAACCATCGTCTCGGCAAATGAGAGCGTATTTGTCAGTGATCCATCTCTGGCAAAGTCTGCTGTACAACTGGGGCGAGTGCTAGGACGTCTCTCTAGACCTGCCGTGTGGTGGCGCTCGGTCTGCAATCACTGACAGTGGCGACACGCGGGTCCGACGTATACTACCGGACCGCGGCCGATTTAAAAGCTACCACCTAGCAAGTGTGGTGTCTGGCGGTGACACCACACCAGGTATCGAACCATGCTGCAACACCCATCTTAGTACGTAATGTAGACTCCATGGCCTGGCAATAAAGACGCTGACTCTGGCATCCAGATGGTGGATCCTGTGCTCGGACACAACACGCCACGCCTGCTCAGTCTGTTCCCGTAATTGTGTGAGAGTTGTCGGTTGACGAGTCGCACCAGTCGCTTCTCGTCCCATCAACATCCCACGCGTGCTCGATTGTAGACGAGTCCGGAGATCGTGCTGGCGAGGGAAGTTGCTGCACGTCTTGCAGAGCATATTGAGTTGGTGGGTGAGAGTTACCCTATTGGAACAACACACCAACTTCTTGCTGCGAGAAAGGCAAGAGAACGGGTCTAAAAACATTCTGCACGTGTAGAGCCCTGTTTAGCGTCCCCTCCAGAAACACTAGCGGTGTACGAGAGTTATAGCACATTTCACCCTAGACTATAAGGTCTGGGGTAGCAGCAGTGTGTCTTGGACGAATTCACTCTAAGTGACAGCACTTACCAGGTCTACGAGGTGTGGCTAGAAAAAAACCGGACTAGTGCTGGTGAAACAATAAATCGAATGCAATAAGGCTGAAAGTCGCGTGGCCTGTCACGTGACTCTCGCTCCGCCTACTGCTCGAGTTTCATCTGCCTCCTGCACTCAGTCTGCCCGTGGCGTCTGTTTTAAGTAGTTGACGTTTTGTCTGTGCGTCGGAAAATGTTGAGTGTACAGAAAGAACAGCGTGTTAACATCAAATTTTGTTTCAAACTAGGAAAATCTGCAGGTGAAACGTTTGTAATGTTACAACAAGTGTACGGCGATGATTGTTTATCGCGAACACAAGTGTTTGAGTGGTTTAAACGATTTAAAGATGGCCGCGAAGACACCAGTGATGACACTCGCACTGGCAGACCATTGTCAGCAAAAACTGATGCAAACATTGAAAAAATCGGTAAACTTGTTCGACAAGATCGCCGTTTAACAATCAGAGCAGTATCTGAGTTAACAGGAGTTGACAAGGAAAGTGTTAGGCAGATTCTTCATGAAAGTTTCAACATGAACAAAGTGTGTTCAAAAATGGTTCCAAAGTGTCTCATAATTGAACAGAAGGAACGCCGAAGAATGATTTGTTCTGACATCCTGGAAAACATTGAAAGTGATCCCACCTTCTTACAAAATCGATGCATTGGAAAACTCCTGGTTCTCCACGACAAAAAGAAGCACGAATGTCAAAATCGAAATTCAAGGCAATGATGATTGTTTTTTTTTTGACATCAAAGGGATTGTGCACATTGATTGGGTACCAGAGGGACAAACAGTGAATCAGCATTACTACATTAGCGTCCTGGCTACCCTACGTGAGCGAGTACGGAGAAAACGGAACAATTTGTGGAGAAAAAAGTCATGGATCCTTCACCAAGACAATGCCCCAGCTCACAGTGCGTTGTCAGGGAAGACGTTTTTGGCAAAACACAACATTCCCGTCTTAGATCATCCACCCTACTCACCTGATTTGGCCCCCTGTGACTTTTTTCTTTTCCCTAAAGTCATGTCAGCTTTGAAAGGCACTAGATTTGAGACTGTTGAAGCAGTAAAAGAAAAAGCGACGGAAGTAATGTATGGACTTACCGAAAATGATCTGCAGCATTGCTATGAACAGTGGAAAATTCGTATGGAGCGGTGTAGAGACCGAGGAGGAGAGTACATTGAAGGAGAGAAAATGAAATTGTAAATAATTGTAAATAAATGTTTTTTCCAGCATCAGTCCGGTTTTTTTCTAGCCGCACCTCGTACGTCGTACGCGCAGGCGACGATCACTTGCCTGCAGGTAGACTCTGCTGAAGACCACAGCGCGCCATTGGATCCTCCAAGTGATCCTCCGAGAGCGCGAATCGAGCCGTATGCGCCGGGGGCGGAAGACTGGGTAGAGGTGTCAGTTCCCGTATCCCACTGCTAATAACCGCTTCGCAACAGTTCGTGTTGACACGGTTGGGGTCACAGCCCTCTTACCTCCGCTGTGGTAGGTGTATTATATGCCATTGCCGCCCTTACAATACGACGATCCTGGCGGGCGACTGTGTTCCGTCGATGTCCCCAATATCGTCTACAGGTGCAAGAATTTTCACTTGGTCGTTGACACCAGCATCTTTGTGCAACTGACACAGCACGTGCAACTTCCGACACTCGGAAGCCCACAATGTGAGCCCTTCAAACTCGGTCAGTTGGCTGTATGAAGCGGCATGGTTCCCTGCTTTCTTCACACGTATGCACCACAATGAGCCTTCTAGCAGTGAGCATTCTTGTTAAAGGGCAGACACAGATGGCACTTTTCCGTCCGTTGGTGGACGACGTTGAAACCATTATCAGCATGTTTACTGTAAGTCAGGTGCCATATGCAGTCATCGGACAAAAATCAACGTCGTTTTTCCAATAGAACTATTTTTTTCTGGCAGTGTATATTTAACTTACAACTGGTTTATGATAATGCGTCTGCTTAATTTGATTCACTTACCGTTTATTGATGTGTAGCAGAGTAATAATGTAACAAACAGACAATGAAATACAGTATTCACAAAATTATCTCGATTACCTTAAATCTTTTAGTTGAGTACTTGTTACTGGGTACAGGACCATGTTGTACCTTAGAACATGTTTTCACATTTAGAGAAACCTTAATTTTCGAGAACAGTTTTCCTAATTTAAAAAGAAGCCGGAAAAAAATTAATGCCACTATTAAAAAATGGAATGAGAAAATATATTAAATTCTATTACGGGAGTGGCAAGATGCCGAAGTTTGGAAAGTGTACCAAGGGACAGCAGTCTCACCTACACTGGAAATAGCT
The DNA here is from genome assembly GCF_023864345.2 of Schistocerca serialis cubense. Taxonomy (NCBI): domain Eukaryota; kingdom Metazoa; phylum Arthropoda; class Insecta; order Orthoptera; family Acrididae; genus Schistocerca; species Schistocerca serialis. Next base: position 1,134,258,928 of record NC_064639.1, read on the forward strand.
CCCTCATGCTTAACACATGTTCTATCATCCTGTGATTAGCGTAGTCGGTGCGTCGCATATGTTGCATCTCTCGCCGATTCTATGGAGAGTCTCGTATTTTTTAAACTACCAGTCTATAACACACCTACAGACATAAGTTACATTTTTCTCGCATATGGGCTGCGTTTAGTACACGACTCGCCATTTAAATTGCTACACCAAGAAGAAATGCAGATGATAAACGGGTATTCATTGGACAAATACACTCCTGGAAATTGAAATAAGAACACCGTGAATTCATTGTCCCAGGAAGGGGAAACTTTATTGACACATTCCTGGGGTCAGATACACCACATGATCGCACTGACAGAACCACAGGCACATAGACACAGGCAACAGAGCAGGCACAATGTCGGCACTAGTACAGTGTATATCCACCTTTCGCAGCAATGCAGGCTGCTATTCTCCCATGGAGACGATCGTAGAGATGCTGGATGTAGTCCTGTGGAACGGCTTGCCATGCCATTTCCACCTGGCGCCTCAGTTGGACCAGCGTTCGTGCTGGACGTGCAGACCGCGTGAGACGACGCTTCATCCAGTCCCAAACATGCTCAATGGGGGACAGATCCGGAGATCTTGCCGGCCAGGGTAGTTGACTTACACCTTCTAGAGCACGTTGGGTGGCACGGGATACATGCGGACGTGCATTGTCCTGTTGGAACAGCAAGTTCCCTTGCCGGTCTGGGAATGGTAGAACGATGGGTTCGATGACGGTTTGGATGTACCGTGCACTATTCAGTGTCCCCTCGACGATCACCAGTGGTGTACGGCCAGTGTAGGAGATCGCTCCCCACACCATGATGCCGGGTGTTGGCCCTGTGTGCCTCGGTCGTATGCAGTCCTGATTGTGGCGCTCACCTGCACGGCGCCAAACACGCATACGACCATCATTGGCACCAAGGCAGAAGCGACTCTCATCGCTGAAGACGACACGCCTCCATTCGTCCCTCCATTCACGCCTGTCGCGACACCACTGGAGGCGGGCTGCACGATGTTGGGGCGTGAGCGGAAGACGGCCTAACGGTGTGCGGGACCGTAGCCCAGCTTCATGGAGACGGTTGCGAATGGTCCTCGCCGATACCCCAGGAGCAACAGTGTCCCTAATTTGCTGGGAAGTGGCGGTGCGGTCCTCTACGGCACTGCGTAGGATCCTATGGTCTTGGCGTGCATCCGTGCGTCGCTGCGGTCCGGTCCCAGGTCGACGGGCACGTGCACCTTCCGCCGACCACTGGCGACAACATCGATGTACTGTGGAGACCTCACGCCCCACGTGTTGAGCAATTCGGCGGTACGTCCACCCGGCCTCCCGCATGCCCACTATACGCCCTCGCTCAAAGTCCGTCAACTGCATATACGGTTCACGTCCACGCTGTCGCGGCATGCTACCAGTGTTAAAGACTGCGATGGAGCTCCGTATGCCACGGCAAACTGGCTGACACTGACGGCGGCGGTGCACAAATGCTGCGCAGCTAGCGCCATTCGACGGCCAACACCGCGGTTCCTGGTGTGTCCGCTGTGCCGTGCGTGTGATCATTGCTTGTACAGCCCTCTCGCAGTGTCCAGAGCAAGTATGGTGGGTCTGACACACCGGTGTCAATGTGTTCTTTTTTCCATTTGCAGGAGTGTAGTTAATGAGACAAAAGTACTATTATGTTCATGCCGAGTCATTTGATACCCTGGACCTTCAATTGGATGTTAGGGTCACCCTTTCACTACGGGACATCTAGGCGTTCTCAATATTAAGTGGACTTCTCTATATGTATTTGTTTGATGGATTATTTCATGGACTTAAAAGTGCATTGCTGCACAATAATGTTTTTCGAGCAACCTGCACGAGAAGTTAACGTTATAAGTAACTCAGGAGTAGTGCGTCATAAATTATTCTGCGATGGATGTATGCAACTACTCGCGACGGAAGGGTCCAGCCAGATAGAGACAGAGGTGGGAGTGAATGTGGGTACAACCACACAACCCCGCCGCTAACTTTACGGACTGCAACTCCATCTCTGCAGCATTTCCCGCAGTGCGCAGCCTCCATACAGTTTACAAGACAGTTGACAGATAACGGATGCAGTCTAGGAGACTCATTTCACTCACAAATGAAAAAGATAAACTACGAAATCAATCCGTAAAAATAAACTCTAGACCTTGTTTCTAATTTACTCATTACATATTCACTTAGTCCAGATGAATTGTCAGTGATGTTGTTGTTGTGGTATTCAGTCCAGAGACTGGTTTGATGCAGCTCTGCATGCCACTCTATCCTGTGCAAGCTTCTTCATCTCCCAGTATCTACTGCAACCTAAATTCTTCTGAATCTGTTTGTTGTAATCATCTCTTGGTCTCCCTCTACGATTTTTACCCTCCACGCTTCCCTCCAATACTAACTTGGCGATCCCTTGATGTCTCAGAATATGCCCTACCAACCGATCCCTTCTTCTAGTCACGTTGTACCAAAAACTCCTATTCAGTACCTCATCATTGGTTATGTGATCTACCCATCTAATCTTCAGCATTCTTCTGTAGCACCACATTTCGAAAGCTTCTGTTCTCTTCTTGTCTAAAGTATTTATCGTCCAAGTTTCACTTCCATACATGGCTACACTCCATACTAATACTATCAGAAACGACTTCATGACACTTAAATCTATACTCGATGTTAACAAATTTCTCTTCGTCAGAAACGCCTACCTTGCCATTGCCAGTCTACATTTTGTATCCTCTCTAATTCGACCATTATCAGTTATTTTTCTCCCCAAATAGCAATACTCCTTTACTATATTACGTGTCTCATTTCCTAATCTAATTCCTTCAGCATCACCCGACTTAATTCGACTACATTCCATTATCCTCGTTTCGCTTTTATTAATGTTCATCTTATATCCTCCTTTCAAGACACTGTCCATTCCGTTCAACTGCTCTTCCAGGACCTTTGCTGTCTGTGACAGAATTACAGAGTCATCTGCGAACCTAAAAGTTTTTATTTCTTCTCCCTGGATTTTAATACCTACTCCGAATTTTTCTTTTGTTTCCTTTACTGCTTGCTCAATATACAGATTGAATAACATCGGGGAGAGGCTACAACCCTGTCTCACTTCCTTCCCAACCACTGCTTCCCTTTCATGCCCCTCGACTCTTATAACTGCCATCTGGTTTCTGTACAAATTGTAAATAGCCTTCCGCTCCCTGTATTTTACCCCTGCCACCTTCAGAATTCGAAATAGAGTATCCCAGTCAACGTTGTCAAAGCCTTCTCTAAGTCCATAAATGCTAAAAACGTGGGTTTGCCGTTGCTTAATCTATTTTCTAAGATAAGTCTTAGGGTTAGTATTGCCTCACGTGTCCAGCATTTCTACTGAATCCAAACTGATCTTCCCCGAGGTCGGCTTCAACCAGTTTTTCCATTCGTCTGTAAAGAATTATACAAACGCCTCAAAAATGAGATCGACAGGAAGTGCAAAATGGCTAAGCAGGCATGCTAGAGGACAAATGTAAGGATGTAGAGGCTTATCTCACTAGGGGTAAGATAAATACCGCCTACAGGAAAATTAAAGAGACCTTTGGAGAAAAGAGAGCCACTTCTATGAATATCAAGAGCACAGATGGAAACCCAGTTCTAAGCAAACAGGGGAAAGCAGAACGGTGGATGGAGTATATAGAGGGTCTATAGAGGCCGATGTACTTGAGGACAATATTATGGAAATGGAAGAGGATGCAGATGGAGATGAAATGGGAGAAATGATACTGCGTGAAGAGTTTGACAGAGCACTGAAAGACCTGAGTCGAAACAAGGCCCCGGGAGTAGACAACATTCGATTAGAACTACTGACAGTCTTGGGAGAGCCAGTCCTGACAAAACTCTACCATCTGGTGAGCAAGATGTACGAGACAGGCGTAATTCCCTCAGACTTCAAGAAAATATAATAATTCCAATCCCAAAGAAAGCAGGTGTTGCCGGCCGGTGTGGCCGTGCGGTTAAAGGCGCTTCAGTCTGGAACCGCGTGACCGCTACGGTCGCAGGTTCGAATCCTGCCTCGGGCATGGATGTGTGTGATGTCCTTAGGTTAGTTAGGTTTAATTAGTTCTAAGTTCTAGGCGACTGATGACCTCAGAAGTTGAGTCGCATAGTGCTCAGAGCCAAAGCAGGTGTTGACACATGTGAAAATTACCGAACTATCAGTTTAATAAGTCACAGCTGCAAAATACTAACGCGAATTCTTTACAGACGAATGGAAAAACTGGTAGAAGCCGACCTCGGGGAAGATCAGTTTGGATTCTGTAGAAAGGTTGGAACACGTGAGGCAATACTGACCTTACGACTTATCTTAGAAGAAAGATTAAGGAAAGGCAAACCTACGTTTCTAGCATTTGTAGACTTACAGAAAGCTTTTGACAATGTTGACTGGAATACTCTCTTTCAAATTCTGAAGGTGGCAGTGGTAAAATACAGGGAGCGAAAGGCTATTTACAATTTGTACAGAAACCAGATGGCAGTTATAAGAGTCGAGGGACATGAAAGGGAAGCAGTGGTTGGGTAGGGAGTGAGACAGGGTTGTAGCCTCTCCCCGATGCTATTCAATCTGTATATTGAGCAAGCAGTAAAGGAAACAAAAGAATAATTCGGAGTAGGGATTAAAATCCAGGGAGAAGAAATAAAAACTTTTAGGTTCGCCGATGACATTGTAAGTCTGTCATAGACAGCAAAGGACTTGGAAGAGCAGTTGAACGGAATGGACAGTGTCTTGAAAGGAGGATATAAGATGAACATTAACAAAAGCGAAACGAGGATAATGGAATGTAGTCGAATAAAGTCGGGTGATGCTGAGGGAATTAGATAAGGAAATGAGACACTTAAAGTAGTAAAGGAGTTTTGCTATTTGGGGAGTAAAATAACTGATGATGGTCGAAGTAGAGAGGATATAAAATGTAGACTGGCAACGGCAAGGAAAGCATTTCTGAAGAAGAGAAATTTGTTAACATCGAGTGTAGATTTAAGTGTCAGGAAGTCGTTTCTGAAAGTATTTGTATGGAGTGTAGCCATGTATGGAAGTAAAACATGGACAATAAATAGTTTGGACAAGAAGAGAATAGAAGCTTTTGAAATGTGGTGCTATAGAATAATGTTGAAGATTAGGTGGGTAGATCACGTAACTAATGAAGAGGTATTGAATAGGATTGAGGAGAAGAGAAGTTTGTGGCACAACTTGACTAGAAGAAGGGATCGGTTGGTAGGACATGTCCTGAAGCATCAATGGATCACAAATTTAGCATTGGAGGGCAGTCTGGAGGGTAAAAATCGTAGAGGGAGACCAAGAGATGAATACACTAAGCAGATTCAGAAGGGTGTAGGTTGCAGTAGGAACTGGGAGGTGAAGCAGCTTGCACAGGATAGATTAGCATGGAGAGCTGCATCAAACCAGTCTCAGGACTGAAGACCACAACAACAACAACAACAACATTTATTTTGGAAAGAAATAATTAAATTCATTTGTAGAACAAATAAATAATTGCGAAAGTTATCTCATGCTACACTGCACTGAGCAGCGAATTAAATAGCGATATCTGCAGCGTTGCACTATCGCTACCAGTAATTACTCTTGCAACATTGTCTATAATCCTACCTGTGATCAGTCCGATAGCGAATCATTAATAATTTCAGGGCTTTCCAACGGTAGTTATTAGCTTAAAGTGTATCCCTGCACTGCAGAAATAAATTATTTTGACACGTAAGATGTGATAACAGTCCATTCTGGGCCTACTGAGGAGCTATTTCGCGTAGTAAAGTTAGGTTTGCTGTTACGTGAACCGTGCGTAAGTCAAAAGTGTGAAGCCACTGTAAGTATTGCGAATTGGGCTGTATGTATATCGTAAAGAGCCATTCTATTGCAAGTCTACTTACTTCGCAGCATCCTTCTGTAACACACAACTCTCCAACGTTTGTGTTCTTTTCTTTTCTCAGTTTCCGTAAGGTAAAACACATCATTTCGAAATTTTTCACCTGAAGATAACTACGTGATGCAGCAGCGTAGTTTCTTGGAGATTTTGTGAAACTGTCAAGAGCCAAGTACGAACCAGTTACTGCCGTGTCAAACTCAGACAGGAGTGTTGCGCCCGGACCCGGTGCTTTAATTGGTCGCTTCCTGAGGCCTTCGCCGAGCCCGGCTAGCGGATCTGATGGCGCACTGGAGGCCAGAAGCGTGTCTCGCCCTGTGTAATGCAGGATTCGTAACGCTGTGGGCGGTCGCTTCGCTCTTTGCTGCTCACCTTGTGAGTGACACCTTGCTAAAGAGGAGAGCTTTCCTGAAAGAGAAACGAGCGGAGGATCAAACAGTGCTTGTACTCTCACAACCTCACTGTCATATTCTCAGACACAAAACCCGCCCGGACAGCTGATCGCTTTAACTCGCCCCTTCGGGGATACGTGGAGGCTAGCTTGTCCTGGATCGATCCCGCCTAGCGGGTTAATGATAAGGGCTGATGAGCCGGCCAGGTTTCAGGCGGTTCCCCACATCCACCTAGGTGAGTATGTAACCTCCCCCTCACTTATTGACCTTAGTGACAGTGAAAAATTAAACCTCGTGTACCTAATGGAAATTTGGGAAAAGCAATCGCCACCGATGTTAATCTGTCGGTAAAGAGGGAGGAAGGGTTATATCTTAATGAAAGGAAAAATGCAGATGAAATTGGTGGAAATTAGTTTTGAAAAAGGGTAAAGTTAATAAAGAAAGTAAATGTGCGATCGTTACGTTAACAATTAATTGGCGCTAATTAGATATTTGAGATTTGGGGAAAATTACAGTCGCCAGTCCTATGGACAACTACTATCAAAAATTGATAAAAAGGTTAACGCACATATAATTAGCATTAAAAGCGTTGAAACTGAAGGTTGACACGTGTTGGGTGAAAACTGAGTGTTTGTCAGAAGTAGTAAATTTCGCTAGAAATGTTAATGCACATATAATTAGCACTACAAGCGTGGAGACTGAAGGTTGACACGTGTGAAAACTGAATGTTTGTCAGAAGTAGTAAATTTCGCTACACTCTGACTTAATTTAGCAAAATAATTAATAAAACCGGAAAATTGAAAGTTAATTTTGTGACTGAAATTAATAGTGAACTTTGTTTCTGAAACACTTCGAAATTAAGTAAAATAAGGTTAGTCTTGGGCTACCTCAACAATCATCTCAAAAGCAACTTGAATCTACGGAATTTTAGAAATGAGAGATTTAACTTTGAACTTGAATTAAATGATTCTGAACAATTAACAATAGTGAAATTTAGTACGTACGAAGCTGAGCTGCAGTCACAGGTAAGCTAAAATATGGCAACGAAACTCGTACTCTTGATTTGTGCTTGTGTAATCTAAATATTGTAGCCAGCTATGAATACCTTAACTGAACTTTGAAATTAAAGCAGTGAAATCGAATGATGCTGGCGTTTGAATTTCAGCGACACTCGGGTTCATTCCGGAAAAGGAAGGGAACCTGCTTGGTAATGCAATTGGGACAGTGAGCAACAAAGGTTCATGCTAAGTTGCTGTATTTTTGTGATGCAACAGTTTGAAAAGCTGAGATCTGCCATACAGTTCTAAGACTTTACGTGCTTTCAGTCTTCCTTGTTGGTTGATTGAAGGTTTGAAGTCGTCGATCGAGGAGGTGGCGACAATCATTTATTATCGGCCGTAGTTGTTGCACAAGCTGGATGTTGGCGCGCCTTCTTGTCGACACGGTCACCAGGCGAAACGGGCTCTTGATGTGCGCCAGCTAATGCTTCCCGTCCGCGATACCGTGTCAGAAACTATCATAGCAAGTCGAGCGCAACTACATGCTGCCAAACCCCGAAAGCGCACCAACTCGCGGGAGCGTCACAAAACACACCTGCTCCACCGCCCTACTCCAGCCAGACTCTGCTCTGCCCGTGGTCCACGCGGCAGAGTTAACACAACCCAAGATCCTAAACACTTTGGTTCTCCACACGACCTGTCGATGTAATCGTTCGATAGCATAGTTTTCCCTAGGCAAGACACAGTGTAAAAACACAAATGATATTTACCAATTATACATCGACATAAATGCAGATATATATATATATATATATATATATATATATATAAATTGTAAAACAATTACAATATATAAAGACACAGAAAAAATTTATAGTACAACAGATGGAAATAGGAGGATATACATTTCCGGCGTTACAAATACCAGGCTGCTACCAACGTCCCATCTCAGATACACGCTACGTAAATATTTGTAATACATCCTCACACTTGAACTTAGATTTGCTTCAGACGCAAAGTAATCGCGTCCACGTTTTCCGTTAGCAGCCGTACAATCTTGAGCCAAATAATTCTCACAATACGGAGAAACTAGACACTGTCTGGTTAAAAGTGAGATGCAATGGCAGTCGGTCGTCCCTTTAAGAGAGTCGCTGAACCACGGAAGAACCCTACATGATTCTCCAGTTATTGCCAGGAGGGGCTCCGGTATGCTGGGGGCGTACCACGAGGAGGTAAGTTATTTTCGAGCCACATATACTCTGCTGGCCATCCAAAATGTAGCACTACGGAGGACCGGAGGTATCACAGCCAAACTGATTTGGGAGATAGCGCGTTGTACAAAGATGATATGATTGAAAATATAGCCCCGTTTGGAGTGAGGAAGATGATGAAATCAGTATTGAGTTTAGAGGCCACTGCTGGCTACAATCGCTGCTACACTCCTTGGCGCTGAATCAAAGAGGCTTTGGAAGTGATGCTGGGCTTCCACATATTGGTAAAGTTGATCTGGTATAGCGGGTGGTTTGTCCTGGACATGTTGTTCCGCAATCATCGACCAGACGTTTTCGATAGTGAGAGATCGGGACAACAGGGAGGTCAAGACAGCAGTGGAATGTCATGGATGACAAAGAAGTATTGAACATTGCGTGGCACGTGTGGTCGCGCATTTTCCTGTTGCAATGTGGCCGTCGGCAAGATCCTGAGGTAATGGAGGACAACAGGTTCCAACAATTGAAAGCTGTAACGCTGGCTGGTTAGTGTACAGGCAATGAGTATCAGGGGGATGTGGGGGTAGAATCCAGTACCACCACAAATCATAATAATGGGTGCAGGACTTATCGCGCGAGGCTTTCGTGTGCGCTTATCTTTGGCTGCAGGGCCTCCACGGCCAGATACTGAAAGACTGTAGTGAGCTTGTCTTCAAAGTTGGACGTTCATGTATTTTTTATTTTATTTATTTATTTATTTAATTTTGAAGTTACTACTGACTCTGATGATGCGTGCATACACAAACTCTGAGTCTCAGGCATTATTATCGTGCGTGGTAGTGATCGAACAGTTGTTGACAGAAGTCAGACGCAGCTTGGCGTGGAGATAGGCTGCTGGTCAGGAGAGGTCGTAGCCTGCCGTGACCGTACTAGTGGCTTCTGATATTATGGTTTAGTACTATCCGACTGCGGTATATTATTCTACAATTATGATATATTCTGTGAAGTTAATTATGATTCCCAGGACATTATGATGAAGGTTTATGAAATATGTTCTTCTGATGGAAAAACAATAGGAGTTTTAAATGATTTAGTTAGGATACTTTTTTTGCAACTATTTATGGAACAAAGAAAGGAATGTACACTCTTTAATCGAAGCAGCCGACGTCCATACTACGAGGGTAATCCGAAAAGTAAGGTCTCCTATTTTTTTCTAAGTACAGAACTCTGTTTGTGTGGCAGTTGGTCACATTGTTAAGGAAAGTGCTTCACGCGCTGTGTGTAAACATGCGCACGCCGCGCTGAGGCGCTCAGTCTTGGCTTGGCAGCCGTTGAGAATGGAGCTCCCGTTGGATGTTACTGGCAAGTTCGAATTGCACGCAGTTATTCGAATTTTAAACGCAAAGGGAACTGCGCCGATTGAAATCCATCGCTAATTGACGGAAGTGTATGGTCAGCCGTACATGAATGTCAAATGTTCGTAAGTGGTGTAGAGAGTTTGCTAATGCTCGGACCGAAATTCACGACGAACAAAGGAGCGGGAGACCGTCAATTTCTGAGGAGACAGTGTTGAAGGTTGAGAAAAGCATGCGTGAAGATCGGCGGATCACCCTAGATGATCTCTGCATGTTGGTTCCTGAGGTTTCCCGAAGCACCGCCCACAGAATTTTAACGGAAACATTGAACTACCGGAAGGTGTGCGCAAGATGGGTGCCACGCATGCTGACTCAGGACCACATGCGGCAACGAGTTCATGATTCCCGGCATTTCTTCACCGCCTTGCAGCCGAACAGGACAACTTCCTGGACTCAATTGTAACGGGTGACGAAACCTGGGCATACCACATAACACATGAGGCCAAGCAACAATCACGCCAGTGGCGACATCCTTCTTCGCCAAAGCCGCGGAAATTCAAACAAACACAGTCTGCCGGTAAAGTCATGACAACCGTTTTTTGGGATCGGAAAGGGCTATTGTGCCCGCTGGGACCACAATTAACGTTGACAGGTACTGTGAGACTCTGAAAAAACTCGAACTGGCAATTCAGAACCGGAGAAGAGGAATGTTGAGCAAGGGCGTACACATTCTCTATGACAACCCTCGCCCACACATCGCTCGGCAAACCGTTGCTCTCCTGGAACAGTTTCAGTGGAACGTAATCACCCACCCACCCTATAGTCCTGACTTGGCGCCCAGTGACTATCGCCTGATCCCTAGGTTAAAAGAGCATTTGGCCGGAAAGCGATTGAGCTCCGACGACGAGATGAAATAAGAGGTTCATAACTTTCTGATCAGCATGGCGGAGAGCTGGTATGACATGGGCATACAAAAACTGCCACAGCGTCTACAAAAATGCATCGACAGAAATGGTCATTATGTCCAAAAACAGCTAAATGTTCGAGCTGTAAACTGATGTAAACAGGTCTACGTACTTATAAAAAATAGGAGACCTTACTTTTGGGATTACCCTCGTAGATACAAGGAGGTTCTGTTTGTGTACACTTTGTTCGAAGGTAGAGTCACGGTGGTATTTGCAAGAAAGATTTATTTTGTCATGAAAGGATTTTTGAGAGGACAGTACTACTGAAGTTTTGTTGCTACTGACGAGATATAATATGACATGTAAGAGCGATCCATTATGAAAAGAAGACGAATTAGAGTTTGAGGTACCAATCATATCAGCTATATATATTGTAAACTCCAGAAACACGAAACTTCTACCTGTATGAAACACCAGCGTTTGCAGATGACAAATTTTCGTTTCACCTATTTGGAGATTCCACTGCATTATGTGGATGTATCTATTGAGTAATAAGTGTGTTTGGCGTTACAAGGATTTTTTTCTCTATTGCTGAATCGTGTGATGTACATGTGCGAAGAATTTTACGAAGTAGTGCGATGAAATTGTCCCAACGAAAATTTGTTTCCTTACTTATTACTGTTTACATTTACTGTAATTCATTCTTTGAATGAAATATGTTCATAACTGAATTTTTCTGTGCCGCAGAAGTAATAAAAAACATAGAACTTTACGCATGTGTGTGAACTAAACAATATCTTGAGATCGGAGTGTAACGCACGTAGCGAGCGAGTTACATTCTAACAATGCAGATGTTGCAGTGGTGAGTTACGGAGAACTGACATTCCAGAAGTACCCAGCCGTATCAGAAACATTGATTCATTACTTGCACATAAGTATGTTATGAATTAGAATCGCTCGTTGTTGAAATGCACCATGTCCACGTTTTTCACAAAGTCGTTTTAGCGTGATGTTGCTTTCTAATAAGAAAGATGCATGTTTTGCTGTTGAAAGGAACCACGGTCTGGCGCCGCACGAGTCATTAACACAGCCGTCAGATTAGTTATTCCGTGTTGAAAGGAACTTAGTCCTGCAGTTAGTGCGTTTCAACACGGAACGTCTTTCAGCGCCAGAGATGTTCCCATGTTTCAGATGTCAACATTGGCTACGCTTTTTTATTTTGTTTGCGCGGATATCGCGTATTGTTGATAGCGTATCCTGTGTGGTTGTTATGCTGTGCGTATCGTTTTCGTGCTGTGTTCATAAACGTATTTACAGTATGGATAATGTAGTTATGGCAGGAAAGAAACGTCAACGCAAAGAATTAAATTAGGCCAGGAATCAAGTAAAACGATCAAAGGTTAAGGGTACTACTTATACAAGCAATGAAGGAAAGTAAGTTCCTCAGAAAAGTATCGAACCTCTTGCAGATATGACAGAAATTATCTTTTTTACCTAAATATTATCTGTCTAACCTTATCATTTCCATAAAATGGATGCGAATGATTATTGGTACTGAAGTTATGATTACTTAACTCGTATCTCACAATGATTTTACCAAGGTAACTTGTGTGTTTGTTTTCGGTGTTAACGTCAATACTTCAATTAATTGGAAGAAGAAGAGAAGCTGGAGATATTTTATACCTTTTACGATTCTGAGACCAAAAATGAACAGGATATCCACATAGAGAGACCGATTGAATAGCATACCATCAAACGGTGAAGATCTAGGCCTGTTAATGAACAGTAGAAAGTGGTACGTGACTCTGGAGGTATGTAGGAATGAATTCATTAGCTTACATGGTATAACGCAGAAGCGTGTATTCAGGATTGCTAAGCTGGTGGCGAAAGCCCAGTAGACAAGATAGGATTTAATAAGAAGATGCAAGCTATATCACATGAAATATGCACTGAAAGTCGGGACCATATTTTCAAGTTTCGCCGGCCAGAGTGGCCGAGCTGTTCTAGGCGCTTCAGTCTGGAACCGCGCGACCGCTACGGTCGCAGGTTCGAATCCTGCCTCGGGCATGGATGTGTGTGATGTCCTTAGGTTAGTTAGGTTTAAGTAGTTCTAAGTTCTAGGGGACTGATGACCTCAGATGTTGAGTCCCATAGTGATCAGAGCCATTTGAACCATATTTTCAAGTTTCTTATCAAAACATCTCATTGTGGGGGAAAAGAAATGAAGTACTTGGATGCAAGACTGAACCTTAAAAAATGCATCATTATTTTGTGAGGAACATCCTAATCTTAAGTTGAAATAAGTATTTTATGTTAACTATTTCAACAACAACTTTGGCTACAGATTCGGTAGACCCCAAATAGATGTATGCAATACCTGTGAAGAACTTCAAGTCAAAATGAAGTCTCCACACTTATCGCAAAATATTAAATTAGCAGCAGCAAGTGAACTAAGTATTCACATGCGCAGAAGTAGCAAATTTTATTCCTGTATGAAAGCATGCTCAGAATCCTGTCAGCCGGATGGCGAACTTTTTGTAGCCTTTGACTTCATGTAAACTTTACCTCTGCCTTATATACCTGTTCAGGAAATTTTCTACCTAAGGCAGCTATGGGTGCATTTATTTACTATACATGCGGCTTTTCGCGGATGATGCTGTAGTATACAGAGAAGTTGCAGCATTAGAAAATTGTAGCGAAATGCAGGAAGATCTGCAGCGGATAGGCACTTGGTGCAGGGAGTGGCAACTGGCCCTTAACATAGACAAATGTAATGTACTGCGAATACATAGAAAGAAGGATCCTTTATTGTATGATTATATGATAGCGGAACAAACACTGGTAGCAGTTACTTCTGTAAAATATCTGGGAGTATGCGTCCGGAACGATTTCAAGTGGAATGATCATATACAATTAATTGTTGGTAAGGCGGGTACCAGGTTGACATTCATTGGGAGAGTGCTTAGAAAATGTAGTCCGTCAACAAAGGAGGTGGCTTACAAAACACTCGTTCGACCTATACTTGAGTATTGCTCATCAGTGTGGGATCCGTACCAGATCGGTCTGACGGAGGAGATAGAGAAGATCCAAAGAAGAGCGGCGCGTTTCGTCACAGGGTTATTTGGTAACCGTGATAGCGTTACGGAGATGTTTAGCAAACTCAAGTGGCAGACTCTGCAAGAGAGGCGCTCTGCATCGCGGTGTAGCTTGCTCGCCAGGTTTCGAGAGGATGCATTTCTGGATGAGGTATCGAATATATTGCTTCCCCCTACTTATACCTCCCGAGGAGATCACGAATGTAAAATTAGAGAGATTAGAGCGCGCACGGAGGCTTTCAGACAGTCGTTCTTCCCGCGAACCATACGCGACTGGAACAGGAAAGGGAGGTAATGACAGTGGCACGTAAAGTGCCCTCCGCCACACACCGATGGGTGGCTTGCGGAGTATGAATGTAGATGTAGATGTAGAAGCACAATAGTTCTAACGTATACATAATCATGAGACTAAGGCCGAGAAAGGGGCCAATGAGATGTGCACATTCGTACTGGCCTACTTCACAACGAAATTAAATAAGGCACGAAGAAACTACACTTCTACTCTGATGCGTGTGCAGGCCAAAATAGGAATCATTCATTTATTCTTTTCTGCATGCGTTTTGTCGAAGATAAACGATCCGAGGGAATTATTTACCGCTTACCTGGCAAAGGTAGTGAAGGGAGATGAAAATTTAATAGTCATGGGTGACTGGAATTCGAGAGTAGGAAAAGGAAGAGAAGTAAACGTAGTAGGTGAATATGGATTGGGGCTAAGAAATGAAAGAGGAAGCCGCCTGGTAGAATTTTGCACAGAGCATAACTTAATCATAGCTATCACTTGGTTCAAGAATCATGAAAGAAGGTTGTATACATGGAAGAACCCTGGAGATAATAAAAGGTTTCAGATAGATTATATAATGGTAAGACAGAGATTTAGGAACCAGGTTGTAAATTGAAATTTCCTGGCAGATTAAAACTGTGTTCCGGGCCGAGACTCGAACTCGAGACCAGCAATTACCCGCGAAAGGCAAAGGTCCAGAGTTTGAGTCTCGGCCCGGCACACAGTTTTAATCTGCCAGGAAGTTTCATATCAGCGCACACTCCGCTGCAGAGTGAAAATCTCACTCAGGTTTTAAACTGTAAGACATTTCCAGGGGAAGATGTTGACTCTGTCCACAATCTATTGGTTATGAACTGTAGATTAAAACTGAAGAAACTGCAAAAAGGTGGGAATTTACGAAGATGGGACCTGGATAAACTGACTAAACCAGAGGTTATCGAGAGTCTCAGGGAGAGCATAAGGGAACAACTGACAGGAATGGGGGAAAGAAATACTGTGGAAGAACGATGGGTAGCTTTGAGGAATGAAATAGAGAAGGCAGCAGAGGATCAAGTAGGTAAAACAAGAGGGCTAGTAGAAATCCTTTGGTAACAGAAGAGATACTGAATTTGTAAGTAGGCTGTTTATGTTTTCTCTATGTAAGTAGGCTGTTTATGATTTCTCTATGTAAGTAGGCTGTTTAGGTTTTCTATTGGTAACGCCACCTCTGTATGAAATTCACTGGCTGTGTTGTGTGCAGTCTGTGGCTGCTTTGCATTGTTGTAATACTCGCCATTGTAGTGTTAAGGCAGCTGGCTGTTAACAGTGCGTAGCGTTGCGCAGTTGGAGGTGAGCCGCCAGCAGTGGTGGATGTGGGGAGAGAGATGGCGGAGTTTTGTAATTTGTCATGAACTGCTATATTTATATATGATGATATCAAGGTAAATACATTGTTTGTTCTCTATTAATATCTTTCATTTGCTAACTATCCCTATCAGTAGTTAGTGCCTTCCATAGTTTGAATCTTTTACTTAGCTGGCAGTAGTGGCGCTCGCTGTATTGCAGTAGCTTGAGCAGCGAAGATTTTTGTGAGGTAAGTGATTTGTGAAAGGTATAGTTTAATGTTAGTCAGGGCCATTCTTTTGTAGGGAATTTTGAAAGTCAGATTGCGTTGCGCTAACAAAATATTGTGTGTCAGTTTAAGCACAGTCATGTATAATTGTTCAAAGGGGACGTTTCATATGTCGACCCTCAGCCGAGGATACCTCACTGAATCTTCTGATTTTTTCTTGTAGTTTGTGTAATTAGTGTAGATTTTGTTATTGATAGGGCGTAATCATAGAGAGAATTTCCTTTGTAGTTGTGGCATGCATGCATGCATGTAGATTTGCACCAAGTATTTCGCAGCTGCGCTGGCAGTTAAGTAGACATTATTTCCATTGCTATGTTATTTTATTTTGCTCTTCAAATTGTGCTTTTCTGTGTTATCGTGTGAAATATTGTGACAATTATGGCGTGTGAAAAACGTAATACTAGGCTCCAAAGTAAACTGAGAAATGACAGTGAAGACGAAAGCAGTGTGTTAGCGCCGCAGAGTAATGAATTAACTAATGTTCAAAGTAGTAATTTGGTAATTGCGCATAGGGAAATGGAGCGGGCGGCAAACAATGGTGTAGACAGTGAAACAGGTAGTGAACAGGGAAGCGTTATCGATCGATTGGTCGGCAACAGCTCGCCTCAGGAATCGGGAATGACAGAACACAATATTGCAAATACTGCAGACTCAGGTTTTGGGTTCTCACCGTTTTCTCAAATGAGTCAAGACACATTTTCCGCTTGTCAAAATGTGAATGTTGCCGGTGCAACTTCACTGCCGAAAAGCACTGAGGAACATGTTTCAGACACCAGTGCATTGTTATTACAATTAATGCAACAAATGGGACAAAAGCTAGAAAAGTTAGACACAATGGAACAACACCAGAGACAAACACAGCAACAGTTAGACACAGTGGAACAAAATCTCAAAAAGTTAGACACAGTGGAACAAAATCTTAAAAAGTTAGACACAATGGAACAAAATCAGAGACAAACACAGCAACAGTTAGACACACTGGAACAAAATCAGAGACAAACACAGCAACAGCTTCAAAAGTTAGACTCATTGGAACAAACTCTTGAACAAACGCGTGAAGATTTAACTACTGAGTTACATAACATTGAATCGAAATGTCAAAAAGTCTGTAATGACGTAAAAACTCAAATTTGTGAGCATTTTCAACCTATTTTCTCGCGGCATGAAAAGGCATTACAGAATCACGAAGCAGCCATAAAAGAACTGCAAATTATTGTTCATGAAAATCATGAGACCTTGCAAGCTAAATTTGACTCAGTTGCATCTACCGATTCGGTTACGCAACTTGCAAAAACTCAGGAAAACTTAAAGAACACAGTAGATTCGATTTCAACACAAATGGACACTCTGAAACTTGGTTCAGAAAAACACATTGAGGAAATGTGTTCACTATCGGAGAAAGTAGCCGAACTTTCGGATCAGTTCACTAACTTATCTACGAAGGTAGATGATAATCTGAACGACACAAAACCGGTAGTCTTTAATGACACAGAAGAGTGCGAACAAATTAAGAAATTCAAACAAAATCAGAATCAAATTAATACGCAACACCAAAGAGAAATCCGGGAAGTACAAGGTCAGCTGACTCAGGTAATACAAGAATTACGTATTTCAGAGGCCACTCGCGCACCAATACGGGAAGAGGGACTTAGAAATACGGAACAACCACAAAATAATAACACAGGACACTTCGGAAGTTATGAAAGAAATTGGCAAGGTGCACCGAATTTTGAAATGGAACCGCCGAAACGACCTAACAATGACCGATATGCGACTCGCCGACATGATGACTTTGACTATAAGCTGTTCATTACTACACGTAAATTCAAAACATTTAAGAATTCTGGCAACGACATTCATCCACAAGCATGGCTCCATCAATTCTCTCATTGTTTTCCTCCCAACTGGTCATTAGAGCACAGATTAGAATTTATGTGTGGCTACTTAGAGAATGAACCAGCTGTAAGAATGCGGTCGGTCATTCACGATTGCCACAGTGAAGGAGAGTTTTACCATGCCTTCCTCTCAGCATATTGGTCTCAGGCCACACAAGACCGAGTAAAACAAAGCATCATAATGATGAAACGTTTCGAACAATCTGAATTTTCCAGTCTTATGAAATATTTTGAAGACATGTTGCACAAGAATCAGTACCTGCAAACCCATACAGCCCCTCAGAACTTATCCGCATTTGCTTAATCAAATTGCCTGAACATTTACGACAGATTATTTTGGCAGGACGTTGCAAAGACGACATTGAAGCTTTTCAGGGACTGTTACAAGAATTGGAAATTGACACTGACAATCGCAGAATGCAGAAACAGGAACACAACAATTACAGGTCACATCCGTCACAATTCCTCGATAATAACTGGATGCGACAAGGCTATTCTCACAACACAAATCGTGACCAAAACAGACACCACCCGTATGACAACCGTTGGCAGAGTAGTAATAATTGCAGGGAAAGATCACCTCTCCGTGGTAATGACTATCACAGAGACAATCAGAGAAACAGACAATATGGGAACCAAAACAATTATTATTACGGGAGACAGAATAACTTGAGACGCAACGGTCCAGCGCGCAGTTACGATTCAGGGGGAAATTCTCCACCACTTAACCGACAAGAAAGAAACTACAGGAACTACCGACATGACGACAGACGATGTGATCGTAACGACAGACCTGAATTGCATCAGAACTGGCGGGATTCAAACAGAGCAGGGCCCTCTCGTCACGGTGAATTTGTAGAAGTTAGGTCTCCAAACCCCAATAACGACGCACGCCAACAAAGAGACAATAGGCAATGACTCACACCGCTGGCAGCCACAAAAAATACTTATGAAACTGACGACGCAGCTGCCGTAGCTAGTAATTACGTAAAAATGGAAGACATTAGGGACATCTTACTCCAGGAACACGACATAAAACATAACAACATTGCATATCCTGTGATTCACATTACAGTAAATGATGTAAAATTTACGGCAGTACTTGACTGTGGCAGTCCCATTTCAGTAATTAGTGAAACAGCCTTTAGCAAATGCAACAAATCGAACGATTGTCCCACACTTCCGTTACGTAAGATTAAATTACAAGGTGCAATCTTTGGAAAAAGTGTAGATGTACGCCAAAAAACCAACTTAGAATTCTTTTGTCAAAGCCACAGCTTCTCTATGAGCTTTCTTATTGTTCCATTATTGTCGACGGAAATTATACTGGGAGTAGACTTTTGAATGAATACAAAGCAATCTTAAGCTTTCACGATGCTGAAATAAGTTTAGAAAAAGAAGGTAACTCAGTAGCTTTGAAATTTGAAGATTGGCTCTCAAACCATGACGAAGAAATTAATCGGCTTTACCTCCTGTTAGACAACAGTTCGGAATTTTCAACGGAACTTGACACTAACAATCACTCTGCAAGTACTGACAGGGATGATGTCGACGGCATATTTGAAACTAATAAGTTAATTCAGAATAAAATTCAAACAATTGAGAATTGTAATGACACTGATAGGCAGGACCTCTTTGAGATTTTACAAGCACATTCCACAGTTTTTACTCACAAAAAAGGAACAATCAAGGGATTTCAATACCAATTTCGTGTTCGTGAGCATACTAAATATTGTGTTAGACCATACGTAATTCCGGCGCATTATAGGGACCGTGTTAGAACAGAAGTACAATCTATGCTTGATGAGGGCATTATTGAGCCTGCAGTAAGCTCATACAACAATCCATTACATGTTGTTGAGAAGAAAAATGGATCGATCAGACTTGTCTTAGATTCGAGACAAATCAATACTATCATTATTCCTGAAACAGACAGGCCGCAAACGTTGGAAGAACTTCTTCAAAATTTTAATGGTGTAAAAGTGTTGTCTTCCATTGATCTCAGATCCAGCTTTTATCAGATCGAACTTCATCCAGAATGTAGAAAATACACAGCTTTCCTTTGTTTCGGCGTTTGTTATCAGTTTCGGAAACTTCCTTTTGGTTTGAACATTTTTTCAGCAGCATTCATTCGCGGGCTAAATTCCATATTACCTGAATTCTTAAAACGTCACATCACCTTATATGTAGACGATATTCTGATAGCAGAAGCCTCATGGGAACAACACAATCGCATCCTCAACAGCGTGTTACATATTTTTGCAGAATCTGGAATTACAGTTAACTTGGAAAAGTCTGAATTCGGTAGGACAAAAGTGAAGTTTTTGGGACATATTATTTCTTCTGAAGGCATTCAGCCGGATCCTGAAAAGTTAGAAGCAATCAGAGCCATTCCAGTTCCATCCACAAAAAGACAAATCCGCAGTTTTCTAGGTCTCGTA
Source organism: Schistocerca serialis cubense (assembly GCF_023864345.2). Lineage (NCBI taxonomy): Eukaryota > Metazoa > Arthropoda > Insecta > Orthoptera > Acrididae > Schistocerca > Schistocerca serialis. Next base: position 1,134,279,040 of record NC_064639.1, read on the forward strand.
AATTTTTACCGTCGTTTTCTGAATATGCAAATTCTTGTTACACCAAAACTTTGTTCTCTCACTGAAAAAAATACTATTTGGAACTGGGACGAACAAGCACAGTTGGAATTCGTTTAGCGTTACTTCATGCGCCAATATTAGCTCATCCAGATCTATCACAAGATTTCTGCCTTAGCACGGATTCTTCTAAAGTCGGTCTTGGTGCCCATTTATTTCAAGAAGCCATAGAAAATGACACTACCGTTCAGAAAACCATTGCTTTTGCTAGCCGAGTGCTAACAAAATCTGAAAAAAATTATTCCGTTACTGAATTAGAAGCTTTAGCAATCGTTTGGGCATTTAACAAATTCCGTTTCTTTCTTTCTGGTAAGCACGTAAAAGTATACAGTGATCATCGTGCATTACAATTTCTTATGTCTTCAAAATTAAATCATGACAGGTTAAAACGTTGGGCATTGTTTCTGCAAGAATTCCGCTTCACAATAGTCTACATTCCCGGCAAGGAGAACATTGTTGCAGACGCACTGTCACGCGCACCGGCTGGGCTTGAGAAAAGTAACACAGAAGGCAACATTGAGAAAAATTTCAGTATTCTTTACATTCAGAAAGTCGCCTTTGAAAACTTCATCACCACATCTTTAAAGGACATTGCTGATGAACAAGATAAAGATCCGATTTGGAAAGACATCAAGAGCAAATGGCATGAAAAGACACACACACAGATTCGGCATTATTACCTGGTTAGAAACAACATACTCTTCAAACGCTGCACTGTTGATGACAAGCTATGGGTACTTTGCATTCCAGACGATTTTGTTAATAAGCTCACTTGGTACATTAATTTCAGCTACGCACATTTTGGTCCACGAAAATGTTATCATATTCTTCGAACGACTTGTTATTTTAACAATATGGAAAAGAGAATTCGAAGAGTCTTGTCTATTTGTAAACTTTGTCAAAAGGCGAAACCATCTACTGTCTCACATCGTGCTCCGTTGTTTCCTATCATTCCTTCTAAATTAAAAGAATTTGCTGCTGTTGATCTCTTGGGACCGCTTGTCAGAACATCTAATGGATTTTCGTACGTTCTAGTCGCTGTTGAACTTACTTCAAAATTTGTTTCTTTCACTCCGTTATGTAAAGCCACAGGACGATCTGTATCCAACGCCTTTGTTAAAAATTTCTTATGTGAAGTTGGACACGTTAGTAAAGTCATTTCAGATAACGGACCGCAATTCAGATCTGCTGTTTGGTCACGCATGCTTCGCAACCATAAAATCAAACCCGTTTTTATTTCATTGTACTCATCACATTGCAACCCGTCTGAACGGATTATGAAAGAAATCAATAAGCTTTGCAGACTTTATTGTCACAGAAAGCATCAGCATTGGGACAGATATTTACACTTATTTCAAAACGTGCTGAATGAAATGCCTCACGACTCCACTGCATTACCACCTACTCTTGTACTGAAGAATGAAGAACCACCGAACAGAATCAGAGAGCTTGTACCTTTCCCGAATACACGTAAACTTCGACACAAAGACATAATTGATTTGGCTCTTAAAAATATAAAATCTGCAGCAGACAAAAGGAGAAAACTACACGGTAAAGCAAATGCAAAGAAGTTGTATATTGGTCAGAAAGTTCTCATTAAAGCTCATTCATTGTCACATAAGAAGAAACACTTGAGTCACAAATTCTTTCTAGTTTACAATGGACCTTACAGAATCCAACGTATACCACATGATAATTGCGTTGAAGTTGAAACTCTGCGTACTAGGAAGAGTAAAGGTTTACACCACATTTCACATGTAAAACCATTTATTGAAAGATAATCTGCTTTTTAACTTAGTCTTTGCCATAAAATTTTTCGCTTCACATTACTAATATGCATTGTCAGACTTAGAATCTGTTAACATACAACAATGTTTGATGTTAAATATCCAATCAAGAACCAAGAGAACTTACTTAAACAGAAATGACGAATGCATTGTTATAGTGAACAGATGTCACAGTGTTATTGTGTGTGTACATTCTTGCTTGTTAGTTGCACGATTATGGAACGACTATAAGGCTTACATACTTAGAACATTTACCAGTACTGCTAATGAGATTTTAATGCAACATTTTGGTTTACTTGAAAATATATTCTGGATTTAAAGTACTTTCAGTGAGATACCAGATGACATAGTGGTTAGTTTATGTGACAGCTACACGATTTTATCACGACGCTACTAATGAGTGACAATTTACAATGTTGCTTTTGCGGTGTATCTGTTTTATATCTGCACAGTTTTTCTGAATTATTCTGGAAAGTAAAACATGTTTTAGTAGTATCTTTTGTGGTATAGCTACAATGAGATTGCCTTTTCCATAGCACAACAATACGTTACAGCACAGTACTTTCATCATCACAACAATAAGCGTAATAACTAAGATATCTCTACGCAAAGCGTTTCACTTTTGCTTAACATGAGGTAAGTACATTGGCTTCGGCAGAACTTAGCTTTCGGAGGAAAATAACCACGACACTTCCACAGAGATTATCTTACAACAAGATGCATATTTAGCGCTACAGGACACGCATTTCAGTGATTAATTTTGTACTTAAAACATTTATTTTTAAAGATTTTTGAATTACAAAGAAAGTTTTCCGTGATACATTTCACTCCATTGCTGTAATCTGTAACACCTGAGGGTATAATTACATTAATCCTCAGGGGGGTACACGCTTACTTTGTGTACCATGTGTGTGGCAACCACAAGGAACCCTAGCTAATATGGTATTTGCTTATACAACTTTACACATCGGTACCATATTTCTCCAACACAAATTACACAGCTATCTGATCATTTAACTGAGAGATAAACATTTTTTTTACTACATCAGTGTCACATGTTTACGCAATACACAGTTGGGTAACTTCACACTTATGAAATCGTATTTTGTCTGTACTTTGTAAACTGTTCATATTTTTTCGGAACCATTGTGATACTATGAGAGCTTTGAATGATGTATTTGGTAAGGGAGCATGATTTTAAAGTACGTTTGAGGTAGATGACACTATTGAAATGAGCAGAGAATTTTTTTTAGGTTTTGAAATTATTGGAGAAAGCTACGACGATTTTGAGAATTGACTGAGATGTTACAATATTTTTACGACGACGATGTGTATTATGCTGCTGAGGTATGTTTACGATTAATAGGCTGAGGCTATATGAGTTATTTGATTATGCTTCATATTTATAATGACGAAATATTGACGAGTGTCGATGGATACGTATATGTGTAATAAGGTAAGGAGTAATGAATAGTGATTAGGGACTCTGACTTATGGAAAAGGATGTTGGAAACCAAGAATCATACTTTAGAATTATGAAATGTGTGTACATGTGTGAATCATGTGTGAATGTATCACAATGCCACTGAAAATTTTTTTGGACACTGTTATATTCATAGGATTTTGTTTCTACACATTTGCAACGCTAATTCTTGACCTGTGAAATATTTTTATGTGAGACTGTCACTGTAGCGGAAACCGCTGTCGTAAATATTTCCGTAAGAAAGTTAAGTGACCACCTGCACGTAATGCGTCGCGGGCACCCACCTGGGCGACAGCCGCCCGAAAAAAAAAAAAAAAAGCCATTAGCCTTTCAGCGGCACAGGTAGAAAAAAAAAGGGAGGCCATTATCCTGGCTATTGACGTTCCTTTGTAGAAAGCATCGCAAATATTACACGCTCATTACCTGAAAACATATGGTTACTCGTACTTTGTGCTAATTACTGAAATGCTTATGAACTGATGGGAAATATTCGTACATCTGCACACCTGATTATGACAAGTGTCTTTCTACGAGAGTTGAGAGCTACTGACTTACGAAATGCCACATAGCTATTAATGATGTTTTTATGCTTTGGTTTGCGTAATTGCTTATTTCATTTGACATCTGTTTTCCAGCTGTGTTGCAGCATTGGTTTCATAAAATAAAATTAAATGCATTTGCTAATGTGAACACTTTCTGTCAACAGATCTATTAAATAATAATTTTGTGATCCACATTCTTCAAAAAAGGTGCACTTGGAAAGGAAAGAACAATAAGAAGGAACTAGTAACAGTAACACATAATTTTCTTTTCAAGTACATGGTAATATTTCTTTTTACAATCAGTTGTTGTGGTGCACCACTTTAATTACTTAGACATTAAGATGTGATTATACATTTCCCTTATCTGCATTGTTATCTTTAGTGTACTATTTTTTCTGCTTGAGCTATGTCATGTTTAGATATAAGCTGCTGTTTGCCAGGCATAGTGCTACTGAACTTTAATTTGTGTTACTCTGCTAAGCCAGATTTATTTTTTTGTTTGCTGCGCATTGCCTCATATTAGTTGTAATGTTGAATTGCTTGGTAATTTAGATTTACTGTAGCTTGCTTTGCAATTTTCCATTTTTTTGGTCATTGTTGTTTATGTTACTTATTTTGTGCTGCTGCATTGCCTCGTTCCTTAGTTTAGCATCTGAGCTCAGTAGATTTAAGTTAGCTTAAGAGGGGGTAGACTATATGAGAAACTGACTATGGAGAATAGGTAAAGAATGCATTGCGAAGTTATATAAAAAAGATTTGGGCCCAAATGAGTATTGTACAATCAGAAATAATTATTTTGAAAGAAATATGAACAGAATACAGAAAGCAGGCTTAGATAGGACTTTTTGGGAATAATGATGAACAAAGGGAGATCTCCGTGCAAAATACTGCAGTAAAACAAACCCTGTCCTTTCCCTTTTGTGTTATCCCACTATGTTGTTGTGTACTCTTGTGTATTTGTGTTTTTCCTGTCTTTATGTGTTTAGCTAATACGATTTATGTTGTAGAATTTTTCTAGTACTAAGCTATATTCACTATGATGAGGAATACTGTTATCCTCAAATATAATTGGCATTAATAATATGTTATTTACCTTATAAATATGCTTACACATTATTTATTCTGTTTTGTTTTAATGCTCATGTGTGAAGTTGATGTTTCGAAAGTTATTCTGATCTTTTATGTATGTACTCATGTCATAATTCCTGTAACACTGACGTATATGTCTATTTCTATTCTTTTGTAACGCCTGTTTTACTACAAATGTTATCTGTATTGTTATGTTCTTTAATGATGTATTTTGTACCATTGTTATTGTATTCTCATGTTATAAAATTGTAATTGACACCAGTTCATCTTATTATTAACTTGTAAGTTACATTTCACTGCACACGTTTCTGTTGGTCAGAGTATATGGACAATATGTGAGAAGTAGGGACTGTTAGTGTTTGCACGTGTGTTAATAATTCAGCAAGGGACTGGATAACAGCATTGCTGGTTCTAAGGACAATTCCAAAAACTTTGTGAATGCACAAGTGGTGGTTTATGGACTTGCTATATTCTCCGCAAGACTCTTCGATGGTGAATGTGCACCTGCACAATCGCAACAGATGGCTGCTGGCCATCTCTACAAGGACTACAGTGGGTCTGCACCTCTGGTGGCCCACCAATACCATTATCTCTACAAGGACTACAGTGGGTCTGCATCTGTGATGACCCACCAACGCCATTATTTCTACAAGGACTGCAGTGGGTCTGCACCTCTGGTGGCCCACCAACACCACAATCTCTACCAGGACTCCAGTGGGTCTGCTCTGTGATGACCTACCTACCAATATTCTTCCAAACTTCGAATGACTCTGCTGTGGGTTTGCTCTGTTGTGACCCAATACTTGTCTGCATGTCAAGAGTCAGCACTGTCTTTCCGTTGGAAGGACAACACAACTTCTTCAAGACTGCATGGAAATCCACTACTTCCGTGTGCATTTTCTTCTACTGCTCAGACTTTGAGAAAAACACTATATTTTACCGTAATGAATGATCAGGACTGTCTTTATGGACTGTGACAAAATTTTAGCTTTTGACCAACGTTGTAGCAATAAGTGTGTGCATTTGATATCTTTGTTATTGTAATTATGAAAAATTTTTTCAGATCTGTATTGGGCACTGCCCAAACCAATTTGTCAAATTTTTGTGGGGAGCATGGGGGCTATGTAAGTAGGCTGTTTATGTTTTCTCTATGTAAGTAGGCTGTTTATGTTTTCTCTATGTAAGTAGGCTGTTTAGGTTTTTTATTGGTAGCGCCACCTCTGTATGAAAATGACTGGCTGTGTTGTGTGCAGTCTGTGGCTGCTTTGCATTGTTGTAATACTCGCCATTGTAGTGTTAAGGCAGCTGGCTGTTAACAGTGCGTAGCGTTGCGCAGTTGGAGGTGAGCCGCCAGCAGTGGTGGATGTGGGGAGAGAGATGGCGGAGTTTTGTAATTTGTCATGAACTGCTATATTTATATATGATGATATCAAGGTAAATACATTGTTTGTTCTCTATTAATATCTTTCATTTGCTAACTATCCCTATCAGTAGTTAGTGCCTTCCATAGTTTGAACCTTTTATTTAGCTGGCAGTAGTGGCGCTCGCTGTATTGCAGTAGCTTGAGCAGCGAAGATTTTTGTGAGGTAAGTGATTTGTGAAAGGTATAGTTTAATGCTAGTCAGGGCCATTCTTTTGTAGGGAATTTTGAAAGTCAGATTGCGTTGCGCTAACAAAATATTGTGTGTCAGTTTAAGCACAGTCATGTATAATTGTTCAAAGGGGACGTTTCAAATTTAACTGATTAAAGGAGGAAATACAAAAACGCATTAAGTAAAGCAGGCAAATAGGAATACAAACGTCTCAAAAATGATATTGACAGGAAGTGCAAAATGGCTAAGCAGGGATGGCTAGAGGACAAATGTAAGGATGTAGAGGGTTATCTCACTGGGGGTAAGATAGATACTGCCTACAGGAAAATTAAAGAGACCTTTGGAGAAAAGAGAACCACTTGCATGAATATCAAGAGCTCAGATGGAAACCCAGTTCTAAGCAAAGAAGGGAAAGCAGAAAGGTGGAAGAAGTATATCGAGGGTCTATACAGGGGCGATGTTCTTGAGGACAATATTACGGAAATGGAAGAGGAGGTAGATGAAGATGAAATGGGAGAAATGATACTGCGTGAAGAGTTTGACAGAACACTGAAAGACCTGAGTCGAAACAAGGCCCCGGGAGTAGAGAACATTCCATTAGAACTACTGACGGCCATGGGAGAGCTAGTCCTGACAAAACTCTACCATCTGGTGAGCAAGATGTATGAGACAGGCGAAATTCCCTCAGACCTTCAGAAGAATATAATAATTCCAATCCCAAAGAAAGCAGGTGTTGACAGATGTGAAAATTACCGAACTATCAGTTTAATAAGTCACAGCTGCAAAATACTAACGCGAATTCTTTACAGACGAATGGAAAAACTGGTAGAAGTAGACCTCGGGGAAGATCAGTTTGGATTCCGTAGAAACACTGGAACCCGTGAGGCAATACTGACCTTACGACTTATCTTAGAAGAAAGATTAAGGAAAGGCAAACCTACGTTTCTAGCATTTGTATACTTAGAGAAAGTTTTTGACAATTGTTGACTGGAATACTCCCTTTCAAATTCTGAAGGTGGCAGGGGTAAAATACAGGGAGCGAAAGGCTATTTACAATTTGTACAGAAACCAGATGGCAGTTATAAGAGTCGATGGATATGAAAGGGAAGCAGTGGTTGGGAAGGGAGTGAGACAGGGTTGTAGCCTCTCCCCGATGCTATTCAATTTGTATATTGAGCAAGCAGTACAGGAAACAAAAGAAAAGTACGGAGTAGGTATTAAAATCCATGGAGAAGAAATAAAAACTTTGAGGTTCGCCGATGACATTGTAATTCAGTCAGTGACAGCAAAGGCCTTGGAAGAGCAGTTGAATGGAATGGACAGTGTCTTGAAAGTAGGGTATAAGACGAACATCAACAAAAGCAAAACGTGGATAATGGAATGCAGTCGATTTAAATCGGGTGATGGTGAGGGAATTAGATTAGGAAATGAGACACTTAAAGTAGTAAAGGAGTTTTGCTATTTGGGGAGCAAAATAACTGATGATGGTCGAAGTAGAGGGGATATAAAGTGTAGACTGGCAATGGCAAGAAAAGCGTTTCTGAAAAAGAGAATTTTTATTAATTAATTGTTATGAATTATTATGATATCGACGTTCACGTCAAACTGTTTACAAGGCCTTAGACGATCTGGAGATCAGAGTTGCTAACAAAGGAGCACAGGTTATTTCGCAAGGTCCATCTGTGTTTTGTGGTTGTGTTATTAATTTTACACTTACCCAATTAGACACACACCAAGCTGGTAATGGTTGGATTACTGTTGCTGTTGTTCGTTATAATGGTGATAAAGTGAAGAATGTTACTGGCTTGGAAGGTTTCAATGCAAGAGATGTCATAGCCTACCGCACTTTTCATGTTGGAGAAGTGTTTAATAGGGATTTCACATCTAACCAAGCATTTTGGTTTAGAACAAGGAACCATCGTAAAATTAATGAACAGGAGAGTGTGTGTCTGTGGATTAAAGGTGCCGGAAGATGTGCTAAAATACAAGTTACTGGAGATGTAACACATTATTATAAAAATTAAAATAAACAATCTCTTATCCTAACCTCATTTCCTTTAAAAAAAAAAAAATAAAAAAAATTATTTCATTAAAAACATTGACCTGCTAGATTCTGAACGCAAGACGTACGCTACATTGACCGGAGGCCATAGAGCGAGAACAGTTTTTTTTGCTCGCACAGAGCATGACGTAAGCACTGAGTTGCGTCATATACACTGGCGCTTGCTCAAGGTCAGCCGCAGCCGCTGAATCGCGGACGCGCGCGGTCTAGAGATCCTACCGCGCGCGTCCGGGATTCGCCGCCTCCGGCACCGCCAGTCGCTGCCCAGCGCAGAGCATGTGTGCATCAGTCTAAGCCGGCTTCAGTCGGCGAGCAGCAGCGCGTGCAACCGCATGTTGTGAGATGCCTCGCTACAGCAGAAGATATCGACGTTCACGTCAAACTGTTTACAAGGCCTTAGACGATCTGGAGATCAGAGTTGCTAACAAAGGAGCACAGGTTATTTTGCAAGGTCCATCTGTGTTTTGTGGTTGTGTTATTAATTTTACACTTACCCAATTAGACACACACCAAGCTGGTAATGGTTGGATTACTGTTGCTGTTGTTCGTTATAATGGTGATAAAGTGAAGAATGTTACTGGCTTGGAAGGTTTCAATGCTGTCTCTGACAGAATCACAATGTCATCGGCGAACCTCAAAGTATTTATTTCTTCTCCATGGATTTTAATACCTACTCCGAATTTTTCTTTTGTTTCCTTTACTGCTCGCTCAATATAGAGATTGAATTACATCGGGGAGCGGCTACATCCCTGTCTCACTCCCTTCCCAACCACTGCTTCACTTTCATGTCCCTCGACTCTTATAACTGCCATCTGGTTTCTGTACAAATAGTAAATAGCCTTTCGCTCCCTTTATTTTACCCCTGCCACCTTCAGAATTTGGAAGAGAGTATTGCAGTCAATATTGTCAAAAGCTTTCTCTAAGTCTACAAATGATAGAAATGTAGGTTTGCCTTTCCTTAATCTATTTTCTAAGATAAGTCGTAGGGTCAGTATTGTCTCACGTGTTCCAACATTTCTATGGAATCCAAACTGATCTTCCCTGACGTCGGCTTCTACCAGTGAGACAGGGTTGTAGCCTCTGCCCGATGTTATTCAATCTGTATACTGAGCAAGCAGTAAAGGAAACAAAAGAAAAATTCGGAGTAGGTATTAAAATCCAGGGAGAAGAAATAAAAACTTTGAGGTTCGCCGATGACATTGTAATTCTGTCAGAGACAGCAAAGGACTTGGAAGAGCAGTTGAACGGAATGGACAGTGTCTTGAAAGGAGGATATAAGATGAACATCAACAGAAGCAAAACGAGGATAATGGAATGTAGTCGAATTAAGTCGGGTGATGCTAAGGGAATTAGATTAGGAAATGAGACACTTAAAGTAGTAAAGGAGTTTTGCTATTTGAGGAGCAAAATAACTGATGATGGTCGAAGTAGAGAGGATATAAAATGTAGACTGGCAATGGCAAGGAAAGCGTTTCTGAAGAAGAGAAATTTGTTAACATCGAGTGTAGATTTAAGTGTCAGGAAGTCGTTTCTGAGAGTATTTGTATGGAGTGTAGCCATGTATGGATGTGAAACATGGACAATAAATAATTTGGACAAGAAGAGAATAGAAGCTTTTGAAATGTCATGCTATAGAATAATGTTGAAGATTAGTTGAGTAGATCACGTAACTAATGAGGAGGTGTTGAATAGGATTGGGGAAAAGAGAAGTTTGTGGCACAACTTGACTAGAAGAAGGGATCGGTTGGTAGGACATGTCCTGAGGCATCAAGGGATCACAAATTTAGCATTGGAGGGCAGTGTGGAGGGTAAAAATCGTAGAGGGAGACCAAGAGATGAATACGCTAAGCAGATTCAGAAGGGTGTAGGTTGCAGTAGGTACTGGGAGGTGAAGCAGCTTGCACAGGATAGATTAGCATGGAGAGCTGCATCAAACCAGTCTCAGGACTGAAGACCACAACAACAACAACATTTATTTTGGAAATAAATAATTAAATTCATTTGTAGAACAAATATATAATTGCGAAAGTTATCTCATGCTACACTGCACTGAGCAGCGAATTAAATAGCGGTATCTGCAGCGTTGCACTATCGCTACCAGTAATTACTCTTGCAACATTGTCTATAATCCTACCTGTGATCAGTCCGATAGCGAATCATTAATAATTTCTGGGCTTTCCAGTGGTAGTTATTAGCTTAAAATGTATCCCTGCACTGCAGAAATAAATTATTTTGACCCGTAAGATGTGATAACAGTCCTTTCTGGGCCTACTGAGGAGCTATTTCGCGTAGTAATTGCAAAATTAGGTTTCCTGTTACGTGAACCGTGCGTAAGCCAAAAGTGTTAGGCCACTGAAAGTATTGCGAATTGGGCTGTATGTATATCGTAAAGAGCTATTCTATTGCCAGTGCACTTACTTCGCAGCATCCTTCTGTAACACACAACTCTCCAACGTTTGGGTTCTTTTCTGTTCACAGTTTCCGTAAGGTAAAACATGTTGTTTTGTTGTTGTTGTGGTCTTCAGTCCTGAGACAGGTTTGATGCAGCTCTCCATGCTACTCTATCCTGTGCAAGCTTTTTCATCTCCCAGTACCTACTGCAACCTACATCCTTCTGAATCTGCTTAGTGTATTCATCTCTTGGTCTCCCTCTACGAAAAAAAATCGTAGAGGTAAAACATATCATTTCGAAATTTTTCACCTGAAGATAACTACGTGATGCAGCAGCGTAGTTTCTTGGAGATTTTGTGAAACTGTCAAGAGCCAAGCACGAACCAGTTACTGCCGTGTCAAACCCAGACAGGAGTGTTGCGCCCGGACCCGGTGCTTTAATTGGGCGCTTCCTGAGGCCTTCGCCGAGCCCGGCTAGCGGATCTGATGGCGCACTGGAGGCCAGAAGCGTGTCTCGCCCTGTGTAATGCAGGATTCGTAACGCTGTGGGCGGTCGCTTCGCTCTTTGCTCGTCACCTTGTGAGTGACACCTTGCTAAAGAGGAGAGCTTTCCTGAAAGAGAAACGAGCGGAGGATCAAACAGTGCTTGTACTCTCACAACCTCACTGTCATATTCTCAGACACAAAACCCGCCCGGACAGGTGATCGCTTTAACTCGCCCCTTCAGGGATACGTGGAGGCTAGCTTGTCCTGGGTCGACCCCGCCTAGCGGGTTAATGACAATGGCTGATGAGCCGGCCAGGTTTCAGGCGGTTCCCCACATCCACCTGCGTGTGTATGTAACCTCCCCCCCTCACTTATTGACCTTAATGACAGTGAAAAATTAAACCTCGTGTACCTAATGGAAATTTGGGAAAAGCAATCGTCACCGATGTTAATCTGCCGGTAAAGAGGGAGGAAGGGTTATATCTTAATGATAGGAAAAATGCAAATGAAATTGGTGGAAATTAATTTTGAAAAAGGGTAAAGTTAATAAAGAAAGTAAATGTGCGATCGTTACGTTAAAAATTAATTGGCGCTAATTAGATATTTGAGATTTGGGGAAAATTACGGTCGCCAGTCCTATGGACAACTACTATCAAAAATTGAAAAAAAAAAAGGTTAACACACATATAAGTAGCACTAAAAGCGTGGAAACTGAAGGTTGACACGTGTTGTGTGAAAACTGAATGTTTGTCAGAAGTAGTAAATTTCGCTACACTCTGACTTAATTTAGCAAAATAATTAATAAAACCGGAAAATTGAAAGTTAATTTTGTGACTGAAATTAATATTGAACTTTGTTTCTGAAACACTTCGAAATAAAATAAAATAAGGTTAGTCTTGGGCTGCCTCAACAATCATCTCAAAAGCAACTTGAATCTACGCAATTTAGAAATGAGAGATTTAACTTTGAACTTGAATTAAATGAGTTTGAACAATTAACAATAGTAAAATTTAGTACGTATGAAGCTGAGCTGCAGTCACAGGTAAGCTAAAATACGGTAACAAAACTCACACTCTTGATTTGTGCTTGTGTAATCTAAATACAGTTCTGTTTGGTTATTGTACCCAGCTATGAATACTTTAACTGAACTTTGAAATTAAAGCAGTGAAATGGAATGATATTACTTTAATGAAGGCATATGAATTTCAACGACACTCGGGTTCATTCCAGAAAAGGAAGGGACCCTGCTTGGTAATGCAATTGGGACAATGAGCAACAAAGGTTCATGCTAAGTTGCTGTATTTTTGTGATGCAACAGTTTGAAAAGCTGAGGTCTGCCATACAGTTCTAAGACTTTACGTGCTTCCAGTCTTCCTTTTGGGTTGATTGAAGGTTTGATGTCGTCGATCGAGGAGGTGACGACAGTCACTCATTGTCGGCCGTAGTTGTTGCACAAGCTGGATGTTGGCGCGCCTTCTTGTCGACACGGTCACCAGGCGAAACGGGCTCTTGATGTGTGCCAGCTGATGCTTCCCGTCCGCGATACCGTGTCAGAAACTATCATAGCAAGTCGAGCGCAATTACATGTTGCCAAACCCCGAAAGCGCACCAACTCGCGGGAGCGTCACGAAACACACCTGCTCCACCGCCCTACTCCAGCCAGACTCTGCTCTGCCCGCGCTCCACGCGGCAGAGTTAACACTACCAAAGATCCTAAACACTTTGGTTCTCCACACGACCTGTCGATGTAATCGTTCGATAGCATAGTTTTCCCTAGGCAAGACCCAGTGTAAAAACACAAATGATATTTACCAATTATACATCGACATAAATGCATATATATATATATATATATATATATATATATATATATATATATATATAAAAATTGTAAAACAATTACAATATATAAAGACACAGAAATGTTATTCCTTCAGGAAAAAATTTATAGTACAATAGATGGAAATAGGAGGATATACATTTCCGGCGTTACAAATACCAGGCTGCTACCCACGTCCCATCTCAGATACACGCTACGTAAATATTTGGAATACATCCTCACACTTGAACTTAGATTTGCTTCAGACGCAAAGTAATCGCCTCCACGTTTTCCGTCAGCAGCCGTACAATCTTGAGCCAAATAATTCTCACAATATGGAGAAACTAGACACTGTCTGGTTAAAAGTGAGATCGCAATGGCAGTCGGTCGTCCCTTTAAGGGAGTCGCTGAACCACGGAAGAACCCTACACGATTCTCCAGTTATTGCTAGGAGGGGCTCCGGTATGCTGGGGGCGTACCACAAGGAGGTAAGTTATTTTCGGGCCACATATACTCTGCTGGCCATCCAAAATGCAGCACTACGGAGGACCGGAGGTATCACAGCCAAACTGATTTGGGAGATAGCGCGTTGTACAAAGGTGATATGATTGAAAATATAGCCCTGTTTGGAGTGAGGAAGATGATGAAATCAGTATTGAGTTTAGAGGCCCCTGCTGGCTACAATCGTCGCTACACTCCTTGGCGCTGAATCAAAGAGGCTTTGGAAGTGATGCTGGGCTTCCACATATTGGAAAAGTTGATATGTTATAGCGGGTGGTCCATCCTGGACACGTTGTTTTGCAATCATCGACCAGACGTGTTGGATAGTGAGAGATCGGGACAACAGGGAGATCAAGACAGCAGTGGAATGTCATGGATGACAAAGAAGTATTGAACACTGCGTGGCACGTGTGGTCGCGCATTATCCTGTTGCAATGTGGCCGTCGGCAAGATCCTGAGGTAATGGAGGACAACAGGCTCAAACAATTGAAAGCTGTAACGCTGGCTGGTTAGTGCACAGGCAATGAGTATCAGGGGGATGTGGGGGTAGAATCCAGTACCACCACAAATCATAATAATGGGTGCACGACTTATCGCGCGAGGCTTTCGTGTGCGCTTATCTTTGGCTCCAGGGCCTCCACGGCCAGATACTGAAAGACTGTAGTGAGCTTGTCTTCAAAGTTGGACGTTCATATATTTTTTTTTATTTTGGGAAGTTACTACTGACTCTGATGATGCGTGGATACACAAACTCTGAGTCTCAGACATTATTATCGTGCGTGGTAGTGATCGAACAGTTGTTGACAGAAGTCAGACGCAGCTTGGCGTGGAGACAGGCTGCTGGTCAGGAGAGGTCGTAGCCTGCCGTGACCGTACTAGTGGCTTCTGATATTATGGTTTAGTACGATCCGACTACGGTATATTATTCTACAATTATGATATATTCTGTGAAGTTAATTATGATTCCCAGGACATTATGATGAAGGTTTATGATATATGTTGTTCTGATGGAAAAACAATTGGCGTTTTAAATTATTTAGTTAGGATACTTTTTTTGCAGCTATTTATGGAACAAAGAAAGGGATGCACACTCTTTAAACGAAGCAGCCTACATCCATACTACGAGGGTAATCCGAAAAGTAAGGTCTCCTATTTTTTTATAAGTACAGAACTCTGTTTGTGTGGCAGTTGGTCACATTGTTAAGGAAAGAGCTTCACGTGTTGTGTGTAAACACGTGCACGCCGCGCTGAGGCGCTCAGTCTTGGCTTGGCAGCCGTTGAGAATGGAACTCCCGTTGGATGTTACTGGCAAGTTCGAATTGCACGCAGTTATTCGAATTTTAAACGCAAAGGGAACTGCGCCGATTGAAATCCATCGCTAATTGACGGAAGTGTATGGTCAGCCGTACATGAATGTCAAATGTTCGTAAGTGGTGTAGAGAGTTTGCTAATGCTCGGACCGAAATTCACGACGAACAAAGGAGCGGGAGACCGTCAATTTCTGAGGAGACAGTGTTGAAGGTTGAGAAAAGCATGCGTGAAGATCGGCGGATCACCCTAGATGATCTCTGCATGTTGGTTCCTGAGGTTTCCCGAAGCACCGCCCACAGAATTTTAACGGAAACATTGAACTACCGGAAGGTGTGCGCAAGATGGGTGCCACGCATGCTGACTCAGGACCACATGCGGCAACGAGTTCATGATTCCCGGCATTTCTTCACCGCCTTGCAGCCGAACAGGACAACTTCCTGGACTCAATTGTAACGGGTGACGAAACCTGGGCATACCACATAACACATGAGGCCAAGCAACAATCACGCCAGTGGCGACATCCTTCTTCGCCAAAGCCGCGGAAATTCAAACAAACACAGTCTGCCGGTAAAGTCATGACAATCGTTTTTTGGGATCGGAAAGGGCTATTGTGCCCGCTGGGACCACAATTAACGTTGACAGGTACTGTGAGACTCTGAAAAAACTCGAACTGGCAATTCAGAACCGGAGAAGAGGAATGTTGAGCAAGGGCGTACACATTCTCTATGACAACCCTCGCCCACACATCGCTCGGCAAACCGTTGCTCTCCTGGAACAGTTTCAGTGGAACGTAATCACCCACCCACCCTATAGTCCTGACTTGGCGCCCAGTGACTATCGCCTGATCCCTAGGTTAAAAGAGCATTTGGCCGGAAAGCGATTGAGCTCCGACGACGAGATGAAATAAGAGGTTCATAACTTTCTGATCAGCATGGCGGAGAGCTGGTATGACATGGGCATACAAAAACTGCCACAGCGTCTACAAAAATGCATCGACAGAAATGGTCATTATGTCCAAAAACAGCTAAATGTTCGAGCTGTAAACTGATGTAAACAGGTCTACGTACTTATAAAAAATAGGAGACCTTACTTTTGGGATTACCCTCGTAGATACAAGGAGGTTCTGTTTGTGTACACTTTGTTCGAAGGTAGAGTCACGGTGGTATTTGCAAGAAAGATTTATTTTGTCATGAAAGGATTTTTGAGAGGACAGTACTACTGAAGTTTTGTTGCTACTGACGAGATATAATATGACATGTAAGAGCGATCCATTATGAAAAGAAGACGAATTAGAGTTTGAGGTACCAATCATATCAGCTATATATATTGTAAACTCCAGAAACACGAAACTTCTACCTGTATGAAACACCAGCGTTTGCAGATGACAAATTTTCGTTTCACCTATTTGGAGATTCCACTGCATTATGTGGATGTATCTATTGAGTAATAAGTGTGATTGGCGTTACAAGGATTTTTTTCTCTATTGCTGAATCGTGTGATGTACATGTGCGAAGAATTTTACGAAGTAGTGCGATGAAATTGTCCCAACGAAAATTTGTTTCCTTACTTATTACTGTTTACATTTACTGTAATTCATTCTTTGAATGAAATATGTTCATAACTGAATTTTTCTGTGCCGCAGAAGTAATAAAAAACATAGAACTTTACGCATGTGTGTGAACTAAACAATATCTTGAGATCGGAGTGTAACGCACGTAGCGAGCGAGTTACATTCTAACAATGCAGATGTTGCAGTGGTGAGTTACGGAGAACTGACATTCCAGAAGTACCCAGCCGTATCAGAAACATTGATTCATTACTTGCACATAAGTATGTTATGAATTAGAATCGCTCGTTGTTGAAATGCACCATGTCCACGTTTTTCACAAAGTCGTTTTAGCGTGATGTTGCTTTCTAATAAGAAAGATGCATGTTTTGCTGTTGAAAGGAACCACGGTCTGGCGCCGCACGAGTCATTAACACAGCCGTCAGATTAGTTATTCCGTGTTGAAAGGAACTTAGTCCTGCAGTTAGTGCGTTTCAACACGGAACGTCTTTCAGCGCCAGAGATGTTCCCATGTTTCAGATGTCAACATTGGCTACGCTTTTTTATTTTGTTTGCGCGGATATCGCGTATTGTTGATAGCGTATCCTGTGTGGTTGTTATGCTGTGCGTATCGTTTTCGTGCTGTGTTCATAAACGTATTTACAGTATGGATAATGTAGTTATGGCAGGAAAGAAACGTCAACGCAAAGAATTAAATTAGGCCAGGAATCAAGTAAAACGATCAAAGGTTAAGGGTACTACTTATACAAGCAATGAAGGAAAGTAAGTTCCTCAGAAAAGTATCGAACCTCTTGCAGATATGACAGAAATTATCTTTTTTACCTAAATATTATCTGTCTAACCTTATCATTTCCATAAAATGGATGCGAATGATTATTGGTACTGAAGTTATGATTACTTAACTCGTATCTCACAATGATTTTACCAAGGTAACTTGTGTGTTTGTTTTCGGTGTTAACGTCAATACTTCAATTAATTGGAAGAAGAAGAGAAGCTGGAGATATTTTATACCTTTTACGATTCTGAGACCAAAAATGAACAGGATATCCACATAGAGAGACCGATTGAATAGCATACCATCAAACGGTGAAGATCTAGGCCTGTTAATGAACAGTAGAAAGTGGTACGTGACTCTGGAGGTATGTAGGAATGAATTCATTAGCTTACATGGTATAACGCAGAAGCGTGTATTCAGGATTGCTAAGCTGGTGGCGAAAGCCCAGTAGACAAGATAGGATTTAATAAGAAGATGCAAGCTATATCACATGAAATATGCACTGAAAGTCGGGACCATATTTTCAAGTTTCGCCGGCCAGAGTGGCCGAGCTGTTCTAGGCGCTTCAGTCTGGAACCGCGCGACCGCTACGGTCGCAGGTTCGAATCCTGCCTCGGGCATGGATGTGTGTGATGTCCTTAGGTTAGTTAGGTTTAAGTAGTTCTAAGTTCTAGGGGACTGATGACCTCAGATGTTGAGTCCCATAGTGATCAGAGCCATTTGAACCATATTTTCAAGTTTCTTATCAAAACATCTCATTGTGGGGGAAAAGAAATGAAGTACTTGGATGCAAGACTGAACCTTAAAAAATGCATCATTATTTTGTGAGGAACATCCTAATCTTAAGTTGAAATAAGTATTTTATGTTAACTATTTCAACAACAACTTTGGCTACAGATTCGGTAGACCCCAAATAGATGTATGCAATACCTGTGAAGAACTTCAAGTCAAAATGAAGTCTCCACACTTATCGCAAAATATTAAATTAGCAGCAGCAAGTGAACTAAGTATTCACATGCGCAGAAGTAGCAAATTTTATTCCTGTATGAAAGCATGCTCAGAATCCTGTCAGCCGGATGGCGAACTTTTTGTAGCCTTTGACTTCATGTAAACTTTACCTCTGCCTTATATACCTGTTCAGGAAATTTTCTACCTAAGGCAGCTATGGGTGCATTTATTTACTATACATGCGGCTTTTCGCGGATGATGCTGTAGTATACAGAGAAGTTGCAGCATTAGAAAATTGTAGCGAAATGCAGGAAGATCTGCAGCGGATAGGCACTTGGTGCAGGGAGTGGCAACTGGCCCTTAACATAGACAAATGTAATGTACTGCGAATACATAGAAAGAAGGATCCTTTATTGTATGATTATATGATAGCGGAACAAACACTGGTAGCAGTTACTTCTGTAAAATATCTGGGAGTATGCGTCCGGAACGATTTCAAGTGGAATGATCATATACAATTAATTGTTGGTAAGGCGGGTACCAGGTTGACATTCATTGGGAGAGTGCTTAGAAAATGTAGTCCGTCAACAAAGGAGGTGGCTTACAAAACACTCGTTCGACCTATACTTGAGTATTGCTCATCAGTGTGGGATCCGTACCAGATCGGTCTGACGGAGGAGATAGAGAAGATCCAAAGAAGAGCGGCGCGTTTCGTCACAGGGTTATTTGGTAACCGTGATAGCGTTACGGAGATGTTTAGCAAACTCAAGTGGCAGACTCTGCAAGAGAGGCGCTCTGCATCGCGGTGTAGCTTGCTCGCCAGGTTTCGAGAGGATGCATTTCTGGATGAGGTATCGAATATATTGCTTCCCCCTACTTATACCTCCCGAGGAGATCACGAATGTAAAATTAGAGAGATTAGAGCGCGCACGGAGGCTTTCAGACAGTCGTTCTTCCCGCGAACCATACGCAACTGGAACAGGAAAGGGAGGTAATGACAGTGGCACGTAAAGTGCCCTCCGCCACACACCGATGGGTGGCTTGCGGAGTATGAATGTAGATGTAGATGTAGAAGCACAATAGTTCTAACGTATACATAATCATGAGACTAAGGCCGAGAAAGGGGCCAATGAGATGTGCACATTCGTACTGGCCTACTTCACAACGAAATTAAATAAGGCACGAAGAAACTACACTTCTACTCTGATGCGTGTGCAGGCCAAAATAGGAATCATTCATTTATTCTTTTCTACATGCGTTTTGTCGAAGATAAACGATCCGAGGGAATTATTTACCGCTTACCTGGCAAAGGTAGTGAAGGGAGATGAAAATTTAATAGTCATGGGTGACTGGAATTCGAGAGTAGGAAAAGGAAGAGAAGTAAACGTAGTAGGTGAATATGGATTGGGGCTAAGAAATGAAAGAGGAAGCCGCCTGGTAGAATTTTGCACAGAGCATAACTTAATCATAGCTATCACTTGGTTCAAGAATCATGAAAGAAGGTTGTATACATGGAAGAACCCTGGAGATAATAAAAGGTTTCAGATAGATTATATAATGGTAAGACAGAGATTTAGGAACCAGGTTGTAAATTGAAATTTCCTGGCAGATTAAAACTGTGTTCCGGGCCGAGACTCGAACTCGAGACCAGCAATTGCCCGCGAAAGGCAAAGGTCCAGAGTTTGAGTCTCGGCCCGGCACACAGTTTTAATCTGCCAGGAAGTTTCATATCAGCGCACACTCCGCTGCAGAGTGAAAATCTCACTCAGGTTTTAAACTGTAAGACATTTCCAGGGGAAGATGTTGACTCTGTCCACAATCTATTGGTTATGAACTGTAGATTAAAACTGAAGAAACTGCAAAAAGGTGGGAATTTACGAAGATGGGACCTGGATAAACTGACTAAACCAGAGGTTATCGAGAGTCTCAGGGAGAGCATAAGGGAACAACTGACAGGAATGGGGGAAAGAAATACTGTGGAAGAACGATGGGTAGCTTTGAGGAATGAAATAGAGAAGGCAGCAGAGGATCAAGTAGGTAAAACAAGAGGGCTAGTAGAAATCCTTTGGTAACAGAAGAGATACTGAATTTGTAAGTAGGCTGTTTATGTTTTCTCTATGTAAGTAGGCTGTTTATGATTTCTCTATGTAAGTAGGCTGTTTAGGTTTTCTATTGGTAACGCCACCTCTGTATGAAATTCACTGGCTGTGTTGTGTGCAGTCTGTGGCTGCTTTGCATTGTTGTAATACTCGCCATTGTAGTGTTAAGGCAGCTGGCTGTTAACAGTGCGTAGCGTTGCGCAGTTGGAGGTGAGCCGCCAGCAGTGGTGGATGTGGGGAGAGAGATGGCGGAGTTTTGTAATTTGTCATGAACTGCTATATTTATATATGATGATATCAAGGTAAATACATTGTTTGTTCTCTATTAATATCTTTCATTTGCTAACTATCCCTATCAGTAGTTAGTGCCTTCCATAGTTTGAATCTTTTACTTAGCTGGCAGTAGTGGCGCTCGCTGTATTGCAGTAGCTTGAGCAGCGAAGATTTTTGTGAGGTAAGTGATTTGTGAAAGGTATAGTTTAATGTTAGTCAGGGCCATTCTTTTGTAGGGAATTTTGAAAGTCAGATTGCGTTGCGCTAACAAAATATTGTGTTTCAGTTTAAGCACAGTCATGTATAATTGTTCAAAGGGGACGTTTCATATGTCGACCCTCAGCCGAGGATACCTCACTGAATCTTCTGATTTTTTCTTGTAGTTTGTGTAATTAGTGTAGATTTTGTTATTGATAGGGCGTAATCATAGAGAGAATTTCCTTTGTAGTTGTGGCATGCATGCATGCATGTAGATTTGCACCAAGTATTTCGCAGCTGCGCTGGCAGTTAAATAGACATTATTTCCATTGCTATGTTATTTTATTTTGCTCTTCAAATTGTGCTTTTCTGTGTTATCGTGTGAAATATTGTGACAATTATGGCGTGTGAAAAACGTAATACTAGGCTCCAAAGTAAACTGAGAAATGACAGTGAAGACGAAAGCAGTGTGTTAGCGCCGCAGAGTAATGAATTAACTAATGTTCAAAGTAGTAATTTGGTAATTGCGCATAGGGAAATGGAGCGGGCGGCAAACAATGGTGTAGACAGTGAAACAGGTAGTGAACAGGGAAGCGTTATCGATCGATTGGTCGGCAACAGCTCGCCTCAGGAATCGGGAATGACAGAACACAATATTGCAAATACTGCAGACTCAGGTTTTGGGTTCTCACCGTTTTCTCAAATGAGTCAAGACACATTTTCCGCTTGTCAAAATGTGAATGTTGCCGGTGCAACTTCACTGCCGAAAAGCACTGAGGAACATGTTTCAGACACCAGTGCATTGTTATTACAATTAATGCAACAAATGGGACAAAAGCTAGAAAAGTTAGACACAATGGAACAACACCAGAGACAAACACAGCAACAGTTAGACACAGTGGAACAAAATCTCAAAAAGTTAGACACAGTGGAACAAAATCTTAAAAAGTTAGACACAATGGAACAAAATCAGAGACAAACACAGCAACAGTTAGACACACTGGAACAAAATCAGAGACAAACACAGCAACAGCTTCAAAAGTTAGACTCATTGGAACAAACTCTTGAACAAACGCGTGAAGATTTAACTACTGAGTTACATAACATTGAATCGAAATGTCAAAAAGTCTGTAATGACGTAAAAACTCAAATTTGTGAGCATTTTCAACCTATTTTCTCGCGGCATGAAAAGGCATTACAGAATCACGAAGCAGCCATAAAAGAACTGCAAATTATTGTTCATGAAAATCATGAGACCTTGCAAGCTAAATTTGACTCAGTTGCATCTACCGATTCGGTTACGCAACTTGCAAAAACTCAGGAAAACTTAAAGAACACAGTAGATTCGATTTCAACACAAATGGACACTCTGAAACTTGGTTCAGAAAAACACATTGAGGAAATGTGTTCACTATCGGAGAAAGTAGCCGAACTTTCGGATCAGTTCACTAACTTATCTACGAAGGTAGATGATAATCTGAACGACACAAAACCGGTAGTCTTTAATGACACAGAAGAGTGCGAACAAATTAAGAAATTCAAACAAAATCAGAATCAAATTAATACGCAACACCAAAGAGAAATCCGGGAAGTACAAGGTCAGCTGACTCAGGTAATACAAGAATTACGTATTTCAGAGGCCACTCGCGCACCAATACGGGAAGAGGGACTTAGAAATACGGAACAACCACAAAATAATAACACAGGACACTTCGGAAGTTATGAAAGAAATTGGCAAGGTGCACCGAATTTTGAAATGGAACCGCCGAAACGACCTAACAATGACCGATATGCGACTCGCCGACATGATGACTTTGACTATAAGCTGTTCATTACTACACGTAAATTCAAAACATTTAAGAATTCTGGCAACGACATTCATCCACAAGCATGGCTCCATCAATTCTCTCATTGTTTTCCTCCCAACTGGTCATTAGAGCACAGATTAGAATTTATGTGTGGCTACTTAGAGAATGAACCAGCTGTAAGAATGCGGTCGGTCATTCACGATTGCCACAGTGAAGGAGAGTTTTACCATGCCTTCCTCTCAGCATATTGGTCTCAGGCCACACAAGACCGAGTAAAACAAAGCATCATAATGATGAAACGTTTCGAACAATCTGAATTTTCCAGTCTTATGAAATATTTTGAAGACATGTTGCACAAGAATCAGTACCTGTCAAACCCATACAGCCCCTCAGAACTTATCCGCATTTGCTTAATCAAATTGCCTGAACATTTACGACAGATTATTTTGGCAGGACGTTGCAAAGACGACATTGAAGCTTTTCAGGGACTGTTACAAGAATTGGAAATTGACACTGACAATCGCAGAATGCAGAAACAGGAACACAACAATTACAGGTCACATCCGTCACAATTCCTCGATAATAACTGGATGCGACAAGGCTATTCTCACAACACAAATCGTGACCAAAACAGACACCACCCGTATGACAACCGTTGGCAGAGTAGTAATAATTGCAGGGAAAGATCACCTCTCCGTGGTAATGACTATCACAGAGACAATCAGAGAAACAGACAATATGGGAACCAAAACAATTATTATTACGGGAGACAGAATAACTTGAGACGCAACGGTCCAGCGCGCAGTTACGATTCAGGGGGAAATTCTCCACCACTTAACCGACAAGAAAGAAACTACAGGAACTACCGACATGACGACAGACGATGTGATCGTAACGACAGACCTGAATTGCATCAGAACTGGCGGGATTCAAACAGAGCAGGGCCCTCTCGTCACGGTGAATTTGTAGAAGTTAGGTCTCCAAACCCCAATAACGACGCACGCCAACAAAGAGACAATAGGCAATGACTCACACCGCTGGCAGCCACAAAAAATACTTATGAAACTGACGACGCAGCTGCCGTAGCTAGTAATTACGTAAAAATGGAAGACATTAGGGACATCTTACTCCAGGAACACGACATAAAACATAACAACATTGCATATCCTGTGATTCACATTACAGTAAATGATGTAAAATTTACGGCAGTACTTGACTGTGGCAGTCCCATTTCAGTAATTAGTGAAACAGCCTTTAGCAAATGCAACAAATCGAACGATTGTCCCACACTTCCGTTATGTAAGATTAAATTACAAGGTGCAATCTTTGGAAAAAGTGTAGATGTACGCCAAAAAACCAACTTAGAATTCTTTTGTCAAAGCCACAGCTTCTCTATGAGCTTTCTTATTGTTCCATTATTGTCGACGGAAATTATACTGGGAGTAGACTTTTGAATGAATACAAAGCAATCTTAAGCTTTCACGATGCTGAAATAAGTTTAGAAAAAGAAGGTAACTCAGTAGCTTTGAAATTTGAAGATTGGCTCTCAAACCATGACGAAGAAATTAATCGGCTTTACCTCCTGTTAGACAACAGTTCGGAATTTTCAACGGAACTTGACACTAACAATCACTCTGCAAGTACTGACAGGGATGATGTCGACGGCATATTTGAAACTAATAAGTTAATTCAGAATAAAATTCAAACAATTGAGAATTGTAATGACACTGATAGGCAGGACCTCTTTGAGATTTTACAAGCACATTCCACAGTTTTTACTCACAAAAAAGGAACAATCAAGGGATTTCAATACCAATTTCGTGTTCGTGAGCATACTAAATATTGTGTTAGACCATACGTAATTCCGGCGCATTATAGGGACCGTGTTAGAACAGAAGTACAATCTATGCTTGATGAGGGCATTATTGAGCCTGCAGTAAGCTCATACAACAATCCATTACATGTTGTTGAGAAGAAAAATGGATCGATCAGACTTGTCTTAGATTCGAGACAAATCAATACTATCATTATTCCTGAAACAGACAGGCCGCAAACGTTGGAAGAACTTCTTCAAAATTTTAATGGTGTAAAAGTGTTGTCTTCCATTGATCTCAGATCCAGCTTTTATCAGATCGAACTTCATCCAGAATGTAGAAAATACACAGCTTTCCTTTGTTTCGGCGTTTGTTATCAGTTTCGGAAACTTCCTTTTGGTTTGAACATTTTTTCAGCAGCATTCATTCGCGGGCTAAATTCCATATTACCTGAATTCTTAAAACGTCACATCACCTTATATGTAGACGATATTCTGATAGCAGAAGCCTCATGGGAACAACACAATCGCATCCTCAACAGCGTGTTACATATTTTTGCAGAATCTGGAATTACAGTTAACTTGGAAAAGTCTGAATTCGGTAGGACAAAAGTGAAGTTTTTGGGACATATTATTTCTTCTGAAGGCATTCAGCCGGATCCTGAAAAGTTAGAAGCAATCAGAGCCATTCCAGTTCCATCCACAAAAAGACAAATCCGCAGTTTTCTAGGTCTCGTAAATTTTTACCGTCGTTTTCTGAATATGCAAATTCTTGTTACACCAAAACTTTGTTCTCTCACTGAAAAAAATACTATTTGGAACTGGGACGAACAAGCACAGTTGGAATTCGTTTAGCGTTACTTCATGCGCCAATATTAGCTCATCCAGATCTATCACAAGATTTCTGCCTTAGCACAGATTCTTCTAAAGTCGGTCTTGATGCCCATTTATTTCAAGAAGCCATAGAAAATGACACTACCGTTCAGAAAACCATTGCTTTTGCTAGCCGAGTGCTAACAAAATCTGAAAAAAATTATTCCGTTACTGAATTAGAAGCTTTAGCAATCGTTTGGGCATTTAACAAATTCCGTTTCTTTCTTTCTGGTAAGCACGTAAAAGTATACAGTGATCATCGTGCATTACAATTTCTTATGTCTTCAAAATTAAATCATGACAGGTTAAAACGTTGGGCATTGTTTCTGCAAGAATTCCGCTTCACAATAGTCTACATTCCCGGCAAGGAGAACATTGTTGCAGACGCACTGTCACGCGCACCGGCTGGGCTTGAGAAAAGTAACACAGAAGGCAACATTGAGAAAAATTTCAGTATTCTTTACATTCAGAAAGTCGCCTTTGAAAACTTCATCACCACATCTTTAAAGGACATTGCTGATGAACAAGATAAAGATCCGATTTGGAAAGACATCAAGAGCAAATGGCATGAAAAGACACACACACAGATTCGGCATTATTACCTGGTTAGAAACAACATACTCTTCAAACGCTGCACTGTTGATGACAAGCTATGGGTACTTTGCATTCCAGACGATTTTGTTAATAAGCTCACTTGGTACATTAATTTCAGCTACGCACATTTTGGTCCACGAAAATGTTATCATATTCTTCGAACGACTTGTTATTTTAACAATATGGAAAAGAGAATTCGAAGAGTCTTGTCTATTTGTAAACTTTGTCAAAAGGCGAAACCATCTACTGTCTCACATCGTGCTCCGTTGTTTCCTATCATTCCTTCTAAATTAAAAGAATTTGCTGCTGTTGATCTCTTGGGACCGCTTGTCAGAACATCTAATGGATTTTCGTACGTTCTAGTCGCTGTTGAACTTACTTCAAAAATTGTTTCTTTCACTCCGTTATGTAAAGCCACAGGACGATCTGTATCCAACGCCTTTGTTAAAAATTTCTTATGTGAAGTTGGACACGTTAGTAAAGTCATTTCAGATAACGGACCGCAATTCAGATCTGCTGTTTGGTCACGCATGCTTCGCAACCATAAAATCAAACCCGTTTTTATTTCATTGTACTCATCACATTGCAACCCGTCTGAACGGATTATGAAAGAAATCAATAAGCTTTGCAGACTTTATTGTCACAGAAAGCATCAGCATTGGGACAGATATTTACACTTATTTCAAAACGTGCTGAATGAAATGCCTCACGACTCCACTGCATTACCACCTACTCTTGTACTGAAGAATGAAGAACCACCGAACAGAATCAGAGAGCTTGTACCTTTCCCGAATACACGTAAACTTCGACACAAAGACATAATTGATTTGGCTCTTAAAAATATAAAATCTGCAGCAGACAAAAGGAGAAAACTACACGGTAAAGCAAATGCAAAGAAGTTGTATATTGGTCAGAAAGTTCTCATTAAAGCTCATTCATTGTCACATAAGAAGAAACACTTGAGTCACAAATTCTTTCTAGTTTACAATGGACCTTACAGAATCCAACGTATACCACATGATAATTGCGTTGAAGTTGAAACTCTGCGTACTAGGAAGAGTAAAGGTTTACACCACATTTCACATGTAAAACCATTTATTGAAAGATAATCTGCTTTTTAACTTAGTCTTTGCCATAAAATTTTTCGCTTCACATTACTAATATGCATTGTCAGACTTAGAATCTGTTAACATACAACAATGTTTGATGTTAAATATCCAATCAAGAACCAAGAGAACTTACTTAAACAGAAATGACGAATGCATTGTTATAGTGAACAGATGTCACAGTGTTATTGTGTGTGTACATTCTTGCTTGTTAGTTGCACGATTATGGAACGACTATAAGGCTTACATACTTAGAACATTTACCAGTACTGCTAATGAGATTTTAATGCAACATTTTGGTTTACTTGAAAATATATTCTGGATTTAAAGTACTTTCAGTGAGATACCAGATGACATAGTGGTTAGTTTATGTGACAGCTACACGATTTTATCACGACGCTACTAATGAGTGACAATTTACAATGTTGCTTTTGCGGTGTATCTGTTTTATATCTGCACAGTTTTTCTGAATTATTCTGGAAAGTAAAACATGTTTTAGTAGTATCTTTTGTGGTATAGCTACAATGAGATTGCCTTTTCCATAGCACAACAATACGTTACAGCACAGTACTTTCATCATCACAACAATAAGCGTAATAACTAAGATATCTCTACGCAAAGCGTTTCACTTTTGCTTAACATGAGGTAAGTACATTGGCTTCGGCAGAACTTAGCTTTCGGAGGAAAATAACCACGACACTTCCACAGAGATTATCTTACAACAAGATGCATATTTAGCGCTACAGGACACGCATTTCAGTGATTAATTTTGTACTTAAAACATTTATTTTTAAAGATTTTTGAATTACAAAGAAAGTTTTCCGTGATACATTTCACTCCATTGCTGTAATCTGTAACACCTGAGGGTATAATTACATTAATCCTCAGGGGGGTACACGCTTACTTTGTGTACCATGTGTGTGGCAACCACAAGGAACCCTAGCTAATATGGTATTTGCTTATACAACTTTACACATCGGTACCATATTTCTCCAACACAAATTACACAGCTATCTGATCATTTAACTGAGAGATAAACATTTTTTTTACTACATCAGTGTCACATGTTTACGCAATACACAGTTGGGTAACTTCACACTTATGAAATCGTATTTTGTCTGTACTTTGTAAACTGTTCATATTTTTTCGGAACCATTGTGATACTATGAGAGCTTTGAATGATGTATTTGGTAAGGGAGCATGATTTTAAAGTACGTTTGAGGTAGATGACACTATTGAAATGAGCAGAAAATTTTTTTTAGGTTTTGAAATTATTGGAGAAAGCTACGACGATTTTGAGAATTGACTGAGATGTTACAATATTTTTACAACGACGATGTGTATTATGCTGCTGAGGTATGTTTACGATTAATAGGCTGAGGCTATATGAGTTATTTGATTATGCTTCATATTTATAATGACGAAATATTGACGAGTGTCGATGGATACGTATATGTGTAATAAGGTAAGGAGTAATGAATAGTGATTAGGGACTCTGACTTATGGAAAAGGATGTTGGAAACCAAGAATCATACTTTAGAATTATGAAATGTGTGTACATGTGTGAATCATGTGTGAATGTATCACAATGCCACTGAAAATTTTTTTGGACACTGTTATATTCATAGGATTTTGTTTCTACACATTTGCAACGCTAATTCTTGACCTGTGAAATATTTTTATGTGAGACTGTCACTGTAGCGGAAACCGCTGTCGTAAATATTTCCGTAAGAAAGTTAAGTGACCACCTGCACGTAATGCGTCGCGGGCACCCACCTGGGCGACAGCCGCCCGAAAAAAAAAAAAAAAAAGCCATTAGCCTTTCAGCGGCACAGGTAGAAAAAAAAAGGGAGGCCATTATCCTGGCTATTGACGTTCCTTTGTAGAAAGCATCGCAAATATTACACGCTCATTACCTGAAAACATATGGTTACTCGTACTTTGTGCTAATTACTGAAATGCTTATGAACTGATGGGAAATATTCGTACATCTGCACACCTGATTATGACAAGTGTCTTTCTACGAGAGTTGAGAGCTACTGACTTACGAAATGCCACATAGCTATTAATGATGTTTTTATGCTTTGGTTTGCGTAATTGCTTATTTCATTTGACATCTGTTTTCCAGCTGTGTTGCAGCATTGGTTTCATAAAATAAAATTAAATGCATTTGCTAATGTGAACACTTTCTGTCAACAGATCTATTAAATAATAATTTTGTGATCCACATTCTTCAAAAAAGGTGCACTTGGAAAGGAAAGAACAATAAGAAGGAACTAGTAACAGTAACACATAATTTTCTTTTCAAGTACATGGTAATATTTCTTTTTACAATCAGTTGTTGTGGTGCACCACTTTAATTACTTAGACATTAAGATGTGATTATACATTTCCCTTATCTGCATTGTTATCTTTAGTGTACTATTTTTTCTGCTTGAGCTATGTCATGTTTAGATATAAGCTGCTGTTTGCCAGGCATAGTGCTACTGAACTTTAATTTGTGTTACTCTGCTAAGCCAGATTTATTTTTTTGTTTGCTGCGCATTGCCTCATATTAGTTGTAATGTTGAATTGCTTGGTAATTTAGATTTACTGTAGCTTGCTTTGCAATTTTCCATTTTTTTGGTCATTGTTGTTTGTGTTACTTATTTTGTGCTGCTGCATTGCCTCGTTCCTTAGTTTAGCATCTGAGCTCAGTAGATTTAAGTTAGCTTAAGAGGGGGTAGACTATATGAGAAACTGACTATGGAGAATAGGTAAAGAATGCATTGCGAAGTTATATAAAAAAGATTTGGGCCCAAATGAGTATTGTACAATCAGAAATAATTATTTTGAAAGAAATATGAACAGAATACAGAAAGCAGGCTTAGATAGGACTTTTTGGGAATAATGATGAACAAAGGGAGATCTCCGTGCAAAATACTGCAGTAAAACAAACCCTGTCCTTTCCCTTTTGTGTTATCCCACTATGTTGTTGTGTACTCTTGTGTATTTGTGTTTTTCCTGTCTTTATGTGTTTAGCTAATACGATTTATGTTGTAGAATTTTTCTAGTACTAAGCTATATTCACTATGATGAGGAATACTGTTATCCTCAAATATAATTGGCATTAATAATATGTTATTTACCTTATAAATATGCTTACACATTATTTATTCTGTTTTGTTTTAATGCTCATGTGTGAAGTTGATGTTTCGAAAGTTATTCTGATCTTTTATGTATGTACTCATGTCATAATTCCTGTAACACTGACGTATATGTCTATTTCTATTCTTTTGTAACGCCTGTTTTACTACAAATGTTATCTGTATTGTTATGTTCTTTAATGATGTATTTTGTACCATTGTTATTGTATTCTCATGTTATAAAATTGTAATTGACACCAGTTCATCTTATTATTAACTTGTAAGTTACATTTCACTGCACACGTTTCTGTTGGTCAGAGTATATGGACAATATGTGAGAAGTAGGGACTGTTAGTGTTTGCACGTGTGTTAATAATTCAGCAAGGGACTGGATAACAGCATTGCTGGTTCTAAGGACAATTCCAAAAACTTTGTGAATGCACAAGTGGTGGTTTATGGACTTGCTATATTCTCCGCAAGACTCTTCGATGGTGAATGTGCACCTGCACAATCGCAACAGATGGCTGCTGGCCATCTCTACAAGGACTACAGTGGGTCTGCACCTCTGGTGGCCCACCAATACCATTATCTCTACAAGGACTACAGTGGGTCTGCATCTGTGATGACCCACCAACGCCATTATTTCTACAAGGACTGCAGTGGGTCTGCACCTCTGGTGGCCCACCAACACCACAATCTCTACCAGGACTCCAGTGGGTCTGCTCTGTGATGACCTACCTACCAATATTCTTCCAAACTTCGAATGACTCTGCTGTGGGTTTGCTCTGTTGTGACCCAATACTTGTCTGCATGTCAAGAGTCAGCACTGTCTTTCCGTTGGAAGGACAACACAACTTCTTCAAGACTGCATGGAAATCCACTACTTCCGTGTGCATTTTCTTCTACTGCTCAGACTTTGAGAAAAACACTATATTTTACCGTAATGAATGATCAGGACTGTCTTTATGGACTGTGACAAAATTTTAGCTTTTGACCAACGTTGTAGCAATAAGTGTGTGCATTTGATATCTTTGTTATTGTAATTATGAAAAATTTTTTCAGATCTGTATTGGGCACTGCCCAAACCAGTTTGTCAAATTTTTGTGGGGAGCATGGGGGCTATGTAAGTAGGCTGTTTATGTTTTCTCTATGTAAGTAGGCTGTTTATGTTTTCTCTATGTAAGTAGGCTGTTTAGGTTTTTTATTGGTAGCGCCACCTCTGTATGAAAATGACTGGCTGTGTTGTGTGCAGTCTGTGGCTGCTTTGCATTGTTGTAATACTCGCCATTGTAGTGTTAAGGCAGCTGGCTGTTAACAGTGCGTAGCGTTGCGCAGTTGGAGGTGAGCCGCCAGCAGTGGTGGATGTGGGGAGAGAGATGGCGGAGTTTTGTAATTTGTCATGAACTGCTATATTTATATATGATGATATCAAGGTAAATACATTGTTTGTTCTCTATTAATATCTTTCATTTGCTAACTATCCCTATCAGTAGTTAGTGCCTTCCATAGTTTGAACCTTTTATTTAGCTGGCAGTAGTGGCGCTCGCTGTATTGCAGTAGCTTGAGCAGCGAAGATTTTTGTGAGGTAAGTGATTTGTGAAAGGTATAGTTTAATGCTAGTCAGGGCCATTCTTTTGTAGGGAATTTTGAAAGTCAGATTGCGTTGCGCTAACAAAATATTGTGTGTCAGTTTAAGCACAGTCATGTATAATTGTTCAAAGGGGACGTTTCAAATTTAACTGATTAAAGGAGGAAATACAAAAACGCATTAAGTAAAGCAGGCAAATAGGAATACAAACGTCTCAAAAATGATATTGACAGGAAGTGCAAAATGGCTAAGCAGGGATGGCTAGAGGACAAATGTAAGGATGTAGAGGGTTATCTCACTGGGGGTAAGATAGATACTGCCTACAGGAAAATTAAAGAGACCTTTGGAGAAAAGAGAACCACTTGCATGAATATCAAGAGCTCAGATGGAAACCCAGTTCTAAGCAAAGAAGGGAAAGCAGAAAGGTGGAAGAAGTATATCGAGGGTCTATACAGGGGCGATGTTCTTGAGGACAATATTACGGAAATGGAAGAGGAGGTAGATGAAGATGAAATGGGAGAAATGATACTGCGTGAAGAGTTTGACAGAACACTGAAAGACCTGAGTCGAAACAAGGCCCCGGGAGTAGAGAACATTCCATTAGAACTACTGACGGCCATGGGAGAGCTAGTCCTGACAAAACTCTACCATCTGGTGAGCAAGATGTATGAGACAGGCGAAATTCCCTCAGACCTTCAGAAGAATATAATAATTCCAATCCCAAAGAAAGCAGGTGTTGACAGATGTGAAAATTACCGAACTATCAGTTTAATAAGTCACAGCTGCAAAATACTAACGCGAATTCTTTACAGACGAATGGAAAAACTGGTAGAAGCAGACCTCGGGGAAGATCAGTTTGGATTCCGTAGAAACACTGGAACCCGTGAGGCAATACTGACCTTACGACTTATCTTAGAAGAAAGATTAAGGAAAGGCAAACCTACGTTTCTAGCATTTGTATACTTAGAGAAAGTTTTTGACAATTGTTGACTGGAATACTCCCTTTCAAATTCTGAAGGTGGCAGGGGTAAAATACAGGGAGCGAAAGGCTATTTACAATTTGTACAGAAACCAGATGGCAGTTATAAGAGTCGATGGATATGAAAGGGAAGCAGTGGTTGGGAAGGGAGTGAGACAGGGTTGTAGCCTCTCCCCGATGCTATTCAATTTGTATATTGAGCAAGCAGTACAGGAAACAAAAGAAAAGTACGGAGTAGGTATTAAAATCCATGGAGAAGAAATAAAAACTTTGAGGTTCGCCGATGACATTGTAATTCAGTCAGTGACAGCAAAGGCCTTGGAAGAGCAGTTGAATGGAATGGACAGTGTCTTGAAAGTAGGGTATAAGACGAACATCAACAAAAGCAAAACGTGGATAATGGAATGCAGTCGATTTAAATCGGGTGATGGTGAGGGAATTAGATTAGGAAATGAGACACTTAAAGTAGTAAAGGAGTTTTGCTATTTGGGGAGCAAAATAACTGATGATGGTCGAAGTAGAGGGGATATAAAGTGTAGACTGGCAATGGCAAGAAAAGCGTTTCTGAAAAAGAGAATTTTTTTGACATCAAGTATTGATTTAAGTGTCAGGAAGTCGTTTCTGAAAGTATTTGTATGGAGTGTAGCCATGTATGGAAGTGAAACACGGACGATAAATTGTTTAGACAAGAAGAGAACAGAAACTTTCGAAATGTGGTGCTACAGAAGAATGCTGAAGGCTAGATGGGTAGATCACATAACTAATGAGGAGGTATGGAATAGAATTGGGGAGGATTACGGTATATTGATAATTTTTACTTATGGACCGTCTGACAGCGACTGAATAAAACACAATTTTAGTGCCATACGCCTTTCGCCATTATTTTCTGCAAATGAGGAATGAATCACCAAAACACACACACACACACACAGACACACAGAGCACAAAAATAAAAAATAGAAAAATAAAATAAAATAAAATTAATATCACACCAAAAAACACACACACTCTCTCTCTCTCACACACACAAACACACACACACACACACACACACACACATACACAAACGCACACACAAATGCATACACTAACAGACCACAGATACTTCAATAGTTACACTCATAAGTTTGGCAATAACATTCGAGCTTAGGCAAAAACCTTTGACAGTCGGCAACAGAAACCAAAACATTGCATAGTGCTGTGGAATGTGGAAAAAACCCGCATTTGGCGTTCATAAGAAGAAGGACTACAAAATTTGAAGAATTGGGGAGGAGTTTGTGGCACAACTTGACTAGAAGAAGGGTTCGGTTGGAGGGTCATGTTCTGAGGCGTCAAGGGATCACCAATTTGGTACTGGAGGGCAGCGTGGAGGGTAAAAATCGTAGAGGGAGACCAAGAGATGAATACATAAAGCAGATTCAGGAGGATGTAGGCTGCATTAGGTACTGGGAGATGAAGAAGCTTGCACAGGATAGAGTAGCACGGGGAGCTGCATCAAACCAGTCTCAGGACTGAAGACCACAACAACATCATGTACCTAGTAGTAGTACTTCGTAGTCGTAGGTACGTCGGCAGTTTTATCTGAACCTCAAGGCGCAGACCGTGTTTAATGGAAATGACGATAACGAGAACCGCGAAGTGCTTGAATAGATCGTAATTGTGTGTGTCGTGCATTTAGTTTCTGTTGTTGATCTTATGGTTCTAGTTTCCAGTATACTACAAGCATTACAACTGTTAAAATACGTTATTGTCACTAACCATTATATGAAAATTTTATGAGTTAATATTAATAATAAAATAAGAACTATAATCGTAAATATTAATTAATATTTCATAACAAGAAATGGTTAGACTATTTTTAAAGGAGTCGGGCCAATGAGACTGGTGGTTAGTCAACAAATATGATATTCACAGATGGCTATGTTTCTCAGAAAAAAAAAAAAAAAAAATATATATATATATATATATATATATATATATATATGTATGTATGTGTGTGTGTGTGTGTGTGTGTGTGTGTATGTGTGTGTGTGTGTTTGTGTGTGTGTGTTCGTGCTTTGGACCCGTATTGTCGTCAATGCCTCAAATACCGAACCATCTCCGCACTATGGCGCATACGAGCCACCACTGTACTCGTATGTATGTCTCCTCTCAATATGTATGTAGGAAGCTCAAAGCATGGAGATAGCCTTGACTGCTGATTCTTAGTGTAAGTTAGTATTGACCAATAACAGGATACGAACATCTCGGAAACACGCATCCTGCAATTGATGGAAGTATCCTTACGTGGATGTTGATTTCGCGGGATAAAATAGGGTGTGATTGGCCTTCCATCATACGATAAATGTGATTGAACACGTATTTGTAGAAAAATGTGTAGTTTTATTTTAAATGGCACAAATCATTAAGAAGTACTTTATAGTACAAAAAATACTGTAACTAGTTATATTTCTTAACCTCTCATTGCAATCTTTAGTAGAATGTACTGTACAACTAGGTCAACGGAAGTAACATCCAGTGCCAGCACACTACCCTTTTAAACTGAAGGGCCTTGTTTTCCATTATGCCGCGAAATACTTTACATCTCCTCAAAGCACACAATATGAGCTTTTTGGCAGTAACTGCCACCCTCTGCGCAGTTACGGCCGCTAGAAGAGGAAGCTGTTTTATTCGGGCGATAACAGACGGACGCTGCTCTGCTCTTCGGACATCTCCATCTGAGTAAATCAGACTTAAGTGCTTGGGAACTCAGCCAAGTTCGGCCGCATTAAGCACAGCCGCTTCGCGTTTTATTGGCACACCCGGAGGAAGAGCCATCCACCCATCCTCGATCACCGCTTAATGTGTATGACTTGTTCCGCCATCACACATCCCGTTCTTCTGTGGGTCGCGTCCACATCTATTCCTTCCAAACCAAGTTGTTCATCTGTATTTTATGGTGACCTTAAGACATCCTTTGTGTAATAGCTGTTGGCGCAGAAAGACAAAGAGCTTATGCCAAATTCTCTGACCACAACTACAGTACATACGCAGTCATCTTTGAAGTTAAGTAGGTCATCTTTGCAATTGCTACACATTCACAATGTTGACCTCGTCGGCTCATTATACTGCAAAATCACAATCGTTAATGCATGCCTCTTGCATTCCTTCCTTTTTTCCTACACGGTGTTTGTTGCTGTGATCCATACATTCTTCCGAAGTACCGAAATATTTTGTCAGTGTCATAGCGTTTCGCAGGCATCACAACAGATCTTCGCTTGTTTTATTGACTGATTAGAAAGAACTCAGGGAATATTACGAACAAGGGGGATGGAAAAAAACAGCTGTATATAGGAACCTTCAACATTTTAATGTGGTCCTAATAACTTTACAAAGGCAGCAAGGTGCCGGTCGTGGGGCTCGGAGTCACTGTAGGTTAATCTCCGAATCGGACAACGCTTTCCGGCATGCAGTACACTCTCCGCTATTCATATACGTCCATTACGATTCGCAAACCGGAAACAAAAAAGGTCCCAGTCCACGAATAACAGCTGACAGTCCTAGCAAAATCAGTAATTAACACTGGGCCGGCCGGAGTGGCCGTGCGGTTCTGGGCGCTACAGTCTGGAACCGAGCGACCGCTACGGTCGCAGGTTCGAATCCTGCCTCGGGCATGGAAGTGTGTGCTGTCCTTAGGTTAGTTAGGTTTAAGTAGTTCTAAGTTCTAGGTGACTGATGACCTGCGAAGTTAAGCCGCATAGTGCTCAGAGCCACTTTGAACCAATTAACACTGGCTGACGTTACCTAGTTACAGAAATAATAGCAAAAGGCAGTCCTCTAACGGAAATGTTTATTTTACAAACATATATATACACACTTACAGAAAATTTCACTTCCAGGAAACTTACACTCGAATAAACTACCAATACGTAGATGAAAGAAATGTGTAGTTTTATTTTAAATGGCACAAATCATTAAGAAGTACTTTATAGTACAAAAAATACTGTAACTAGTTATATTTCTTAAACTCTCATTAACCTCTCATAGCAGAGCTGCTCTCCTTAATAAACGGTCACAATGCCCACATAGTACTAGGGACAGAAAGTTGGCTGAAACCAGATATAAACAGTAATGAAATTCTAAACTCTGATTGGAATGTATACCGCAGAGACAGGCTGGACAGTTAAGGGGGAGGCGTGTTTATAGCGATAAGAAGTGCAATAGTATCGAAAGAAATTGACGGAGATCCTAAATGTGAAATAATTTGGGTGAAGGTCACGGTTAAAGCAGGCTCAGACATGGTAATTGGATGTCTCTATAGGCCCCCTGGCTCAGCAGCTGTTGTGGCTGAGCAAATGAAGGATAATTTGGAAAATATTTCGAGTAGATTTCCCCACCATGTTATAGTTCTGGGTGGAGATTTTAATATGCCGGATACAGACTGGGAGACTCAAACGTTCACAACGGGTGGCAGGGACAAAGAATCCAGTGAAATTTTTTTAAGTGCTTTATCTGAAAACTACCTTGAGCAGTTAAACAGAGAACCGACTCTTGGCGATAACATATTAGACCATCTGGTGACAAACAGACCCGAACTATTTAAAACAGTTAACGCAGAACAGGGAATCAGCGATCATAAAGCAGTTACTGCATCGATGATTTCAGCCGTAAATAGAAATATTAAAAAAGGTAGGAAGATTTTTCTGTTTAGAAAAAGTGACAAAAAGCAGATTTCAGAGTACCTGATGGCTCAACACAAAAGTTTTGTCTCAAGTACAGATACTGTTGAGGATCAGTGGACAAAGTTCAAAACCATCGTACAATATGCGTTATATGAGTATGTGACAAGCAAGATCGTACGAGATGGAAAAGAGCCACAGTGGTACAACAACAGAGTTAGAAAACTGCTGCGGAAGCAAAGGGAACTTCACAGCAAACATAAACATAGCCAAAACCTTGCAGACAAACAAAAATTACACGAAGCGAAATGTAGTGTGAGGAGGGCTATGCGAGAGGCGTTAAATGAACTCGAAAGTAAAGTTCTGTATACTGACTTGGCAGAAAATCCTAAGAAATTTTGGTCTTATGTCAAAGCGGTAGGTGGATCAAAACAAAATGTCCAGACACTCTGTGACCAAAATGGTACTGAAACACAGATTGATAGACTAAAGACCGAAATACTAAATGTCTTTTTCCAAAGCTGTTTCACAGAGGAAAACTGCACTGTAGTTCCGTCTCTAGATTGTCGCACAGATGACAAAATGGTAGATATCGAAATAGACGACAGAGGGATAGAGAAACAATTGAAATCGCTCAAAAGAGGAAAGGCCGCTACACCCTGATGGGACACCAGTTCGATTTTACACCGAGTACGCGAAGGAACTTGCCCCCCTTCTTGCAGCGGTGTACCGTAGGTCTCTAGAAGAGCGTAGTGTTCCAAAGGATTGGAAAAGGGCACAGGTCATCCACGTTTTCAAGAAGGGACGTGGAATAGATGTGCAGAACTATAGACCTATATCTCTAACGTCGATCAGTTGCAGAAGTTTGGAACACGTATTATGTTCGAGTATAATGACTTTTCTGAAGACTAGAAATCTACTCTGTAGGAATCAGCATGGGTTTCGAAAAAGACGGTTGTGTGAAACCCAGCTCGCACTATTCGTCCACGAGACTCAGAGGGCCATAGACACGGGTTCCCAGGTAGATGCCGTGTTTCTTGACTTCCGCAAGGCGTTCGATACAGTTCCCCACAGTCGTTTAATGAACAAAGTAAGAGCATATGGACTATCAGACCAATTGTGTGATTGGATTGAGGAGTTCCTAGATAACAGAACGCAGCATGTCATTCTCAATGGAGAGAAGTCTTCCGAAGTAAGAGTGATTTCAGGTGTGCCGCAGGGGATTGTCGTAGCACGTCTGCTATTCACAATATACATAAATGACCTTGTGGATGACATCGGAAGTTCACTGAGGCTTTTTGCGGATGATGCTGTGGTATTTCGAGAGGTTGTAACAACGGAAAATTGTACTGAAATGCAGGAGGATCTGCAGCGAATTGACGCATGGTGCATGGAATGGCAATTGTATCTCAATGTAGACAAGTGTAATGTGCTGCGAATACATAGAAAGAAAGATCCCTTATCATTTAGCTACAATATAGCAGGTCAGCAACTGGAAGCAGTTAATTCCATAAATTATCTGGGAGTACGCATTAGGAGTGATTTAAAATTGAATGTTCATATAAAGTTGATGGTCGGTAAGGCAGATGCCAGACTGAGATTCATTGAAGAATCCTAAGGAAATGCAATCCGAAAACAAAGGAAGTAGGTTACAGTACGCTTGTTCGCCCACTGCTTGAATATTGCTCACCGGTGTGGGATCCGTACCAGATACGGTTGATAGAAGAGACAGAGAAAATCCAACGGAGAGCAACGCGCTTCGTTACAGGATCATTTAGTAATCGCGAAAGCGTTACGGAGATGATAGATAAACTCCAGTGGAAGACTCTGCAGGAGAGACGCGCAGTAGCTCGGTACGGGCTTTCGTTGAAGTTTCGAGAACATACCTTCAGCGAGGAGTCAAGCGGTATATTGCTACCTCCTACGTATATCTCGCGAAGAGACCATGAGGAAAAAATCAGAGAGATTAGAGCCCACACAGATGGATACCGACAATCCTTCTTTCCATGAACAATACGAGACTGGAATAGAAGGGAGAATCGATAGAGGTACTCAAGGTGCCCTCCGCCACATACCGTCAGGTGGCTTGCGGAGTATGGATGTAGATGTAGACGTAGATGTAGAACTATGTCACACTTTATACACCTGAGAATGGGTACCAAGAAACAAGGTAAAACAGAATGAAAAATGTGACGTCCAGGGATCACAATGCAATCAAGCTACACCGATATGACAGAAATAGTCCCGTTATCTATCGTAAAAGAAGTTGTACTAATCTGACGTGGAAGGGACTGATAATATCTGTCTACATCTACATGACTATTCTGCATTGCATACTTAAGTAAGTGGCAGAGGACGCTTCGAACCACCTTCAGACTATTTCTCTGCCATTCCACACACTAAGGGTGCGGAGGAAAAATGGACAGTTCTATCTTTCTATACGTGCTCTGATTTCTCTTACATTATTATGATGATCAATTTTCAATATGTAGGCTGGCGACATTAAAATATTTTCACATTCAGAGGTTGGTTACTGAAATTTCATGAAAATAACTCGTTGGAAAGAAAAACTCCTTTCTTGTAATGATTGCCATCACCAGTCGCTTACCATATTTGTGGGACTCTCTCCCCTATTTCACGATAATACAAAACGTGCTGCCCTTCATTGTTGTCGATTTCCTCCGTCTATCCCATCTGGTGAGGACTGAATACTGCACATCAGTCCTCTAGCATAGGACGGACAAGCATAGAGAAGGATTCTCTTTAGTAGACCTGTTTAATCTTCTAACTGTTTTGCATGTAAAACATAGTCTTTCGTTTGATTTCCCCACAACATTATCTATGTGATCGTTCCAACTTAAGTTGTTCGTAATTGTAATTCCTGGGCCTTTTGTCGAATTGACAGCTTTTAAAATTTGTATTATTTATCGTGTAATCGAAAATTAACGGATTTATTTATGTACTAATTTGGGTGACCTCACATTTTTCTTTACTGAGAGACAGTTTTCACTTTTAACACCATTCATATTTAGTGAATAAGTAATTTTGGAGTTGATTTTGGTCTTGTGATGACTTTACTTGACGTTTAACGACATAAAACCATCTAAGAGGGCTACTCAGGTTATCTCCTGAATTTTTTATGTACATTAGGGTCTGTAACGCTTTCCTACAGAACGCACGGTGTCATTTCTGTTTTTCAGGAGAGTTTTCCGTCGAGTATTACGTACTGTGACCTTCCCGAGCCAAAATTTCTGAGACTGTCGCACAACTGAAGCGGTACTCCATAGGCACGCGGTTGGAATAGAATTCTCACCTGGGGAATGATCTCAAAAGTCTTTTGAAAATCTAGAAATATGGAATCAGTTTGAGAT
Source organism: Schistocerca serialis cubense (assembly GCF_023864345.2). Taxonomy (NCBI): domain Eukaryota; kingdom Metazoa; phylum Arthropoda; class Insecta; order Orthoptera; family Acrididae; genus Schistocerca; species Schistocerca serialis. The sequence continues at coordinate 1,134,319,935 of NC_064639.1, forward strand.
TCCCCGCAGATAGCACTCAGTACTTCGTGCGAATAAGGAGCTAGATGTGTCTCACAGGAACGACATTTTCTGAATCCGTGCTGACTGTGTGTTAATGGGCAGCTACCTTCGATAACCTTCGATAACATGGACGTGGCACTTGAGTGAGCAAGATGTGGCAGCACAGAATTCACTGTAGCAAAAATCCTTACTTGAATCACGAAAAAAATAAACAAAATCAATAAGAAAATCGTGAAAAACAGTACTAAGACAAAATCAAACGCTGCCATGATAATCCTAAAAATCAAGCAATACTTGATCGTCGACGTCCTAGACATACCGGAGCGAATCGGCACTTATCCAACTACATCGATACTGGGTCCAGCAAACGAATCTTTATAGCACCAGACTCAGGCACGGAAGCCTGAGCGCATGTCCAGATGGATGTCTGAACCCAAGGGTCCAAGCGCCGGTCCCGATCGAAGAATCAACCCAGAGTCTCGCCCCAATGTCCGCGGAAGAGTGCATTGCCGGTGGAAATGTCTCTCTGAAGAGCACGCAAAAGTCAGTAGAAACATTCTTTCCTTCGACTCTTGGTTTTCCTGTGGAAAAAGGGAGTACGCTGAAATCATTATCAGCCAATCAAAAAGGGTGGCTGGTTGTCACCCTATCGAACGAGAAGAAACTGCCATTTCGGACCCACGCTATCTTGTGGCGTGCCTGAGAAAACAGTACGCCAAAATTGCCATCAGCCGATCAAGGCTCACGAACAGCAGACGTCCAATGGACGACCAGAGACTGTCATCTCGAATTTCATCTCTCTGGTGAAAATTTGAGGTTGCGGTCCAGGCCAACGAAAACACACGTTGATAACGTCTATAGGTGGTAGAATGATGACTGTGACATCGTGTGGGAGGGCAGCTGAGCCACGTAACGTCAAGATAAAAGGTCCCCAAATGAGTAAGCGGAGATACCTCTTTTTATAGATCCTCTTGTCCAGAAATTGTCAGCCGGCCGAAGTGACCGAGCGGTTCTAGGCGGTACAGTCAGGAGCCGCGCGACCGCTACGGTCGCAGGTTCGAATCCTGCCTCAGGCATGGATGTGTGTGATGTCCTTAGGTTAGTTAGGTTTAAATAGTTCTAAGTCCTAGGGGACTGATGACCTCAGAAGTTAAGTCCCATAGTTCTCAGAGCCATTTGAACCATTTTGAACCAGAAATTGGCACGTGCAGCCAGACAAAAGAAAGATACCGCTCCGCTGCCGCCCCGAGGTGTGGACGAGAGGCGGCGCTACAACATTCCCACTCCCCAAGAGACTTCAAGAGTAACCGACAAAGAAATGACATGCAAACCTTATATACGATATTGCAGTGCCTCTGTTGTTCCGAAGCACTTTGGGACAACTCGCGGACTGAAATACCGTTTTCATCCGCTGACACTGAGCAAGCAACTTTCAATAAAAATGTCTCCCCAGTACGGGAATACACATAATGCAGGCACGAGTACATGATGCAGGCACAAGGTTGACGAGATGTGGAAGTTTTGGTCTGTTCGTGAGTTGTGCTCGGGTAGCCTATTGTAAGGGGACAGCTCGCGATAAGCCCGCATCTCGTGGTCGTGCGGTAGCGTTCTCGCTTCCCACGCCCGGGTTCCCGGGTTCGATTCCCGGCGGGGTCAGGGATTTTCTCTGCCTCGTGATGGCTGGGTGTTGTGTGCTGTCCTTAGGTTAGTTAGGTTTAATTAGTTCTAAGTTCTAGGCGACTGATGACCTCAGCAGTTGAGTCGCATAGTGCTCAGAGCCATTTAGCCAGCTCGCGATAAGCGGTAAAGCCGGATGCGAGTCTTGATCCGGCACAAATTTTCATTGTCGTCATTCCATTATACAGCTGATGGTTGTCCATAGTAACAACTGCGAATACATTTCATGCAGACATTGTCGTCGCTGCGTAGCCTAATTCTTAACAGATTCGTGAAATCAATATTGGTCCTACATTGCATTATTAACCGGTACGTGAAACTACACAGAGAAGGGCCGGAAGAGGGGACTTTGGAAGGTGGAACGTTTCCTGAACAACCAAAATGCCAAGCGTAACTGCCACGTAATCCATGGTTGGAAAATGTTTTCGCATTAAACGGTGAATGTAGAGAGAAGGACCGCATTTTAGGATCGATTCTTGTTTTCTTTCCAGACGGTAATTAAATATTTATGACGACTCTCATACGCTAGAACTTACGAAAATGAAAGTAGGTTATGTATGATCTTCAGTCCGAGTAGTTAACCAGAGCAAGCAGTTAAACGTAAACGGCTTTCGTGTCTTCAACTTGATCATTTTGCGCTCCACTTCTGAATAATGTGTAAGGTTCCGTGATCTTTCCTGCTGTTGCAAATGATTCACTTTACTGTATTGGGACGTAGATGAATGAGCGCACAGTACGAATAGTGAATAAGATCCCTGATTCTGTGTTCAGTTTTATCTAGGGTTGACTTACTTGACAGTCCGGTGTAACAGTGCTGGAGCATTCTTATCTGGGGCAAAGTAGCCAGCAGTTGAGT